>NC_080097.1:72373093-72680024 GCF_950005125.1 Chionomys nivalis
TTAGAACAGTTGGTACAAGAGCAATTAGATGCTGGACATATAGAAGAATCTACCAGCCCTTGGAATTCTCCTGTATTTGTGGTTAAGAAAAAATCAGGTAAATGGAGAATGGTGACAGATCTCAGGGCTATCAACAAGGTTATTCAACCTATGGGCCCTCTGCAATCTGGAATTCCTTTGCCCTCTTTATTGCCAAAAGGATGGCCTCTCATAGTTATTGATTTAAAGGATTGTTTTTTCACTATACCTTTACAAAAAGAAGATAGAGAAAAATTTGCCTTCACAGTGCCTACTTATAATAATTCTCAACCTTCGAGGAGGTACCACTGGGCCGTCCTCCCCCAGGGTATGTTAAATAGCCCCTCCCTGTGCCAATATTTTGTGAATCAACCATTGCAAATAATACGCAAGAAATTTCCCAAATCGATAGTATATCATTACATGGACGATATTTTGTTATCCGATTCAAATATGGATACCTTGAACAGACTGTTTGAAGAAATAAAAATACTTTTACCAAAATGGGGATTGCAAATTGCTCCTGAAAAGATTCAGAAGGGAGATTCTGTTAATTATTTAGGTTATAAAATAGGTTTACAAAAAATTAAGACACAAAAGGCACAAATTCGGAGAGATCGCCTACGGACTCTTAATGACTTTCAAAGACTATTAGGGGACATTTCCAGTCTACGGCCAGCTATTGGGATAACACCTGATCTAATAATTCATTTGAACAAAACCTTGGATGGTGACAAAGATTTAAACAGTCCCAGAGAATTAACAGCTGAAGCAGAAAAGGAACTGACGATGATTGAGGAAAAATTACAACAGGCACATGTGGATAGGGTAAATCCAGAGCTCGACTGTATTCTCGTCATACTACCATCAAAAATTTCCCCTACAGGAATTTTAATGCAGAGAGATGATATTATCTTGGAATGGATCTTTTTACCACATAAACCAAGTAAGAAACTGAAAACTTATGTAGAAAAAGTCTCTGAGTTAATTATAAAAGGCAAGTTGAGACTTTGTCAACTAGCAGGCATAGACCCAGCAGAAATTATAGTGCCTTTCACTGCTGATGAACTAAAGAAATTATGGGAAGATAATGAACCATGGCAAAGAGCTTGTGCTAATTTCTTGGGAGACATTAATAACAACTATCCAAAAAGCAAGAGGCTTAACTTCATAAAGAGAACTTCTTGGATCCTTCCTCGAATCGTCCGTGATACTCCAATAACTGGAGCCCGTACGTTCTATACTGATGCCAATAAATCAGGGAAGGCAGGTTACAAATCAGAAGACTTGGGTAAGGTGGAACAAAGTCCTTATGATTCTGTCCAGAAGGCAGAATTATATGCCATTCTTATGGTGCTAAGGGATTTTAAAGAACCTATTAATATAGTTACTGATTCACAATATGCAGAAAGAGTTATTTTACATATTGAAACTGCTGAATTTATACCTGATGATACAGAACTAACCTCTTTGTTTATCCAGGTGCAAGATTTGATTAGGAACAGGCTTTGCCCTATGTACATAACACACATCCGATCCCATACGGGTCTGCCAGGTCCTCTAGCACAAGGTAATGCAGAAATTGATCAATTATTGATTGGTAGTGTGCTACAAGCCTCTGAATTTCATAAAAAACATCATGTTAATAGCAAAGGTTTGAAGAAAGAGTTTTCTATTACATGGCAACAAGCTAGGGAGATTGTAAAGAAATGCCCTACTTGCTCTTTCTATAACCAAACGCCACTGCCTGCAGGGGCTAATCCAAAGGGCACCCAAAGGAATGAAATCTGGCAGATGGATGTGTTCCACTTTGCAGAATTTGGCAAATTAAAATATGTTCACCACACCATTGACACGTATTCAGGCTTTCAGTGGGCAACGGCTTTAAGTTCAGAAAAAGCTGATTCAGTTATCACTCATTTATTAGAAGTCATGGCTATCATGGGTATACCTACACAAATAAAGACAGATAATGGTCCTGCTTATGTCTCTAGGAAAATGAAACGCTTTTTTGATTATTACAATATCAAGCATGTTACAGGTATACCATACAATCCTACAGGTCAAGCAGTCATAGAAAGATCAAATCGAACTATAAAGGATATGTTGAACAAACAGAAAGGGGTGGAAAACACCCCCAGAAGTAGGTTACATAATGCTTTGTTAACCTTGAATTTCCTCAACGCTAATGAGAAGGGAACATCGGCTGCAGAAAGACATTGGATAATGGAAAAGTCTACTGAACTAAACCAACCAGTTTATTTCAAGGATGTGCTGACCTCACAATGGAAGCCAGGAGATGTGCTGCGTTGGGGAAGGGGATTTGCTCTTGTCTCCACAGGTGAGGAAAAATTGTGGATTCCATCAAAATTGATAAAGGTTCGTTTTGATGAAGAGAAGCCAGTTGGGAAAGATAAATAACAATTCAATCACATGGATGGCAATCATACTGATGGTAAGTAATACAGATAGGTTGGGGGCAGGGTTCTCTTCTTATCTCCACAGGAAAATACCCATCTTCAAAGAATTTAAGGTACCCCTAATATTTAATTACTGATGGAGGGACTTGTTCTGTAAGTATTAATTTATATATATACATATATATATGTCTTAAACTTTCTTTGCTTTTCCTCATATCTGTGTCTTTCTTTATATGTCAGTATATGTCCTTGTTGTTAATGTTTAAATTTCCCATAACAAGCAACAAATTTTCCTACAGTAATCTTTGAAGTTTCCAGGATGAAGATGGGGCCCCACAACATCAACTCCATCTGGTTTTTATGACGTCATGAATGTTTTTTTTTTAAAGCGCTAATATTAGACCTGTTTTTTGGTACCAACTACAAGAGACAATTTCGAATGGTGCACATTTTTGACAACACTTTGGTCGGACCTTCTCAAAACGCTCTGAGACTAGTTACAATTTTCTTAGGTCAAAGGTTAATTTGGAAATTTTACCATCATTTGCTTTCACAGGACCCCCTAAGAAGAACGTCGCCCCCATGTCAGCTAGAAGCAATCTTAGAGGACGACATCCCCTCTCCCAACAGAGTTTGCCCTCAGGGTTGGGGACATCTTTTAATGGTTGGTTTAGGGTTGAGGGGATGGGGTGATATTTTTTTTTGAAAAAAAAAAAAAGAAGAAGAAGAGGAAGAACAAGGGGGTAACTGGCTTTTTGGGATGATTGGTATTTGTGAATTACTGTTTATAGAAAATTGTACTGGTACTGTTTCTTGTATATTGATATGTTGAATATTGAATATGAGTGTTCCTACCTCTATTTTTGTATGAGTATGCTTATAACTTTGTCTATATTGTATTGATACATCTACCATATTACATTGTACATTTCTACCTCTGATACTATGACATTGTTTACAGTTGAAGATCATTGTCTTCATATATTGCACAGTTGTTTATTCTTTTAGTCTTCAAAGTTAGATAGGTATTGAGAATTATATGTTTGTCATATTTATTTTTAAGTTTATCAGGTCTTTTAGTTACATAGAGATTATATTTAGTATAGATAGTATGATCTTCAGCCTCTTCGAAGAGCTGTAGAAAATGGCCTTTAATCTAACCTAAAATTTCTGTGCCAAAGAGACACAATTACTCCTGGCAACACCACTCTACTCCCAAGAGAACGTTGAGCACCAAAGACACTCCACTGGGAGCTTGTCTTCTTGGCAGAACTGGCCTTTGGGTTAAGAAAAGCCCATACCTCAACTTCTGACAAAGATACAGAATATCCCTAAGTGGATGAAACAGGATTGTCTTATCTTGCCAAGACAGGGTAGGATAGTCCTAAGAAAGTTCCTTGCCTTTAATAATGGTATGCCAGTTATGTTAGGCCTTAGCCAAAGTTGGTTGACTCAACATTGCAAACGAGACTTTGGGTGATTGCCCAGGTAGTCAGTTGTCTCTGTCAATTGTTGCACATTTTGGATATCTCTCGATTGTTAAGTAATATTTATTCCCTTCTCAGATCTTTGACGGAGTTGAAGATTATACAATTGTAGTTACTCTCTATGTTATTTAGACTCCTTGAGATAGAATGTTTAGCAAAAGTTTTGTTCTCAATATTGTTTGTTATATTTATTATTTGTTATTATTGTATATAGTTGTATTTGGTTTGGTTCTATCTTATTTAGACAAAAGGGGGAGATGTAGGGACATAGCCCCACCCATTGGGGGCGTGTTCGCCTTGGGCTAATGTTTACGGATAAATCTGCCGGGGCGTGAGCCCAGCAGCCCCTTTTTTCTTTTGCTCTGCTTTTCCAGTGCTCCGCGGGAACTTGTGGTCCTGTAAGTCTATTTCCTTATTAAAGCTGTATATATCTATATAATCTGTCTGCATTCATTTGCTTCGCCACAGCTTTCAGTGCTATAAAAATAAGCATACGAAGTATAAATTCTTACATATTTTGGGTACACCAGGAGTTAGCTATTTCAGATGGGATTCAACTGGACAGTTAAGCTTGAAGGCTCAGGTCTATGGGTTGGCTGAGTAACCATGGCCCAGATATATTATTATTTCTGGACCAGTTGACTCGGTGTTGCAAGTTCTCTTCACAACAATATTTAGTACTGAGGCTCACCTACAAACAGAACGCATTTCAAGCCCCTGATGAATACCCTTGCCACCATCCCATTTTGAGAAAGCAACTTTCATGGCTTGGGATTTAAGTTAAAAAAAAATGGAGAGGCAGGGTCTGGCGAGATGACTCAGCAGTTAAGAGTACATACTACCCTTGTAGAAGATACGGGTTCAGTTTTCAGCATCCACATCAGGCTGCTTACAACAGCTTGTAACTCCAGCTCTTGAGGATCTGAGGGATTCTGGCCTCTGTATGCACAAAAACATGTTACATAGATCCACACACATACATACAATTAAAAATAAAAGTAAACCTAAAAAGAATGGAGTAGTCCACACAGACTGCAATGGTGTGGATAGAGGGAGTACATAACTGTAACCCACATTCAAAATAGACCACAGGGCACATGATTATGACTTACACACACATATGCATATATGTGATATAGCATTTTGTATAGAGTATAATAAAATTAGATTCAGCTTTTCTTAGGCCAAGTGGTGGTGGTGCACGCCTTTAATCCCAGCACTCGGGAGGCAGAGGCAGGCGGATCTCTGTGAGTTCGAGGCCAGCCTGGTCTACAAGAGCTAGTTCCAGGACAGGCTCCAAAGCTACAGAGAAACCCTGTCTCAAAAAAAGAAAGAAAGAAATTTCTTAAAATGACACTGGCACAGAAACTCCACTCTGGGGGCTGGACAAATGGCTCAGCAGTTAAGCGTGCTTACAGGAGTTCAGTTCCTAGAATCCACCCACACCAAGCTACTTGTAAAACCCTCTTCTCGTCTCCACAAGCACCTGCACTCGCACAAACAGACGATACAAACACATAATTTAAAATCTTAAAACAAAACAAAACAAACCCCAGCATTTTCCCTATCTTACCATGTCTAATTTACTCATGACTCAGTCTTCACATAACTTTCTGGTGCACAGCTGCTATCTAGTTGATTTCAGCCTCACTGCTTAAATATCACACACAGCCAATTGTTCCCATTACAGGTCTTCGTTTACTACTTCTTCCTAAATCCAGTTTTCACTATCCAATAGCCTTCATCTGGATAAACAGGCACCCCAGACCCATAGCCAAAATTTTCAGTCTTTATTCCATTATCTCTCTATTTCAGTTTCCTTCCAGAAAAGGAGAAGGCCCCCAGTAGCATTCATCCAGGATAGTAATGAGTGGAGATAGAAAATAATATTGGAGCCAATTAATTGGTTTAGACTGAACTCCTAACCAACAGCTCCAACCAAAACAGGTAGCGGACTAAGGCACAGTCCCTCCTTCCTTCTATTATGTCACACTGGTTTTCAGGATTGTAGGGCCCGGGTCTATCCTTGTTCTTGGGGTTCATCTTGAGGGCAGTTTCTGGTCAGCCAGCTAAAACATTCTGTCTGTTCCTGTGCTCCCTCTGCCCCACCTGGTGATTAGCTGTAGGGCATTGTTGACTCCATCTTTGGTGTGGTAATTTCCCACCTGCCTGGGTGGAAATCCTTGTGCAGCAGCCAGGTACATAAGGATTTCCCCAAGGTTAAATAACCGACATTCGGCTGATCCCTTTTCGAAAGACCCAGGTCTCTTGTGTGTTCTTTCAATCTCCAGGCCCTTGCCCGACTCATGTACGGTACAGTGGCGCGCGAACTGTACCGAGGGGGTAACACAGAACCGGGTGTTACACAGGATTCTGTGGGGTCAAGCACACTATCTGCAGTCTCAGAACCGTGAACTTGATGTTTCTTCTGAGTGAAGCACCCCTGACCAGACAGCCACATGCCTCGGTCACTTGTCTCATTTAGTCTCTGCTTGAATAGCAACCTCTTTCAGAGGTCCTCCCTGATCACTGGTCACAGCTGCACCGTCTCCATTTCTTTCAGAGGTCCTCCCTGGTCACAGCTGCACCGGCTCCATTTCTTTCAGAGGTCCTCCCTGGTCACAGCTGCACCGGCTCCATTTCTTTCAGAGGTCCTCCCTGGTCACAGCTGCACCGGCTCCATTTCTTTCAGAGGTCCTCCCT
The DNA here is from genome assembly GCF_950005125.1 of Chionomys nivalis. NCBI lineage: Eukaryota > Metazoa > Chordata > Mammalia > Rodentia > Cricetidae > Chionomys > Chionomys nivalis. The sequence continues at coordinate 72,379,722 of NC_080097.1, forward strand.
GATCCCTGGTCATAGCTGCACAGTCATCTCCATTTCTTGCTTGGCTTCACAGCATTTACCAGCATTTGACATTAATTATGAAGTGGCTTATTTGTTGCTCACCGTCCTGGTTAGCATGTAGAAAACAAAGGTCTTTGTTTCGTTTCTGACCCCGACTCCTGGCTCCAATCCTCAGTGCTCTTGGTACAGTACTTAACACACAGCCCAGACAAACATTTGGTAAATGAATGGGACTCCATTTTCTGGCTCTTTGACTCAAACTCAGCAGTATCCAAAAATATCTGAGACTCAATTCTGCAAGTGGTGCTTAGGTTATAGCTTTAAGAATCTGTAAAACAGATCTGAAATTGTATTTTTTTGTGTAAATACTAATTGGGAGAAGAAGCAAGCACACCCAGAGTTCTAGAAATGATCTTTTCTGGGTAATAGTTACACAAGTGCACAGCTGGGGCTACCGTTTAAAATCTACATATTTTATTTTTTATTAATTTTTGACAAGTTCACACACGCATACAATATATTTTGGTCATATTCATGCCCACTCTTCTCCCTAACTCCTCCCACATTAATCCCTTCCCACCTTGTCTCCTTTTCAGTTTGTATAAAATAGCCCATAGATTCCCACTCGTGTGCTACCCACTGGGGTATGGTTGACCCACCAGAGCCCACATAAACTGACTCTTCCTCCCTTAGAAGGTATCATCCATCAGTAGCTCCTCAGTCGGGTGGGGGCTTGCGAGCCTGCCCAGGAATGTTGGCTAGCTTGAGCTTGTGCAGGTAACCACAGCTGCTGGGAGTTCTTGAGTGCCGTGGTCCCGTGATGGCCAGGAGACACTGTTTCAGTCCGGTCCCCTCCTACCTCTGGTCCTTACACTCTTTTGAGCCCCTCTTCTAGATTTGTTTATTTTAAATTGAACCGCAGTAAGTTCGTTTGTTTTACATTTCTGACTTGTCATTTCAGCGCACCTCTAGTGTAGCAAGCAAACACGCGCGCGCGCACACACACACACACACATAGATAGATAAATTAATAAATGGAGGTGTGCACAAACTTCAGCGAGGTTGGCATACCCCATAACAGGAAGAAGGTAGGAAGCGTCCTGCCTTCATGACACGGGGAACTTCCCAAACACCACCACAGGCCTCCTCCCTTGTCCTGGGATGGCTTTCTCACTGTGGTGCGGATCACTGACTCCCGCAGGCATACTCCACGGAACTGCGGCCAGACGGTGAGGACCAGTTTGCTGAGGTGAGGGGCAAACACGTCAGAACTCAGTTCTGCGGCCCGACCAAAATCCAGGAACACACAACGGTTCTCATAGTTTAGCCCGAGGAGGTGGACACGCCGTCCACGAGCGTAAGAAGAGAGAACTGCTCCAGGGTACATGCAATCAACAGGACGTCACAATGCCTGGGAAAATTCCGGCCAGATGCGACCGGAACGCGCAGACGCAACAGTGAGCCACCCGCGCAGGCGCAAGGCGGCCCAGGAAGGGCCGAGCACGCGCCAGAGAGCGGGCGGGAGGACGCTATGGAACAGAGGTTAGCAGAGTTCCGGGAGGCCCGCAAACGGGCCGGGCTGGTGAGCCAGCCCTCCACGGCCAGCCAGGGCGAGCAGACCTCAGCAGCGAAGGCGGAGCCAGCGGCAGCGACCCCAAAGACAGCCACGGGCTGGCTGCGACGCTTCCTGAAGCGGAAAGCAAGCCCTGCCATTACGCGGGCCCGGCCCAACCAGGCTCAGGTGAGGAGAGAGGCTAGCACTTTGGAGCCCCGCCTCCGCGCTGGGCCACGCCCACGGCTTCTGCCGCTCAAAGCCCTTTGCAGCCTGTGTGCTCTCTCCTCGCCTGCACAGTGGCTGAACGCCATTATTTCCCCAATGTGTGTTAGCGCGTCCCAGACACGGTCCTGTGCAGCAGCTAATTGCAAAGAGAAAGCGAAGGTCTGGGGACCTCGAAGAAAGAAGCATCTCTGCATTTAGGTTGTTCACAGTCAGTTAATTACAAGTGCCACGTGGCTTTGAGAAACAGCTGCAGTCCACTGCTAGTGGAGGATAAAGGTCTAAGTGGTTGTTGATCAAAAGTGGCACACCGTGGGTAGAGGTAGCCAGTGTCTCAGGTAGCTTGTGTTTTAGAAAGGGGATTTGGAGGTGGGAAAGGATTGAGCCTGTGGCCATACCACTCTGAATGCAACTGATTTCTGAAGCTAAGCAGGGTCAGGCCTGGGGAAAAGGGTCTGACTACAAAACATTCCGAAGTGTGGTCACTGTAACTGCCTGTGGTGGTGTACATGAACTTGCTTGTCACTCTTGGACTAGAGAAGGGTATTCCAGTTTAATCGTGAGTGATCATGGTGGAAAAAGTTGGATTAATATCCAATTGAGTCTGTGTCTTCACGTAGTTCTCATCCTGGCAGGGAGCCTTGTCTGGGTGGAAATATGAAACACTCCAAGGAGAAAATGTGTGTTCTAATTTTGTTTCTGTTACTGTGATAAATACCATAACCAAAAGCCACTTGGGGAGGAAAGGATTTATTTTAACTTAGAGGGTATAGACTTGTCTACAGGTAGATCGCATTTCTCAATTGAGAGTCCTTCTTCTCAGAAGACTCTAGTTTGGGTCAACTTGACAAGAAATGAACCAGCACACTATGCTTTTTCAGCAATCACAAGGCCTTAGTTTCTTGTCCAAATATGTGCAAAGTGGTGGTGGCGCACGCCTTTAATCCCAGCACTCAGGAGGCAGAGGCAGGCGGATCTCTGTGAGTTCGAGACCAGCCTGGTCTACAAGAGCTAGTTCCAGGACAGGCTCCAAAGCTACAGAGAAACCCTGTCTTGAAAAACAAACAAACAAACAAACAAACAAACAAACACAAAGACAATGTCTAACCCACATAGAGCATTCTTGACTCATTTCTGAAGGAAAATGAAATCATTGAGTTGAGCCTAGAGAAGCTCAACTCAAGAGAAAACTTCTTTTATTAAAAATGTGGAAATTGATGAGAGGGAATGCTGGGGTGGGACTGGGACCGGCAGTGGCACTAATCACTCTCCCTTTCTTAAGGGACTTGACTTGAGGTTCGTTTCACTGACTATATATAACCTTTCTGTGTTTGCCATGGTATAAAAATTCTTATTACAATTTTCTAAATTGCAATATCCATGCCCTTTATCTTCCTTTGCCCAAGTTTTCCTGGAGGAAAGTAGTCCCCCCAAATGATGAGGTTGTGTCACTTTGTGATTAAAAGCTTGCAAATGTTCAATCCTCTGGGAACTTGCCATCTATGGCCCTATCTAGAAAAGCTCCTAGTATAGAATTCAGCCCTGGAGGTTCATTCTCCATCCTGGTCTGCAACTCCTGACCTCCTAGCTTTGGTTCAAAGGGCTCTATTGCTCAGATGTTCTTTCTGGAGCTAAGGAGACAGCTCATGCAAGTGTGAGGACCTGAGTGCAATCCCCTGCACCCATATAAAGGCTGCACTTGGTGAATTGTAGTCTTAGCACTGAGGATGCAGAGACAGGAGAGTCCCTGGAGTCCTCTGGCCGGCCAGTCTGTCCTAATTGATGACATCCAGGTTCAGTGAGAGATCCTGTGCCAAAAATAAATGTGGACAGCAATGGAAGTGACATCCAATGTCAACTTCTAGTGCGCTTCCCCAACCCAAATCTCACTTTCTATACCTTTGTTTGTCTCTGCCTTTGTCCTCCTCTGGAAAGGGCCCTCAGCTAGATAGCAGCTTGCTACTGGAGTCATGGAAATGTGTTCTCTGAGCCATGCCAATTAGTAATGTATGAGCACAAACGCTTTGCACATAGCTGTTGTGGAAAAGGCAGACGGGATGAGCACTAGACACAGTTCTCAGCTGTGAATTTTCAGGTGTTCTCCTGTGTTTGTCCCCTTTGGCATTTTGTTTGCCATTAAACTCTTCCTGTTCCCCCTCTAGATCACCCAATTAAATAAAAAGGACAGAAAATTTTTAGGCCCTTGCTTTTCAAGATGCAAGTTATGACCCATTCATGGATGATAAAATCAACATAGGATCTTGTTCCCTTTAAAGTTGCTGAATAATTTGGCATGCAAGAGAGCTTTTCCAGGCAGATAGTACTGATTTTGGTTTCCATACACCTGTGTACTGGGCTATAGTATAAAACCTATTTTTTTGCTATGTATCCAAAAGAAACTTGCAAAAACTTAGAAACTAGCAGACAAAGCTCCTAAAGTGACCTACATACCAGGGGCTTCCCCTAGCACCTGGCCTGGGTCTTCCCACAAGAATTTTGGATTTTAACATGCAGGCCATTGATTTTATTGCAGATGTGTGGGTAGAGGTAGTTTGGAGAACTCATTGAACATTTGTGCACAGGCTGGCTTGGGGAGTGAGAAGAGAGAGGAGGCAAGAAATCTAGTTAGAAGATGCTTCTCAGGCTTTAGGATGAGCAATGAAGTCATGGATAGGATAGTATGGTGTAGGGTGGTAATGACTTTGGTGGATGTCATGGCTTTTTTTTTTTTATGTGAAAGGGGTTTTTGTTTCTTGGTTTGGGTATGGTCTCCATCTTAGAACTGAGTTACTCTGGACATTTCAACCTCATCAAATCAGCACAGTGTGTTGACTGTGACTGGGGGACAAGTACCGCAGCTGCGGCATTATCAATTATTGGTCAGGTTCTGTTGGGGGCACAAAGTAGGTTTTGTTAGCAGCCAGCTAATCTGAAGAATTGGCTCCCATGAATGGATCCCATCTCAATACTGGCAGGTTTTTGTTGGGGTCACATCTCATTGAGTGCCCATCAGTGTTGATTGGTTTGGAACAGGGCGTCTAAGCCCTCTGGCAATGATTGCTTTAGAGAGGAATGCAAGAAAATAGAAATCAGTGAGCTAGCAACTGTCCTAGAGCAGTTAAGTTTCGCCTTTTCCAATTAATTGTATCCTCTTGGCTCTGTTACCCTCCCATTCTTACTTCCTTACTTCTGTGTCCTAGGAAGAAGCTCAGCAGCCTCCCCAGAGTGCAGCGGTCCCTCTGCCTTCATCTCGACACCAGTCTCTCCTGACTAACATCACCTTCTTGAAGGTTCTTCTCTGGTTGGTCCTGCTGGGTCTGTTTGTAGAACTGGAATTTGGCCTGGCTTATTTTGTCCTGTCTATGTTTTACTGGATGTATGTAGGGACTCGGGGTCCTGAGGAGAAGAAAGAGGGGGAGAAGAGCGCCTACTCTGTGTTCAACCCCGGGTGTGAAGCCATCCAGGGCACCCTGACTGCAGAGCAGCTGGAGCGCGAGTTACAGCTCAGGCCCCTGCAGGGGAGGTAGGATCTGCCTCAGCTGGTCTTTGTAGCCTTGAGCATGGACTCTGGAGAACATTCTCCACTTTTCCCCTCATCTGCTGCAGTTTCATTTTTGGACTCCTCTTTGATTTAGGTGAAATTTTCTAAAAGATATTCACTGTGGGACTGGTGCTTTTATAAAAGCCATATAAGAAGGAAGTTGGTTTGTCTCATTACTGGAGAGTGGTCATAGTGGCATGTTACAGATGCATTGCATGATCCTCTGGTTTACCCAGTGATTTGATGGATGAGCAGGCACATTGGGGCTCTGTATTACACCCAAGTACCCTTTTTAAGTATTTTAATATTTGCTTATAGCCATGTTTCAGGTCATCCATGTGGACTGGTCTCAATTTTTTTGTTTTTAAATGTGTGAGTGTTTTGCTTGAATGTGCCTGGTACCCTTAGAGGTCAAAAGAGGACATCAGATCCTCTGAAGCTTGAATTATGGATGGCTGTGAGCCACTATGTGAGTACTAGGAACTGATCTAAGTCCTCTGCAAGAACATGACATGCTTTTAACCACAGAGCCATCTCTCTAGCCCTTCAAAAAAATTTACAGAATTATTTTCCCGAAAGGTTTAAGTTGCAAGTTTTAGAAAGTTTTGTGTCTTGCTTCTCTTTTTGGTCATCAGTATCATTGAACTTTAAGATGTCTTCAGGGTACTTTCCATAGCAGGTCCCCTATGCTGCCCATCACAGCTTTCGTCATGTTGCTGCCTTGTCTGTACTTGGGGAAGAGGAGACAGCCTCAGCAAGACAAAGTCAATATTAGAAACAACAACAACAAAAATTATTTGTATAAATGTTTGTCCATGTGTGTATATTTGTACCACATGTGTGCCTGGTACCTGCGGAGGCCAAGAAGATGGTGTCCAATCCCCTGGAATTGGAGTTATACATGATTTTGAGCTGCCTTGTGCATTCTAGGAACTGGGTCATCTGCAAGAGCAGCTAGTGATCTTACCTTCTGAGCCATTTTCCAGCCCCAATATTGGAGATTTGATAAGAGGTTATTAATGCTAAGTTCATCAGGTGAAGTTCTCGATTGTGTGTGCAAAGGGGAAGGGCCAGGAAATAGGACTCTGCACTGACTTACTAATTGGGTCATGTCTCATTTTCTTTCATCTATTTTTGAAAGGGTCTCCTGTGGAACTCACACTTTTGTGGTTTTGGTTTATAAAGTGAGCACTCTGCCTCACATGCTAATGTAGACTCAGCAGGTCTCTGTCTGTGGGCTCTGGTTGGCAGCTGTGTAGGCAGCAGCAGTTAGGCCTGGTTTGGGTGTGACTTCCTCTTCCAGCACAATGGTGGAGTTTAGGCTCATTGAACTCTGGCCACACACACCTTTTCTGTGAGTCACACTGGTGAATAAAGACTCCAGTTTTGTTCACACTTAAGGTTTTAAGAAATTAACTGGTTCCTTCAGTAATTTTTCACTTTCAGAGTTAAGCTCTAACTTTATAAGTTATTATGAAGGTAACTTCATTTGTGTGTTCTGGTGCCTATAGAAGCCAAAGGAGGATATTGGGTCCCCCAGTTTTAGAATTACACAGGCTGTTGTGAGCCACCCAGTGAGGATGCTGAGGAGAGAACTTGGATCCTCTGGAAGAGCAGCAAGCTCTCCTAACTACTGAGCCATCTCTCCAGCTCCTGAAGGTAACTTTAATACCTGTGAAATATTAAATAATAGATGTCTTTTGTTAATTCTTTTGTTCTTCCTTATATGTTCTACTTATGAAGCAAATTTAGTTTTATCTAAACTTACCTCTTGTTTATTGAGTACCAGAATCCTCCTAGCCATGACCCTATTGTACGTTCTTGCTTACCTTTCCTTAAAAGTTGTCTGTACTATTGGCTTTGCCTTCTAGGAAACGTGAGGTGCAAGCTGGTTACATATCTGCAGGGAGGAGAAGCAAGGATAGTTCATGTTTGCTGTTTTTGACAGACCATCAAGCTTTATTTTGATGCAGTCTCAATTTTCTGGATTTAGACCCGTTCACCACAGAATGGCCACTCGAGTCTTTACCAGTAGCCCTGAATGAGATTGCCATTAAAGGTAGCTCTGTCATCAGTAGTTGCATGTGGGAGTGCTGTTTCTGTCACCTTTGGGGACTTACAGGCACTTTTTTTTTACTCTTTCTCAGAGTATCTGACCTGGTCTGCTCATTGGCAGGACCACATTTATCCCCTAGTAAAGAGGGTTGATTTGTAGTAACCCCCAAAGAAAGAAGAGTCCAGTTTCAAGCTTCTTTAGAAATTTGTCTCCTGGGGGAAGCTTAGCTCCTCTGGCTGCCACCAAGGTCCATTCCTTCTTACTTTAATCTTAGGGCACCTGTGAGCCCCTGGACTCTGACCTGCAGACTGGTGGGCCATCAGATTCTCTCTTTTCCCTCTCTCAGGCTATCATGGGAATGGTACTCCAGGAACAGCATTCGTCACAGCGCTGGCCCGTTCTGAGGGTTCAGGCTAGGGAGCTTCTATCAAGGGTAAGTTTATGCTGCCAGGACTATGTATCGAGCATGGCAGTCTGTCCCTGTTGCCTTTGGTTGGTTTGCACGGTCAGATTAGGCAGCTGGGTCTGCTACAGAAAGGAAGTTACACAGTTATGAGAACCAGCCATCCTCATCTGGGCAGAAGCAAACAGAATGGGAACATTGTTAGGTTCCTGACACTTCAGCAAATATTTGGAGGTTCGCTGGTTTTGGCATACAGAGAGCCCCCTGGAAACCGTGGATGGAAAAGAACCGAAGAATGAATACGGGGTAGGGGAGTGGGAGGGTGGGGGCGGGGGGTGGGGTGGGGTGGTGGTGGAGGGTGGGGGGGTGGTAGAAGCCCGAGGATCATGTTGCCACCAGGGGCAGTAGAGAGCTGCTGCAGCCTCGCCTGCATCCCTTCACCTCACACTTGATCATTTACATTAAGAGGAAAACCCTCTGGAATGCTTCTTAGAACCACTTTTGCTGTTTTTGTTTTTTTTTTTCCTTCAGGCATTTTTTTTTTCAAGATTCATAGAGTAAAGACCTCTTCACAGGTCCTGGAAAGGCTCTGATAGCTCTCAGCAGTGATTTATTATACACATATTTTAAGATAAAACAGCAGCCCCTCTCTAGGGTTAGCAGACAGCCTTGTAAATTCCCTGTCCACTTTTGAGCTTCAAAGGAACTGGGGCACAATGGCTAGGAACTTACTTAGTTAACAGAAAACTTGGCCACCAAACTAAAGAGGGTAAGATTTTGAACTCAATGCTTTGGTTTCTGTTGCACTTTTATTTTGAGACATTGAGCGTTTGGGCCAAAGATTTAGACTTTGTTCTCAAAAAACTGAGTACACAGAGAACCATGTCATAGGGGGCAGGTATGTTGGGAGAGCTGGCTCAGAGACAGAAATCAATCTCTCTCTCTCTCTCTCTCTCTTTTTCTCTCTCTCTCTCTCTCTCTGTGTGTGTGTGTGTTTGTGTGTGTGATATGTGTTTCTGTGGGCTTCAGATGTACATGTGGGTACCAGTGCACATGAATACCTATGCTTGTGGTGAAAGGCTGATATGGGATGTCGGCCTCAGTTACTCCACCATATTTCTTGAAACAAAGTCTCTCACTGAACCTTAATTCAGCTCCTTAATTCAGCTAACTATCTGACTGGCCAGCTCTGGGATTCACTTGACTATACTGCCTCAGCTCCGTGGTTGCAGACATAAGCTGCCTTCTATGTGGCCCTGGGGTCTGAACTCAGGTCCTCATGCTTGTGCAGCTAGCACTTTACCACTGGGCCATCTTCCCTGCCCCAAATCATTTTTAATTGTGAATTTTATATATCACCCACCTCCCAAATCCACAAGAAATACATCACAATACTCCTTAGCAGATACTCTGAGCCTTGAATGGAAATGATCTTCGTATAAAACTTTTTCTTATGCATATGTATCTATGATAATGTTAAACTCATAATATAGGTACTGCTATTAGGGATAGTCGATAATCCAGCAGACCAGTTATAACAATATACTGTAATGAATGTTATTTAAAACTTGTGAAGTTTTCAATTTAGTATGTTTTATTCTTTGTCAACCACACAAGTAACAGAAACCACAGCAAACAAAAGAGACACCACTGTACTATATAGGGTGCTGTTTGTTTTTGCAATGGTCTCAGATAGCCCATGCTAGCTTCAAGTTTATTGCATAGCTAAGGCTTGTCTTAAGCTTCCAGTCTTCCTTCTCCACCTCCCAAGTGCTGAGATTACAGGTGTGAGCTACCACTCCAACATTAGATGTTCTGAAAAGTGGTCTGTTGGGCCCACAGCTTCATTAGTAGGTGGCTTGCCTAGTGTATCACCTACTTTCTTGCTGCTATGATGAAATACCATGACCAAAAATAACTCAGAGAAGAGTTTATTTTGGCTTATGGTTCCAAAGGGAGAGTCCACGATGGCAGGAGAGGCATGGTAGTGGATACCCAGAGCAAGAGGCAGAAAGGTCCCATGGAACACCCCCCCCCGACAGGAAGCAGGGGGCATACAGTAGAAATTGGGTGAAGCTACAAACTCTCAAAGTCCATCCCTAGTGACATGTCCTCTAGGAAGACTCCCATTCTAAAAGTTCCATAGCCTCCCCAAACAATTTCGCCAACTAGAGACTAAAGTTTAAATACTTAAGCCTGTGGGGGCCGTTCTCACTCAAACACCAGACCCAGCAATGTTCCAGGGATGAACTTTGTTTCTAGGACATTAAATTAGACACTAGTGGTGCATGCCTATAATCCCCAGCACTGGGGAGGTGGAGGCAGGAGGTTCGGAAGTTTAAGGACATTCTCAACTATATAGCGAGTTCGAGAGAAGCCTAGGATACATGAGGCACTGTCTAAGAGAGAGAGAGGGAAGGAGACAGAGTATGTCTAAGGGCCAGGAGAGGTGGCCCAGTCGGGAAGGAATTCTGGAGGCAGGGACACTATACTAAACTAAGGGGGACCAGATACTACCAGAAAAGCGTGTGGGAGCAAAGAGGTGACACTTCTGTGTAAGGAAATGTCTTGGGAGAAGGGTGATAACCACTGAGAGATTGATATACCCAAGAAAATGACTGGGTTCTGGAGATTGTATGTTAAGAAAAACAAAGTGAAGGACTTGTTGCTAGGCAGTTTCAGTAACGCTTGATGCCTTCTGCTTATTTCCTTACTTCCCTTCTCTCTTCCCTCCTACTCCCTTCCTCTCTCTATTTCTCTCCCTACTCCCCTCTCCTCATTTTCTTCCTGTTCTTCTTTTCTAGGCATGCTCTATCTTAACATTACCCAGGCTGGCCTTGAAGTGATTATCCAACGTCCACACAGCTAGCACTCAGGTGTGTGTCCCTACATCCAACTTGCTGTCTTTGCTTTTAAGCTAATAACATTTCTTAGTAATCATTCATTATCAGTATATTTTCATAGTTTCCTGTCATAGTTTTTGGAACGTGAGGCATCAGCTGGAGTTCTCTATGCTTGGTGGAGACAGCGGTCACTGTTTGTATACATGAGAGAGGTGGTAAGCACCTGGGAGAGTATCCTGCCCTGTTTTGTGTGCATGTCCAGCTTAGCACTAAGATTCCTGCAGAGTGTAGAGCAGTGTGTGAGTGATCCTAGCTGGTTCTGCGGATGTTCCAGTTCATTGTCTGAGGAAACACTGTTGTATTGCTGTGAAGGAAGACCATGACTAAGACAGCTCTTATAAAAGATAGCACTTATTGGGGGCTTGCTTAGAGTTTCAGAAACTTAGTCCATTACATTATGGCTGAAAGCATGGCAGCAAGTGGGCATGGTGCTGGAGAAGTGGCTGAGAGCTACATTTTGATCCATAAGAAGAGACATATTTACGCCAAGGCCAGCACCTTAATCCATCTTTTTCTTTCAAATAGTGCTAGTCCCTAGTGACTAAGCATCCAAATATATGAACCTGTGTGGACCATTCTTATTCAAACCACCACAGCACCTAATTGTGGCAATTTTCTGTAATAAAATTTAAAATTGATAGCAAAAATAATTTAGTAAATATGCAGACTTGTTGAGGTGAAACAGTTCATTACTAAATGATTTGGGCCAAGGAAGAAATCAAGGAAAAAATAAACAGCATCCTGAAACTAAATGAAAATGAAAGCAACAAAATCTTTGAGGTACATGAAAATTGTTCCATAGCTTTAACAACATACATTTAAAATCAGACAAAACGTAAATTAATGGAAAACTAGGTATCTCCATGCAGAAGGATGAAACTTGACAAGTGTTTATCACCCTGGACAAAAAATAACTGCAAATGAGAAAATCAATAAGATTGACAAACCCTATCCAAACTAATCAAAAGGCGGAGAGAGAACATCCAAATTAACAAAATCATAAGAGAAAAGGGAAAAATGACAACAGACACTGAGGAAATTCAGGGAATCATTAGGTCTTACTACAAAACCTGTATTCCACAAAATTGGAAGATATAAAAGAAATGGACAATTTTTTAGATAGATACCATATACCAAAATTAAATCAAGACCAGGTGAGCAATTTAAATAGACCTATAAGCCACGAGAAGAAAAAAGTGGGAAGTACACTTGAACTCATTGGCACAGGGGACCACTTCCTAAATATAACCCCAGTAGCACAGACACTGAGAGAAACAATTAATAGATGGGATGGGACCTCCTGAAACTGAAAAGCTTCTGTAAAGCAAAGGACATGGTCAACAAGACAAAATGACAGCCTACAGAATGGGAAAATATCTTCACTAACCCCACATCAGACAGAGGTCTGATCTCTAAAATATACAAAGAACTCAAGAAATTGACACCAGAAGATCATATAATCCAATAAAAGAATGGAGTACAGACCTAAACAGAGAACTCTCAACAGAGGAATCTAAAATGGCTGAAAGACACTTAAGGAAATATTTAAGATCTTTAGACATCAGAAATGCAAATCAAAACAACTCTGAGAGTCCATCTTACACCTGAAAGAATGGCCAACATCAAAAACACTGATGACAACTTATGCTGGAGAGGTTGTAGGTAAAGGGAACACTTCTGCATTGCTGGTGGGAATGCAAGCTGGTTCAACCCCTTTGGATATCAGTGTGGCAATTTCTCAGAAAATTAGGAAACAGCCTTCCTCAAGACCCAGTAATACCACTTTTGGGTATATATCCAAAGGATGCTCAATCATGCCACAAGGACATGTGCTCAACCATGTTTATAGCAACTTTGTCATAGCCAGAACCTGGAAACAACCTAAATGCCCCTCGACTGAAGACTAGATAAGGAAAATATGGTATATTTACACAATGGAGTACTACACAACAGAAAAATTAATGACATCTTAAATTTTGCAGGAAAATGGATGGAGCTAGAAAACATTTTTTTGAGTGAACCCAGACACAGAAAGACAATTATCAGATGTACTCTCTCATAGGTGGTTTTTAAACATAAGGCAAAGAAAACCAGCCTACAAACCACAATCCCAGAGAACTTAGACAACCATGTGGACACTAAGAGAGACTTACATAGATAAAATCTACATGGCAAGTAAAAAGTAGAAAAAGACAAGATCTCCTGAGTAAATTGGGACATGGGGACTGTGGGGGCGGGTTGAAGGGGAGGGGAGAGGCAGGGAGGGGAGCAGAAAAAATGTAGATAGAGCTCAATAAATATCAATTAAAAAACAGAAAACAAACAACCCCCCCCCAAAGAAAATATCATATTGAGTGAGGTAATCCAGACACAAAAAGACACATATCACATGTTTTCTCTTACTAGAGGCTCCTAGCTCCAAATTTTGAGATTGAGTATTTAGCTTGTAACTATAGAAATCAATAAAGTGAAATGGGACCACTGCCAAGATAGGGATGTTGGGAAGCAAAAGAGAGGGGATTAGTAGGAACAAGTGATCTGATCAGGGAATTGGGTAAAAGTCCTCTTTAGGAAGAGGGGGAGGTAAATAGAGAAGATGATAGAAGGGTAAAAGTGAATAGTAAAATACTAGGGATCTGGTAGGGGAAATGGGAAAATGGAGATAAATAGGGAAATGGATAAAATAACTAAGGATATCTGAAAAGCCACAGTGGATTATGCTAACAATTTACCTAAAAGAAAAAAATAATACATACAGTTCCATGTATAAATATACACATTTAAAAAATCATAATTCTTTATTGATTCTTTGGGAATTTCACATCATGCACCCCAATTCTGCTCACTTCCATGTCCCTCCTTATCTACCACTCACCCCTGCAGCATCCCCCTAAAAAAGAACATCCCAAAAATTAATTAAAAACAAAACAAAGAAAAAACCCACCTCACTCTTCAATCTTTCCTTTCTCTTTAACACCTCTTTATTTGTCCTAGTGGCATTGGGAGCTATGGTGTGTCATGCAGTATACCCTGCATGAGTTCTAATTGGTCTTAATAATAAAAATCCAGAGCCAGATAAAGGGGTAAATGCTGAAATATCAGAGAGATAAAGGAGCAAGCCACACCTAACTTTGCTAACTCCTTAGCCACAAAAGGGGACAAGATCCTGTGTCCTTCTGCCTTCTATTCCTCTCTCTGCCCAACAATATCACTTCGTATCTGTCCTTACGGACCTCTAGACCTTTATGGTTAAGTAGTGGCTAACCTCTGATCTTCAGGATAGCTTTATTTGTTACAGCACGAACAAGTATCACCACATTTCCCCCTTTTTTTGTCTAAAAAGGGTTATAACTAATATAGTTTTTTAAAAGAAAAACTATAGATAATAAGCACAATAACTGTATACAAAATATACAGGCAATAAATGCATTAACAATGTCTAGTCCATTAGCAATTGATAAATTCAGAGAAAATGCTTCATATATATCCTAATCTTGATGAGTTCAAAAGTTTGTACCTAATTCACTTTTCATTCTAACTTGCATTACCCAAACTATCTTATGTCTCTCAACCTTATACATTTTACACATCTTTAGTGAATTTCTTTTCAGAATCTAGTAACAAGAAAACTATAACTATAAAGTCTTCAATTCCATCAGAGACCCAAGAAGGAAAAAACCGAGTAATCAGGAAATGCAAATAAGTGACTTCCAAAAGTTGTGAGACATCTCAGAAGCAGCTGGCCACCTAGATAGTCACCCAGAATTCCTCTTCATCGTTGGGGCATCCATCTTGAGCATATAGGCATGGCATATCTGACAGACTTTTCTATGAAGCAACATATTCTGCAGGACTCTCCTACCTTATGTTGGCAAAGTTTGGCAGTCCTTTCTTCTGTGTCCTGCTTGTCCAATTTGGACAGCATACTGTCAGCAGTTGACGCAGGAGCACTTTCTTGCCTTGTGACTTACTTTTGTCACAAAGAAAGTAAACTCCACGTGGATTGTCTTTGATGCCCATCATCTTCTCTGAAGTAATAGGTACTGCCAGGAGCAGGCATGTCTAATTGTCATAAAAAGAAAAGAATATATGTTATTAAAGCATCTTAAATGCCATATTCTGTAGATCTCTGAAGTTTTTGAAGGTGACCTGTCTAAAATATATCTCTGTTTGACCTTGAAAACATACCTAATATGATTACAAGTTAGATTGTAATAAGTGACTAATTACTATTTACTATTCTAAATAGTTGGTAATATAGCTTTCAAGGACTATAAATTTGCATTGCTTTGTTAAATGAGTTGCATAGGTATAATACCTTGAACAAGAGTAGAAATGTATGTACAATATGTTCTAACAAAAATAATCTTAAACTTGTATCAATATACAAAAATCCATATCAGTATAAAATGTTTAAAACTATTAGTTGCTGTTTTGGTTTAAAAGTAGGTTTAATAATCTACCTTTTTATCCTATTTCTATATCCCCCTACCCTAACTTTGAGGAGGTTCCCTTTTGACAAGTTATATCTGATCCAATGAGGAGCATTTTTAGTCATATAAGTTAGCTTAGATTTAATAATCATATTGGTTGATGGACTATCACCTCTTCTAATCAAGAGGTCTCTCTTGTTTAAATCAAATCTTTATTAGTTTTGATGGTATCCATAGCTTTTCTTCTTCTGTGGAAACAAAAGCAAAACCCTATCCCCAACGTAACACATATCCTGGGTTCAATTCTGAAGTCAACACATCTTTAAAGTATACAGGCTGATTTAATTCTTTAGTTTTCTCTATTATCCAATTTCTCTCCACAGATGTTGTTCCTTTCTCATTAGCATTTAGAAAATTGAAAGTTAATATAGCATTATGCAGTCGATTTCTAGGGATCTTTATTGCCCATTTCTGTTTATTTAGCATATCCTTTAGTTCAATTTGGTCTTTCTATAACTACTTGACCTGTAGGATTATGTGGTATACCTGTAATATGTTTTATATTGTAATAAGCAAAAATGGTTTCATTTTACTAGAGACATATGCTGGAGCATTGTCAATCTTAATTTGTACAGACATACCCATGATGGCCTAACTTCTAGCAAATGTGTGATTACTGAATCAGCCTTTTCAGAACTCAATGCAGTTGCCCATTGAAAACCTGAATAAATATCAATGGTGTGGTGGAGATATTTTAATTTTCCAAATTCTACAAAATGGAACACATCATCTGTAAGACATCATTTCTTTGAGTACCCTTTGGGTTACTTTCTGCAGGTAATAGGGTTTGGTTGTATAAAGAACAAGTAGGACATTTCCTTACAATTTCCTTGGTTTGTTACCAAATGATGGAAAAATCTTTTTTCAAATCTTTGTTATTGACATGATTTTTTTCAAATGAAATTCTGATGCCTCCAGCACATTTCCTATCAATAGTTGATCAGTTTCTTTATTACCTTGTGCTAGAGGGTCTGGCAAACCTGTATGTATTATATATATATATATATATATATATATATATATATATATATATATATGGGTTGACTTCTATTCCTAATTATTTCTTGTAACTGAATAGATAATAAAGTCAGTTCTATATCATCTAGTATAAACTCAGCAGTTTCAATATGCAAAACAATTCTTTCTGCATATTGTGAATCAGTGACTATGTTAAGAGGTTCTATAAAGTCCATTAATTCCATGAGAATAGCGTAAAATTCTGACTTTTGGACAAAATCATAAAGACTTTGAACCACTCTACTTAAAATTTCTGATTTGTAACCTGCCTTTCCTGATTTATTTGCATCAGTATAGCATGTAGAGGCTCCAGATATTGGTGTTCCCTTTATAAAGTGAGGAAGAATTCAGTTAGCTCTCTTTATAAATTGAATTCTCTGTTTTTGGGATATTTATTGTTAATATCTGCTAAGAAATTACTGCAAGTTTTTTTTTTTTAACCAATGTTCACTTTCTGCCCATAATTTGCCTATTTCATCATTAGTAAAAGGTACTACAATTCTGCTGGGTATATTCCTACTAATTGACAATTCTCAATTTTCCTTTTAGAATGAACTCAAAGACCTTTTCCACATAAGTTTTTAATTTTTTACTGTTTTTATGTAGTTAAAAGATTAATTCTAAGGTAATATCTTCTCTCTGCATTAATATTCCTGTAGAAGAATACTTAGAGGGTAAAGTAGCCAAAATGCATTCAAACTTTGGATCCAAATGATTCACATGTGTATCCTGTAATTTTTTTCCACAAAAGCCAGTTCTCTTTCAGTTTCAGCTGATAATGCTCTTGAACTATTTAAGTCCTTGTCAACATCTAAAGTTTTGAATAAATTACTCAGTTCATCAATTTTTACCCCATTAATTGGCTGTAGATAGGAAATGTCTCCTAGCAATAATTGAAAGTCATTACGAGTCTGCAGTAGATCTCTTTTCATTTGTACATTATGGGCTCTAATTTTTTGTTGACCTATTTTGTAGATCTATTTTATCTTAAATAATTAATTGGATTTCTTCTTTGTATCTTTTTTTTCAGGAACAATTTTAATCCCCAACAAGGCAAAATTTTCTTTACTTCTTCAAACATTCTAAAGTATCTACATTTGAGGCAGCTAGTAAAATGTCATGCATATAATGATAAACTATAGATTGAGGAAATTGCTTGTGTATCATTTCTGACAGCTGCTGTGCAAAATATTGGCACGGGGTGGGGCTATTTAACATTCCCTGTGGGAAACTGTTCCGTTGATATCTCTTAAGAGACTGAAGATTATCATAAGTAGGCATTGTGAAGGCATAGTTTTCTCTGTTTTTTTCTTGTAAAGGTATAGTGAAGAAACATTTTTTTAAATCAGTAACTATAAGAGATTATTCTTTAGGCAATAGAGAAAGCAAAGAAATTATAGACTGTAGAGAGACCATTGGCTGAATCACCTTATTAACAGCTCTTAGATATGTTACCATTCTCCCCTTTCCATATTTTTTTAAATAAAAAATACAGATGAATTCCAAGGCCTGGTTGATTCTTCAATATGCTGAGCACTTAGCTGCTCCTGTATCAGCTGTTCTAATGCGAGCAGTTTCTCTGTTGTTAAAGGCCATTGCTCAACCCATACAGGTTTTCTATCAACCATTTTAAAGCTGGGGTTGTTGGTGCCTTTGAAAGATTAGTAGCCATTGTACCCTGTTTTTGTACAACAGCCATTGTACCCTGTTCTTGTACAATCTGAATGGTCCGTGGCTGTTCTTTATAATACCTTCTCATATTTTTCCCATAAACATACATTAATTTATGGTTTGTTTCTGAGATTGGAGGAATGTTAATCTGAGTGTTCCATTGCTATAACAAATCATGGACATAATTTTATTGCTATGTTATCCACATATAGTTTTATTTTCCTCTATGTCTTTTTGGCCCTATACATTTGACCCATCTCATGCTCTGTTTTACCTGAGACAATGTTCCAGTCCCTAAAATATGAACCTTTACCTCCTGAAGAGGCCACTTTGGACACCAAGATCCTGATAAAATTGTTACATATGCACCTGTGTTTACCAGACCTTCAATGACAACATTATTTAGTTGTATTTTTAATTTTGGTCTTTGTTCATTTGTAGAAGTTTGCCAAAATATTTGCTTTATGCTTTCTCCTGAATTTTTTTTCTCTCCTCTAACTTTTCTATCATCCAGAGTAGTATGGTTTCTTATTATAGGCATTAGATTCTTTTGCGCTGGGAAGGAGTTTTCTCTATGATGAGAGGAAACAAGTGAACTGAATTTGGCATGGGGGCCTACCAGAGGCCCCTCAAGGCATTTCCCAATGGCAAAGGATTACCTTGACTGTCCCTTGTTGATCTACATTCATTTGTCCAATGCCTGCTCTTGCTACACCTTCTGCATAATCCAGAAGGGGGCATTCTGTCTGGATGATGCTTAGAAAAAAACATTGTTTCTAGGAATTCTCTATTTACAATCCCTTTTTAGGTGGCCTTGCTTACTGAAATTGAGTCTCTTGACATTTCAGTTTTTTTTCAAAGCTCTGTAAATCATTTTTCCTATCCAAGCATCATCATGGTTGAGATAAAATATTGATTGTATCTCAGATCCATTTCTCCAAGAGTTCTGATCTTGCCTTTAATGGCCTAATTACCCCTTTGCATTGTGCATTAGCATTTTCAAGTCAGAGAGTCAATTATTATTTGTCTAGCTTCTGAATTTGGTATCATTCTATTTACTGCTGAAGTCAATCTTTGTAAGAAATCTATGAGCTAGGTCCAGGACAGCTAGAACTGTTACACAGAGAAACCCTGTCTTGAAAAACCAACCCCACCCCCAAATTCTCATTGTCTTACCGAACTGCTGAGAGTGACAGTGAAGTGTAAGGAGCAGCGTGTTCGAGTGGAGAACAAGGTGGTGCGCCTGGCTGAGGACAGCTGCAGCTCTGGCATGTAGCTGTGAAGTGAGAGTGGCAATCCAAGGAGAGGGTGTCTGGGGAAGTCTGAGACCCATAGGGGAGAGAGAGTCAGTTGTCTGAAAAAATGCACACAGGATCGTGCGGAAGAAGTACATGTGGTGGGAGCTGCCTGAAGGCAGAGCAAGCAGGTGGGTAAGTCCTGTGGTGTTTGGGGCCCAGGTGCTTCTGGAGTTAGGGTGGCAGCTAGAGACTGCTGTAGAGAGGCTGCAACAAGAAAATCCTGAACTCAGCTTGAGGAAAAAAATAAAAAAAAACCCTAGCTGGTGTGGCAGTGACTTTGGTGGGAGCCTTCATGTGCAGTTCTGGTGTGTGCCAGTTGCTGCAAAACCTCAGGTAAGCATCTTTTTCATGAATTCGTGCCCTAAAGTTGGGTGCCGATTGTTGCACGAGTTCTAATTGGTCTTAATAATACAAACCTGGAGCCAGATATCAGGGTAAATGCTGAAATATCAGAGAGACAAAAGAGCAAGCCACAGCCAACTTTTAACTTGCTAACTCCTCAGCTAAAAAAGGGGCCAAGCTCCTGTCTCCTCCTGCCTCATATTCCCTTCTCTACCCAGCCATATTACTTCCTGTCTGTCTGTACAGACCTCCAGACCTCTATGGTTAACTAGTGGCTAGCTCTGCACTCTGATCTGTAGGCAAGCCTTGTTTGTTAGAGCACAAACAAAATATTACCACGATACCCTTTTGTCTAATCTCTACCATCATTACTGAGCCCTCACCAAAACTCCTCTTGGAGATCCTGCTGTTGCCCCAGTCATGGAGATCATGTGGCTATCATTCTACAGGACCAATCCCTTCATGTACTCCCGCAGGTCGTAGATGAGGTAGATATTAGAGTGGGCCAACCCAAGGACCAGGATGTGGGTCTGGGTGGTAGCTGAGCTGGTTAGTCTGGTCCACTGAGACTGCTCCTTCAGGTGAAGGACAGAACCATCTCTCTTGAGTCTAGGTGAGCGAGTGCTTTTCCATGAGGGGCAGGACTAGCGCTCCTGCTGTAGTGTCCACTGAGGGGCAGGGCCAGATATCCCAGGGCCAGTGAAGTGCCAGCTGGCTTAGCATGGCTCTTGGATTTCAACATGCATGGTTCCCTTGTGGCGACACAGCGGTGGACATCAACACAGACCTCAGCTGCAGAGGACCACAGACCCAGTCATGGCCCTTGGCAGCTTGGGCCCAGATGCCACCGTGGCCTGGGTGGGCAGCACAGGTCATCCAGAGAAGTATGTCTGTAGCTGCAACATGTTTCTCAGATACCAACATGGTCTCAGTTGACTGATCAGACCTTGGGAATCTACATGGCCCTCAGTGATAACAGGTGCCATGGACACCAATTCAGACCCTTGGCTGCTTTAGGATCAAGGACCCAGACATGGCCCTTGGCAACAGCCCAGGCCCAGATGTCATCATGGCTCTCAGGTGGTACACAGGCCACTCAGATCAGCATGGCTCCATTAGTGGCACAGTCCTTGGATACCAATATGGCCACAAGTGGCTGCCCAGACCCCAGGCATCCTTGTGGCCTTTGGTAGCAACATGGGTCATGGATATCAACACAGACTGTAGCTGTGGGAGGGCCATGGACCCTGACATGGCCCTTGGCAGCAGCCTGGGGTGGGACATTATCCTGGCCTCGGGTGTCAAGCAGTCCATCCATATCAGCCTTGTTTCTCTGGGTTCACTTCTTTAGTTCTGCCTTCTTCCACAGTACATGAATAATTCTGCTTTTCTTTCTCTCCCATCTTTTTACCATATATTTGTTCACCCTAACAACACCTATCCTCCTGATGCCACAAGTATCCAGGCAGGCCTGTGGATGCCTTCAGCCAACATGGACTGTGAGGACCCAGGACACCCACCTGAGCCAAGTGGCACAAGGTGGGCCTGTGGACACGTTCAGCCAGCCCAGACTGTGAGCTATATTTATAGCTTTAATAAAGTTTTCTCATCTGGGCTGATGGCTAAAGACCACCTAACAAGAATATTAATACCATAAGTAAGAAACCCTCTTCTGAGTTGTTGGCCAGTATTGTCTAAGAAACTCCTAAAACTTAGTCTATTGCTGTTGCCTTTGGTTATCTCTCTGAAATGGAAGGTAAGTTTCTACTGCTGAAGACACTATGAATTTCAGAAATAGGGCCTAGAGACCCCTGAACTGAAACTGATTGGAATGCCTCCATGAGGATTAACTTTTATGGAACCTGACAGCACCATCCTAGTTTACAGAGGAGGGAGGTCACCACTAGTCCTATCCAGACAGGATGCCTATGAACCACATCAATGTCTACTGGGCACAATGACCCTAGGCAGTGGTACGCATACATTTGGTAACCAACAGCTCTCTGGACGTAAGACCCATTTAACAAGAGGGAAGACATGTCTGGTACTGGACACCTAATTAACATCTTAGTGCTAGTAAATTTTCCCAGTTATTGGAGGAGAATATACAATCTCAGTTACCAAACCAGTACAATCCCTAATAACCCTCTATAAATATTTGTCCTTATACTCACAGGTAAGTGCAGTCTTTAACCCTCACCGAAGAAACCTCTTTGCATCAGAGACCACTATAGAGAGCCACAGTAAATTAAAATTCAGTTTTAGAGCCCAGTCCCAAAGGATATATCTATAAACACTCCTAAGGCTCAGGAGCTATTGTGGAAGAAGGGTGGAAAGACTGTAGGAGCCAGAGGATCAAGGAGTCTGCTGTGATGTTGTGTGCCCTGGTAACACCAGAATCTATGCCCATAAAGTCTCACCAACATGACTGCCCAAATGTGAGCTGAACAAGGATGACACCAGTCAGTATGCCAAACTGGATGGGGAAAAGCCCATGAGGCCTCAACCCCACCCAAAGAACTATAGCCAACCAAGGAAAGCTAGGAGTGAGAGAAGTGCCTTTCCTCAAGGAAGAAAACACCCAACTGTTTGTCTAGTACCAAACAATCATCCCTGAAAAATATACAAGTAATATATATGGATGGAACAGGTTATATTTAGGAATATTTACATGCTTATATACATGTAAGAACAATTATTGAAAAAGAGGTCATGAATTTGAAGGAGAATGGGAAGGATATATGAGAGAGTTTGGAGGGAAGAATTGGAAAGAAGAAATATATATATTATGTCTCAAAATTTAAAAAGTTGAATGAAAATATCTAGGCTGGTCATGGTGATACATTCTTCTAATCCCAGCACTAGGGCGGCAGAGAGAAGCCTCTGTAAGTTGGAGGCCAGGCTGTTCCACATAAAAATTCCAGGTCAACAAGGGATGCATAGCCAAACCATGTCCCAAACAAATTTCCTAGGGCCAGGGAGTGAGATGGCTCAAAGGGTAGAGGCACTTGCCAGTGAGTCTGACAACCTCATTTGCATCCTTGAGACCCATATGTTAGAAGCAGAGAAAGGACGCCTATTTGTTTTTGAACCTTTCTCACACACTGCAGAATACCCTTCAACCCCATATACATAAAAGAAAGTAACTCCAGCCCAGAAATGTACTGGTCACAACCCTGCGCTATGTGTAAAGTTTTCCATTCAATGGGTGGAAAACTAAAGGTGGTGTTTAGGTGACCTCTTCTGGCAAATGGGTCTTCAGACATTTGTCCTGAGGAAATTAAGAGGTTCATAGAAGGCTGACATGCCATCTACTGATGTGGGACATCCTTCTGTATATGTGTTGCTAACAGAGATAGAGAGGGAGAATAGGCAGAGTCAAAGACACCATGGAGCTACCGAAGGAGTAACATGCTGCACCAGTAAACCACAGCCTCATTGTGATACACAATTAATAGAAATGGGTTAATTTAAGATGTAAGCGCTAGCTAGGAATATGCCTAAGCCATTGGCCAAATAATGTTGTAATTAATATAGTTTCCATGTGATTATTCAGGTTTGGGCGGCTGGGAAATGAAAGTACAGTCTCTGTTTACATAATGGTACTTAACATTTGACAATGTACATCCACATAAAGCCTAAGCATGCTGAAAACCAAAAGCACTTCTACACACCCCCCCTCCCCACAGTGGGAGTCAATTGCAGCTTCTTGATAGCTACAGTTTTTCAGATAGGCTCTGTTTGCTGGCTGCGAGCAGAGGTGTGGCTTCTTTAAGAAATGGCTTGCTTCCTGGTTTGTGCTGGTGGCATGAACAGCTCTGGTTCTTTTGGGAGGTCCTGTTACAAAGCACTTAAATAGGGTTTGTGAGGAGCATGCTCACAAACATAAAGGTGACATAGACCAGCTGCATCCCTGGAGCTGGGGTGGTGAGCATGGCTCACAGAGGCGGGAAACATACCTATTCCATGTTGGATGGGATGGAGCCAACAGGCAAACCCACAGCATTAGTCCTAGCTATGCCTGCTTAGCATTTGTAAAATATTCTGGTCAGAAAAGGATTACAGACACACAGTAAAAACAGATTCAGACAAAAAGGTCTTTAAATGGGCTACAATAAATTTAATAAGTGTGCATGGTTTTAAGACAGATAGGATAAAAGAGTCATAGATTAAAAAATAATTTAATGGTATTAAACTGAGGTTTTTTTTGGGGGGGGGGGTTTCGAGACAGGGTTTCTCTGTGGTTTTGGAGCCTGTCCTGGAACTAGCTCTTGTAGACCAGGCTGGTCTCGAACTCACAGAGATCCGCCTGCCTCTGCCTCCCGAGTGCTGGGATTAAAGGCGTGCGCCACACCGCCCGGCTAAACTGAGGTTCTTAAAGGAAAGAGAGTAAAAAGAATCATGGGCCATGAAAAGATGAAAAACACAAAGTCTGGATTATGTATATTATTGTGTTTTCTTTGAATTTTTTGACTGCAGAGAGACATTTTATTCTGGGGGCCACTAGTCTAAACCAACATATATTTTAAAAGAATCTTGAATTCAAAATATGAGTCTAAGGATATGTTACTATGGAAAAGAGGTTCTGTTTTTGTTTCCACAGAGGTTGGGAACCTGTGGTTTCCTTTCAAGCTAATGTGGTTTGATGGAACAAGATCCTCCTGAAAGGTTTTTGTGAATCCTAAAAATATTTCACCCAATAAACAGCAGGAAGCAGTTTGGACAAAATTATGCCCAAATTTCCAAAATGATTGTTTATAAATGTTTGTTTTCATTTAAAGGGGGTTGATTACAAATGGTTAATGTTCATAGTCAATCTCTGTCTTAAAAAAAGGGGATATGATATAAAAATGAATACATTGGTATAGATTTTTGTCTAGTGAATTTTATATATATGCATATATATATTTCTACTCTTGTTTAAGGTATTATGTTCATGCAGCTCATGAAAAAATGTAATCTATAATAATCAAACTTTTAGTCATGTTAGGTTTTTTTAAGATATACAGTGATACATTTCAGTTAGATAGATAATCTTTGACACTTCAAAGACCTACAAAATATAACATTTAAAATGTTTTAAGAACTTAGACTTTTCTCAACAGGGAGACATATCTGCTTCTGGTAGCACCAATTACTTCAGAGAGGTTGATGGGCATTGAAGAAACTTGTTATGGAATTTGCCTTCAATGTGACAAAGCTAGCCATTTGGGCAAGAAACTTCTATTGCCTGGACTGATTGATGATACTCTGTATAAACTGGACATGCAGGACCTACAGGAAAGTGACTGCTAAACTTTCCAAAAGATGGGATAGTCCTTCAGGGTTCCTGCTTCATAGAAGAAACTGCCAGACATTCTGCAGGACATAGAAGAAAGCAACTAATGAACTTTGCCAGTATTAGGTGGAACAAATCTTCAAATTTCTTGCTTCACTGAAAAGTCTGCCAGATATTATGGGCCTATAATGCTAAAGATGAATGCCCCAAAGTTACAAAAGAACTTTGGGTGACTTTCCAGGGAGCAAGATGTCTCTGTTATTTCTAGAACTTTGGAAGTTGCTTGCAATACATTTCTTGTTTACTTAGGTAATATATTCTTCTGGGGCCTTTTGATGTTGCAGGGGGTGGCTGCTTGTTCGTCCAGGTCACCCAGAACCAAAATAACCACACAGAAACTGTATTAGTTAAATCACAGCTTGGCCCATTAACTCTAGCTTCTTATTAGCTAAGTCTTAGCCATATGGCAGTGGCTTACCGGCAAAGCACATCTGTCTTCAGTGGTGGATCCATGGCATCTTTCTCTGACTCTGCTTTCTTCCTCCCCGAATTCAGGTCTGTCTTCTCCGCCTACCTAAGTTCTGACCTATCAGGCTAATGCAGTTTCATTATTCATTAACCAATATAAGCAACACATAGAAAGAAGGACCTCCTACACCATTTTGATAGAGTTGAAGATAGTTATAGTTTTTCTTAGTTATAATAAAAGATATAAAACTTTAGACTCACAAAGATAAGATAGATGATAGAATATTTTCTTTAATTTTTGTCTAATACAAATTGTCTAAATATTGTAACTGTAATTCTTACTTGATAACTGTTTTGTCATACATAATTTACTGTGTTAAAGTTAAAACCTTCCCTTTTATTTAGATAGAAAAGGGGAGGTGATGTTGCTTTTATTGGTTAGTGAATAAAGCTGTTTTGGCCAATGGCTTAGTAGAGTAAAGCCAGGTGGGAAATCTGAACAGAGATAGAGGAAGAGGATAGATGGAGTCAAAGAAGACGTGATGCTGAAGGAGTAATATGCTTGCCTGCTTCCCGCCATGATGATAATGGACTAAACGTCTGAAAGTAAACCAGCCTCAATGAAATGTTTTCTAAGAGTTGCAGTGGTCGTTGTTTGGAATCTCCAGCTTGGAGCCCCATTTCAGATACCACCCTCAGCACCCAGAGCAACATCTCCCCCGGAGCGGCCCTCTCCAAACCTCACCCTCAGTGCACCTAGCCATGGCCCCACCTCTGAAGCTGCCCTCTTCAAATTCTGCTCCTGAGAAAGCCAGCCAAAAGTTAGCCCCTCCTTGGGACTGCTCAAGACCACTCCTGTAGGCTACTTAAGACCTTGTAGCCATATCTGCCATGTGATTACCTTCTGAGTGTCACCCAGGAGTGCTTTGCTCAGATTAAACCTGGCTTTATTAATTTGGTTTGATTGGCGTATTACATTCATGGTGGCAGATTTCCAATAACCAGAGATTCAAAACTTAACGGTCATTGCATCTCTTCACAGTAATAGGATACTGATTAAGACAGTTGGGTTTCTGTCTGAGAGAGAAGTTGTTTTATGGTGAGGGCTTTGGGAAGGACAAAAGCAACAATGGCAGTGGATGCTGCTCAACTGCACTAAATTCTTCCTTCCACAGGGTGGCACCCCTTGCCTGGCATTTATATCCCCATTTCCTAAGGACAAAAAACGTGAAGATGTTTTGCCAGAAGAGGTCTCAGAATCACCATCCTTCCTTTCCCTACCTGTTGAGTGAGGACTATGTCATTCTGCTGCAGTCAGAATGAAGGAAGGTGATGGTTTAAGCCCTGTCACTGCCATAAATTAGAAGATGGTATGGGGCTGTATATAGAAAGCTATAGTAGATACTATATATATAATATATACTATATATATAATAAATACTCCCTGGTATAATATAATATAAATATATACTATAATATAATAGTAATAATAATATAATTATATAATACTATATAATATATAATATGTAATAAATATATATTAATAATATATAATATAATAGTATACTATAATATAAATATATACTATATATAACAAATACTCCCTGGTATAATATAATACAATTTAATATAATATAGGAAAGTTATAATTTGCAATATATATATATATATATATATATATATATATATATATACTTTACTCTCTTGCAGCAAAGGTACTGTCAAAGCTGAGGCAGGCAAGGAGGGCTGCTCTGAGGCTGTGTTGGTAACAAAGCAGTGTCCATAGGGTGCTGTCATTTGTGGAGGGAGGCTGGGGTGCATGTAGTTGCAGCTCTGCTTGGGTCTGTGACATAATGGCAGGAGATCCTAGAAAGAAACCAAAGTGACCCATGGAACAGGGAAGGTAAGGGAAAGGCATAGTGATGTTTCCAGAGCATTGATTTTCTGTGGTTTAGAACTTAGAATTAGGGAGCTGGAGAGATGGTTCAGTGATTTAAGAGCACTTGCTGCTTTTGCAGAGGATAGGGGTTCAGTTCCCAGGAAACACATGGTGGCTCACTGCCACCTGTAACTCCAGTTCCAAAAATAAGATTAAATAATATTTTTTAAAATTAAAATTTAGTCTCTTTTTTTTTCTCCTACTTGCATATAAAATGTGAGATCTCTGCTGTTTCTGCTGCCACGCCTGCATGATGAACTCTATCCTTCAGAAACCATACTTTCTTTTATATAAAATTAGGATTTAGAATTAGACACCAAAATAAAACACCAAACCCCATGTTACATGTAACACTGTCAACCTGAAGCAACTGTCTGGAGGTAGAATGGCTCAATGTATGCTCCACGCCAAAGCCGCTGGGAACACTGCCTGGAGAGGATAGAGTTCTGTGTGAAACAAATGGGCTGATACTTGCATACACTTACGTCCATGCATGTGCACGTGGGAGTGTGCGTGCTCACACACACACAGAGTAATAGTTGTTCAGTTGGAACCTCAGCTCTCCTGCAAGGTATTCAAAGCCCCAATCCTGTCTCTCCAAATTCGCCTGCTCAGAGAGTCTCCAATAAAGGAAAGGTACCAAAAAGTCCAGTTCTGCATTCTTGACGACTGTTGGAACTGCCTCCCCTGCTGGGGCCAGTTGCTCAAATCCCCACCTGAGTGGTCAGCTTTTGACCATACTTGGGCACAAACCCAGCTTGTGACAGACACATCATCACCTCTTACCTACAACTTATAAAGTCTCCCTGCTTTAGTTTGGGGGGTATAGCTTCTCTGACTTCTATCTCTGGGACTGGAGAATCTGCTCAGAAGTTGCTTTGCTCAAATAAACCTGTTGTTACACTTTTCAATTTGACTTAATTTGGCTTACTGCACTGGTGGAAAAACTTATAAGGGGTGGCAGAAAGCCAATTAATAGTAAGAATAAAAATAAAAATACATGCTATCATACCATCTGCAGACAAAATAATTTATTATAAGTATGTATTATGGAATATTTATACTTTGCTATATTATTATATTTCCCTTGGGCCCTTCCCTACTCTTTCTAGGATTTCCTGCCATTATGTCACAGACCCAAGCAGAGCTGCAACTACATGCACCCCAGCCTCCTTCCACAAATGACAGCACCCTATGGACACTGCTTTGTTACTGACACGGCCTCAGAGCAGCCCTCCTTGCCTGCCTCAGCTTTGACAGTACCTTTGCTACAGGAGAGTAAAGAAGACTCTCTTTCAGAGGAAGGAGTTCTTCCAGGTTCAGTGAGCCTGATGACACTGGATATGGAGAATGTTTCCTAGCCACCCGCAGTACTTTTTTTTTTTGAATTTTTCGAGACAGGGTTTCTCCGTAGCTTTTGGTTCCTGTCCTGGAACTAGCTCTTCTAGACCAGGCTGGCCTCGAACTCACAGAGATCTGCCTGCCTCTGCCTCCCGAGTGCTGGGATTAAAGGCGTGCGCCACCACTGCCTGGCACCAGCAGTACTTATTAAAGAAGATAAAGAAACTTGCTCCTGAACTCATAGGTATAACCCCACAAAAATCTTGGCATAGACAGCATGGCTACAGAGAAGAATGCATCTAGGAATAGGCCACACATATGTCAATCTGGGAAAGAGATTCTGTTGGGCACCTTGTTCAAAGCCAGTGGATACTGTAAATTTTTGAAGGGGAATAGGCTAAGGCCTCAGCTATCCAGCAGGCGTTGCAAGACACCCTTGAGCAAACCACACAGCTGTGAAGAGAGGTTGGGCTTTTCTCACAGTTGTCTGCCTGCTCTATCATCAGCATCCTTTCAGGTAGGCCCTCCTGGATCTCACCTCATTGGAAGCAGGACTATTCTAAACCTAACTCTAACCATATCCCTCAGCCTATCTTTAGCACTAATGGTAATCCTGGTCCTAGTCCTACTATCAGCCCTTCCCCTAACCATAACCACGCCACTAGAAGTATCCTTAGCCCTAGCAATGACCTTCAAACTAGCCCAAGTCTTAACCCTAACCACAATCCTCACCTTAATGCTAACTTAGCACTATTTTAAAGTCTAACCATAGCTTGAACCATAAAGCTGGACAGATATAGCCCCAACTTCATTTCTAGCTCTAAACATAACCACAACCCTTCACTTAACCATAACACGAACCCTAACTATCCTCTGCAGTAATCCTAACTCTAGCCACAAACAAAACTAAATGAAACACTAGCCTTAGATCAAACATTAACCACATTCCTAAACCTAACATTAAGCCATGCCACAAATTTTAGCTAGATCCAGACTTCAACCTAACTTTATAGCTAATCCTAGGAAAACACTAGACATAATCCCAAATTTTACCCTAGCCCAACCAAAGGAAAAGAATCAGCCTTAGTAATAACCCTAAATCTAGTAATAAACAAAATCATACCCTTAATACTAAACATGAATATTAATACTAGACAGGTGCTATGGGTAACTAATACAAAATACCCCTACGAGTAATAATAAACCTAACAACCTAAAGTGTTAAACAAACCCTGTGGCAACCATAACCTAACCTTGCACCTAACCCTAACCCTGATATAACACTAACCATAGCCTAAGCCCCATTATTATATGCATTCTTAACCCCAACCTGAACTCTAGGACCAAATCTAAGCCTAAAACTATGTCTACCCCTAACCTAAACCTATCCCTAACATTAGCCAAAGCATTAAATCTAAACCTAAATTTAGGCCTGATCCTAACTTGAACCTAGACTAGCCTATCCCTAATGTTAATCCTAAAACTAACCCTGACTCTAACTCTAACCCTAACCCTGCACCCAAATCTAGCCCTAACCCTAACATAACTCAATAGTCTAAACATAAACTGAGGCCTAACCCTACTCTGAACCTAGATTAGCTCGATCCCAGTGCTAAACGTAGACCTAATTCTAAATGTAGCCAATGCCATAACTATAAACCAAGCTCCATCCTTAACCATAATGTTCATATTGACACCAGTGCCAGATACAACCCCAACCTAACATCAACCCTAACCAAACACTATTTTTTTATTAATTAATTTATTTAATTATTAAAGATTTCTGCCTCTTCCCCGCCACCACCTCCCATTCCTTCCCCCTCCCCCAATCAAGTCTTCCTTCCTCCTCAGCCCAAAGAGCAAGCAGGTTTCTCTGCCCTGTGGGAGGTCCAAGGACCACCCACCTCCATCCAGGTCTATTAAGGTGAGCATCCAAACTACCTAGGCTCCCACAAAGCCATTACGTGCAATAGGATCAAGAACCCATTGCCATTGTTCTTCAGTTCTCAGTAGTCCTCATTGTCCATTATGTTCAGCGAGACCGGTTTTGTCCCATGCTTTTTCAGACCCCGGCCAGCTGGCCTTGGTGAGTTCCCGATAGAACATCCCCATTGCCTCAGTGTGTGGGTGCACCCCTCGCAGTCCTGAGTTCCTTGCTCGTGCTCACTCTCTTTCTGTTCCTCCTTTGGATCGTGAGACTTCAGTCCAGTGCTCCAATGTTGGTCTCTGTCTCTGTCTTCTTTCATCGCCTGATGAAGGTTAATATTCAGGGGGATGCTTATATGTTTTTCTTTGGGTTCACCTTCTTATTTAGCTTCTCTAGAATCACGAATTATAGTCTCAATGTCCTTTATTTATGGCTAGAAACCAAATATGAGTGAGTACATCCCATGTTCCTCTTTTTGGGTCTGGCTTACCTCGCTCAGGATAGTGTTTTCTATTTCCGTCCATTTTTATGCAAAATTCAAGAAGTCATTGTTTTTTACTGCTGAGTAGTACTCTAATATGTATATATTCCATACTTTCTTCATCCATTCTTCCATTGAAGGACATCTAGGTTGTTTCCAGGTTCTGGCTATTACAAACAACGCTGCTATGAACATAGTTGAGCATATACTTTTGTTGTATGTTTGGGCATCTCTTGGGTATATTCCCAATAGTGGTATTGCTGGGTCGAGAGGTAGGTTGAACCCGACTTTCCTGAGAAACCGCCACACTGCTTTCCAAAGTGGTTGCACAAGTTTGCATTCCCACCAGCAATGGATGAGAGTGTCCCTTTCTCCACAACCTCTCCAGCAGAGGCTATCATTGGTGTTTTTGATTTTAGCCATTCTGACCGGTGTAAGATGGTATCTTAATGTTGTCTTGATTTGCATTTCCCTGATTGCTAAGGAAGTTGAGCACGATCTTAAGTGTCTTTTGGCCATTTGAACTTCTTCTGTTGAAAAGTCTCTGTTCAGCTCAGTGCCCCATTTTATAATTGGATTGATTAACCTTTTACGGTCTAATTTCTTGAGTTCTTTGTATATTTTGGATATCAGACCTTTGTCAGTTGCGGGGTTGGTGAAGATCTTCTCCCAGTCAGTGGGTTGCCTTTTTGTCTTAGTGACAGTGTCCTTTGCTTTACAGAAGCTTCTCAGTCTCAGGAGGTCCCATTTATTCAATGATGTCCTTAGTGTTTGTGCTGCTGGGGTTATACGTAGGAAGTGTTCTCCTGTGCCCATGTGTTGTAGAGTACTTCCCACTTTCTCTTCTATCAGGTTCAGTGTGTTTGGACTGATATTGAGGTCTTTAATCCATTTGGACTTGAGTTTTGTGCATGGTGATAGATATGGATCTATTTTCATTCTTCTACAGATTGACTTCCAGTTTTGCCAGCACAATTTGTTGAAGATGCTCTCTTTTTTCCATTGTATACTTTTAGCTCCTTTATCGAAAATCAGGTGTTCATAGGTTTGTGGGCTAAAGTCAGGGTCTTCTATTCTATTCCATTGGTTGACTTCTCTGTTTTTATGCCAGTACCAAGCTGTTTTCAGTACTGTAGCTCTGTAATAGAGTTTGAAGTCAGGGATGGTAATGCCTCCAGACGATCCTTTATTGTATAAGATTGTTTTGGCTATCCTGGGTTTTTTGTTTTTCCATATAAAGTTGATTATTGTCTTCTCCAGACATGTGAAGAATTTTGTTGGGATTTTGATGGGGATTGCGTTGAATCTATAGATTGCTTTTGGTAGAATTGCCATTTTTACTATGTTGATCCTCCCAATCCAAGAGCAAGGGAGGTCCTTCCATTTTCTGGTGTCCTCTTCAATTTCTTTCTTCAAAGACTTAAAGTTCTTGCCAAATAGATCTTTCACTTCCTTGGTCAGAGTTACCCCAAGGTATTTTATGCTATTTGTGGCTATCGTGAAAGGTGATGCTTCTCTGATTTCCCTCTCTGCTTCCTTATCCTTAGTGTATAGGAAGGCAACTGATTTTTTGGAGTTGATTTTGTAACCTGCCACATTACCAAAGGTGTTTATCAGCTGTAGGAGTTCTTTGGTAGAGTTTTTGGGGTCGCTTATGTATACTATCATATCATCTGCAAATAATGAAAGCTTAACTTCTTCCTTTCCAATATGGATCCCCTTGATCCCCTTATGTTGTCTTATTGCTATTGCTAGAACTTCAAGCACTATATTGAAGAGGTATGGAGAGAGTGGACATCCTTGTCGTGTTCCTGATTTTAGTGGGATGGCTTTGAGTTTTTCTCCATTTAATTTAATGTTATCTGTCGGCTTGCTGTAAATAGCTTTTATTATATTTAGGTATGACCCTTGTATCCCTAATCTCTCCAAGACCTTTATCATAAAGGAGTGTTGAATTTTGTCAAATGCTTTTTCAGCATCTAATGAAATGATCATATGGTTTTTTTCTTTCAGTTTATTTATATTGATTACATTGATAGATTTGCGTATGTTGAACCAGCCCTGCATCTCTGGAATGAAGCCTACTTGATCATAATGGATAACTTTTCTAATGTGTTCTTGGATTCGGTTTGCCAGTATTTTATTGAGAATTTTTGCGTCGATGTTCATGAGTGAGATAGGCCTGTAATTCTCTTTCTTGGTTGGGTCTTTGTGTGGTTTTGGTATCAGGGTAACTGTAGCTTCATAAAAGGAATTTGGCAATGACTCTTCTGTTTCTATATTGTGAAATACATTAAGAAGTATAGGTATTAGCTCTTCTTGGAAGTTCTGGTAGAATTCTGCATTGAAACCATCTGGTCCTGGGCTTTTTTTGGAAGGGAGATTTTTGATAACTGTTTCTAATTCTTCGCGACTAACAGGTCTATTTAGATCGTTCACCTGGTCTTGGTTTAGGTTTGGTATATGTACTTATCTAAAAAAGTGTCCATTTCTTTTGCATTTTCCAGTTTTGTGGCATACAGGCTTTTGTAGTAAGATCTAATGATTCTCTGAATTTTCTCTGTGTCTGTGGTTATGTCCCCCTTTTCATTTCTGATCTTATTTATTTGCGTGTTCTCTCTCTGTCATTTAATTAGTTTGGATAGGGGTTTGTCAATCTTGTTGATTTTCTCCAAGAACCAACTTTTTGTTTCATTGATTCTTTGGACTGTTTTCTGTGTTTCTATTTTGTTGATTTCTGCCCTCAGTTTGATTATTTCCAGTCTTCTACTCCTCCTGGGCTCGTCTGCTTCTTTTTTTTCTAGAGCTTTCAGGTGTGCTGTTAAGTCCCCAATGTATGCTTTCTCCGTTTTCTTTAAGTGGGCACTTAGTGCTATGAACTTTCCTCTTAGCACTGCTTTCATCGTGTCCCATAGGTTTGAGTATGTGTCTTTGTTTTCATTAAATTCAAGGAAGACTTTAATTTCTTTCTTAATTTCTTCCTTGACCCAGGTGTGGTTCAGTAGTTGACTGTTCAGTTTCCATGAGTTTGTCAGCTTTCTGGGGGTAGCATTGTTGATGGCTTCTAACTTTAATCCGTGGTGATCTGATAAGACACAGGTGGACACTGATATTTTTTTGTATCTGTGGAGGTCCTTTGTTTCCAAGTATGTGGTCAATTTTCGAGAAGGTTCCATGAGCTGCAGAGAAGAAGGTGTATTCTTTCCTATTTGGGTGGAGTGTTCTATAGATGTCTGTTAAGTCCATTTGATTCATTATCTCCAACAATTCTCTTAATTCTCTATTAGTTTTCTTTCTGATTGACCTGTCCATTGGTGAGAGAGGTGTGTTGAAGTCTCCTACTACTAGTGTGTGTGATTTGATGTCTGCCTTGAGTTTTAGCAATAATTCTTTTACATAAGTGGGTGCTTTTATATTAGGGGCATAGATATTCAGGATTGAGACTTCATCCTGCTGAATCGTTCCTGTTATGAGTATAAAGTGTCCCTCTCGATCTCTTCTGATTGATTTTAGTTTGAAGTCAGTTTTGTTAGAAATTAGTATGGCCACACCTGCTTTTTTCTTAGGACCATTTGCTTGAAAAACCTTTTCCCAACCCTTTACTCTGAGTAGATGCCTGTCTTTGTGGTTGAGATGAGTTTCTTGCAAACAGCAGACTGTTGGATCCTATTTTCATATCCAATCTCTTAGCCTGTGCCTTTTTATTGGTGAATTGAGACCATTAATATTAAGTGATATTAATGACCAGTGGTTGTTAACTCCGGTTATTCTTACTGCTTTTGGTAGAAGAGTTTGTGTGTCTCCCTTCTTTGAGTTGTGCTGTTGAAGGGTCGCTAGATGCCTGGGTTATTGTAGGCAGTGTTGGCAATGTTGGATTCCTTGGGTTGTGATTTTCCTTCTATTACTTTCTGTAGGGCTGGATTTGTGGCAACGTATTGTTTAAATTTGTTCTTATCCTGGAATGTCTTGTTTTCTCCATTGATAGTGAACGATAGCTTGGCTGGGTATAGTAGTTTGGGTTTGCATCCATGGTCTCTTAGTTTCTGTAGTACCTCTATCCAGGACCTTCTGGCTTTCATGGTTTCCATAGAGAAGTCAGGTGTAAGTCTGATAGGTTTACCTTTATAAGTTACTTGGCCTTTTTCCTTTGCAGCTCTTAATATTCTTTCTTTAATCCGTATATTTTGTGTTTTGATTATTATATGGCGAGGGGACTTTTTTTTTGATCCAGTCTGTTTGGTGTTCTGTATGCTTCTTGAATATTCAAAGGAATATCTTTCTTTATGTTGGGGAAGTTTTCTTCCATAATTTTGTTAAAAATGTTTTCTGGACCTTTGAGCTGTGCCTCTTCTCCTTCTTCTATCCCTATTATTCTTAGGTTTGGTCTTTTTATTGTGTCCCATATTTCCTGAATGTTTTGTGATGAGAATTTGTTGGTTTTGGTGTTTTCTTTGATCAGTCCGTTTATTTTCTCTATGTTGTCTTCAGAATCTGAGATTCTTTCTTCTATCTCTTGTATTCTATTGATTATGCTTGTTTCTGTAGTCTCTGCTCGTTGACCTATATTTGCCATATCTAGCTGGTCCTCAGTTTGTGTTTTCTTCCTTGCTTCCATTTCAGTTTTCAATTCTTGGACTGTTTCCATTACCTGTTTGATCGTTTTTTCTTGGCTTCCCAGGGTATCATTTACATATTTACTCATTTCTTCAAACTTTTTGTTATACTTCTCATCCATTTCTATGAGGGCGTTTTTTACGTGTTGTTTAAGGGACTCTATTGCTTTCAAAAAGTCAGTTTTTTCCTCTTCTCCTGTGTTAGGGTGTTCAAGTCCTTGTGTTGTAAGATCATTGGGTTCTGGTGTTTTCATGTTGTTTTTCAGATTGTTGGGTGAATTCTTGCCTTGGCGTCTGCCCATCTCCTCTTACCGATGCTATCTATTGGGTTTGATTTAATTGTAGCGGGGCAATCTGCTCTCAGTGCGGGCTTCACTGTTTCTTGCCCGCACTATCCTGCATCCAGTGCCTCCGCCGCCTGGAACTGTCTGTGCGCCGGTGCTTCCACCGCCTAGGCCTGCCTGCCGGTGCCTCCGCCACCTGGGCCTGCCTGCCGGTGCCTCCGCCACCCGGGCCTGCCTGCGCGCCGGTGCTTCCGCCGCCTAGGCCTGCCTGCCGGTGCCTCCGCTGCCTGGGCCTGACTGCCGGTGCCTCCGCCACCCGGGCCTGCCTGCACGCCGGTGCCTCTGCCGCCCGGACTTGCCTGCGTGCCGGTGCCTCTGCCGCCCGGGCCTGCCTGCGCGCCGGTGCTTCTGCCCACTATTTTTTTTTTTAAATGCTATATCAGAGCACCACTTAGTGAGGACTTTCTTCTCTTCATACAGGCACTGACTATAACATTAACACAAAACAAGACCAAATATAAAACCATGGAAACACAACGAAAACATACCCTAGACACAGTCATAAAACTATCACAGCCAAAGCTCTAAAACTAACAATAGCTATAATATGGTACCTAACTCTAAATTTAAACATATCTCTGGACCTCATAATATTCATATTTAACTATAACCAGAGCCTAAGCACTAAATCTGTCCGTAGGTATCATCCAAACAATAACTGTAACTCTAACCTGCTCAAAGCACTAAATCTGTCCTTAGGTATCATCCAAACAATAACCGTAACTCTAACCCTGCTCAAAGGCCTGAGAAAA
This sequence comes from Chionomys nivalis, assembly GCF_950005125.1. Classification (NCBI taxonomy): domain Eukaryota; kingdom Metazoa; phylum Chordata; class Mammalia; order Rodentia; family Cricetidae; genus Chionomys; species Chionomys nivalis. The sequence goes on from NC_080097.1 coordinate 72,416,366, forward strand.
GCAATAACACGAGTCCTAAATCTAAACATCGCAACTACCTAAGTGATCTTAAACCTTAAACCTAACTTTACCCAAGTTCTGGTCTTTCTTAAACGTGAACCCAAGATGTAAACTTGAACAAAATAACAATAACACAAACCCTAGACTTAACCTTAACCCTAATTCTAGCCCTAACCTTATCCCAAGAATTAAAATTAAGTCAAACCTAAACCTATCCCTAGCTCTGAACCTAACCATAACCATAGCCCTAATCCTAATCCTAGCATTAACTGTTAACCTAACCATAGCCCCAGCCCTAACCCTAGCATTAACCCTAAACCTAACTATAACCATAGTTATAACCTAAGCATTAACCCTAAACCTAACTATACCATAGCCTGTTATAACCCTAACCCTATCACTAACTCAAAACCTAACCCTAGCAAAACCTAACCATAGCCCTAACTACAATACCACCAAAAACCCTGACACTACCTACACATAACCTACCAGTAACCACAGCCCTGTCCCATTCCCAGCACAGGGCCTAACCCTAACTGGAACTAACAACAAAATATAGTACCAAATATCTAGAGTCATAACTAATCATAATCATATCCTAATTCTAGCCCTAGATCATCATGGACCCTAAAGTTAGCCCTAACCATTACCCTAACTCTAGTTTTAACCCAATGCTAACCCTAATCTAACCGTAACCACAGCTCTAGAACTAATTATAGACCTGAGAATAACCCTAACCTTAGAACCCTAAGCCTTGCCCCACCCCTAATGCTAGTCCCAGCAGCAACACTAACTGTAGACCTTAACTTTAGCCCTGTTTCTAAATTTAGCAACAACCCTAACCTCACTCTAGAGCAAACTCAAACCCTTACTCTAGTTCTATCCTAACTCTGAGTCAAGGTCCAACCCTAAACACAGTACCGGTTCTAGCCTTATTCCTAACTATGACCCTAGCCCCAGTCCTAAAGAAAACCTTAGCCCTAATACAAAATGATATGCTTTGCCCCAAAACTGACTCAGACCCTAGTCTTAACCCTATACCACACATTAACCCTGCACGCTAGTCTTAATCCTAGTGCTACCTAATTCCTTGGTTTGTTTTTTGTTTTTGTTTTTCAAGACAGGGTTTCTTTGTGTAGCTATGGCTGTCCTGAAACTTGCTCTGCAGACCAGGCTGCCTTTGAACTCACAGAGTTCTGCCTATCTCTGCCTCCCAAATGCTGGGATTAAAGGCATACGCCACCACAGACTGGCTACCCTCATTCTTCATACTAACAACAGCCCTAATTCTAATCAGAGCCATAAGTCTAGCCTGAACCCTGAACCTAACCCTAGACCTAACCCTTCACCTAGCCCCAGCCCTAAACCTAACCTCACTCCTAAACCTAACCCTATTTCTATCTCTAGCCCTAAAACTAGCCCTATGCTTAAACCTAACACTAACATGTCATGGATATATTTATTCATACTTTAACTCTGAGACTGTCAATAAGTAACCTTGAATCGGGGGCTGAGTTAGCGATTAGTTGATCAAAATTAGTCATAGAGGTATTGAGAGACACAGAAAGTAGTAGGGAGAGGAGGTCACTGATCACTTCTTCATTTCTTCTCTGATCAATCAGATTTTTACCCCATAACTGACTCCCAGGTTTTATTTAATAATAGAACAGTATAAGCAAATGCTTCACTAATCTTTCAACCTTGAGGCAGGATGTGGCCTTAAGAACAGACACCCACATTAGAGAAGGGTTGACTGAGTGTGGATTGGCACCAGATGGTGCCTTTGCTAATTTCTTTTTCTTTATTAATTATTTAATTTTATTATTTTGTGTGTATGGGTCTTTTGTCTGTCTGTATGTGCACTCCATTTGTACAGTGACCCTGGAAGAAAGAATGGAATGTTGGATCCCTTGGAAATGGAGTTACAGATGGTTTTGACCTGCCATGTAGGTACAGGCTTGAACCCAGGTCCTCTGGAAGAACAGCCAGCGCTCTTAACCACTGAACCATCCCTCCAGCTCTTTACTAATGTTTTTAAAAATAAAATTTGTTCTCATTTCACCCTGTGATAGAAAATAAAACAACACATTTTATATGCATTCCTCATAATTTCTCCTTCTTTGACAATTATACTTTTATATTTTTCTTTGAATTTTCTTAATTTTGATTGACTTTCTTTGTTGTAAGAAGCCACTTGATTGTTTTCCCGGTCATCCAGATTCCCAAAATAATCATACAGAAACTATATTATTTAAATCACTGCTTGGCCTATCACTTAAGTATATTGCTAGCTAGTTCTTACATCTAGTATTAACCCATTTCCAGTATTTTCTATTTTACCATGAGGTTCATGACCTACCAGCAAGGTTCCACTGCCTGTCTCCAGTGGGACTACAAGGTTTCTCCTCGACTCTACCTCCTTTCTCCCAGCATTCAGTTTAGTTTTCCTGGCCTAGCTCTGCTCTACCCTATCACAGGCCAAAAACAGCTTCTTTATTAATCAATGATATTCACAGCAAACAGAGGGAAATCCCATATCATTTCCTGTTTCAATATACTTATTAATAACATATTATGATAAGATTTCAAATTTTTTCCAGTTACTGCTGTTTTTCTATTTCTTTTTCCTCTTCTCCTCCTCCTTCTTTTCCTTTCCTCTTCCTTCTCCTTTTTCTTCTTGAAAACAGCCCATTTTCATTAGTCCTTTGATTAATGGTTTGGTCATATTCAGCCCCTACAAGTCTTCTAATATTCAATCCCCTTCTCAGTTTGAATCCTTAAAAAAAGTCCTTCAAGACCAATTTGTGCTTCCCAAATGTGTGGTCTTCCACTTCATCATGGTTGATTTACTAGGGATTACATTCTTAGAAGAAAAAAAAAGCCTGACTCTCCTTTTCCTGGCAGCTAACAAGTGCCATACCTCCAGGTTAGAGATGGGATTGTGTCCCAGTTCCCCTCTTCACGCTGGTACTCATTTTGGCTTGCGATTGCTGTTGTAACTGCTGTGAGTCCATGCTCGCCATGTCCAGATGATGTTTCCTTGTAGCCAACCATCACCTCTGGCAGTTGTCCTCTTTGAACTCCTTCTTCCACTTTGATCCTTAAGCTTTAGGGGCTGATACAATAAGTTTGATTCTTAAGATCTGAGAGCTGGCACAATATGTAATTCCCTTTAGAACAGAACATTCCTATTCCCAACACTGTGACCAATTGTGAGTCTGTGTTAAATCTCCAACTACAGCAAGTAGAAGCTTCTCCAATAAGGATTGAGAGATGCGTTGATCTATGGGTATAATAATAAGCCATTAGGAATCAGTTTTGTATTATATCTATTGAACACCAGTATTAGTAGGTTCTCTCTAAGGGCCTATGAGATATCTGGATATATATTCTTGGTCTGATAATGGTGCTAGATACAGGTTTTATTTTGTGCAGTGGGACATAAATTCAATCAGAAAGTGATTGGTTGATCCTGTGATGTTCATGCCAGTGGACATTTATTGCCAGGCTAATCATTATTGTAGCTCACAGAATTAATAGTTCATCATGACAGATGGTTCTTTCCTCCTCTAATAGCCTTCATAGACACCTCTCACACTAGGAAAACAAGCCAAAAAATGATGAAGCTTAATTTTTCAATGTGGTATCTTCAGTGAAAGGGTTTTACTGTCAAGTTCTGAGGGGTAACCAAGAGCAATGGCAATAGAATGTAATATTTGGGGGTCAATGAAAAATTAACCCATTCCTGGCATTGGGTTTTAGTTTGCTTCTGGTGTCTTGTTGCCCTGTTATAAAGTAACTCAGTTTACAATTTTATGATTATTGATCCCAACTTGAGGTTCGACTTAAAAGCAATTAACCAATTTGTTTGATAGAGGAGTAATCTAGTAAGCAGCAGTTCTCTATGGCCTTTGCATCAGTTCCTGCCCCCTGGTTCCTGCCCAGAGTTTCTACCCTGACTTCCGAGCATGATGAACTGCAAGCTGTATCATTAAATAAGCCCTTTCCTCCATACATTGTTTTTAGTAATAGTGTTTTATCAGGAAAATAAAAATCCTCACGAAGACACCCTCTTTCCTTGAAAGCCCTTCTCAATGGCCTCTTAGTAACTTCAGACCTCTATGGATATTTCAAATGAAGCACACACACGTATCTGAAAATTCAAAACTAACAGTCACAGATGAGACAAAACACTTGACGTCTGTCTTTCTGGGTCTGAGTTACCTGACTCTGAATTATTGTGGCCAGTCGCATTCATTTGAATGTGAATTTCATATTTTTCTTTTTCCTTTTTTTATTTTTTTATTTTTTTATTTTTTTGGTTTTTTTCGAGACAGGGTTTCTCTGTAGCTTTGGTGCCTGTCCTGGAACTAGCTCTTGTAGACCAGGCTGGCCTCGAACTCACAGAGATCCGCCTGCCTCTGCCTCCCAAGTGCTGGGATTAAAGGTGTGCGCCACCACCGCCCGGCCTCCTTTTTTTATTTTTAAAAAATTTGTTTATGTTGGTGTCTTCCCTGCATGTGTGTCCATGAGATGGTGTCAGATCTTGAAGTTGCAGACAGTTGTGAGCTGCCATGTGGGTGCTGGGATTTAAACACAGGTCCTTTGGAAGAGCAGCTAGTGCACTTAACCCACTGAGCCATCTCTCCAGCCCCTCCTCCTCCTTTTCCTCCGCATCCTCTTTCTTCTTTTTAAATAGGAGGCTTTAAAACAAAGGGGCAGGGGGCAGAGCCGGGAAAGTATTTAAACAAGGATGAGTGTCAGGAGCCAGCAACAGGGGGTGCATGGACTCTGTGGAGTAGGATGATGCAGACTGAGCCCTGATCCTCTGATTCTCACTATTGGCTAAGCCTGTGCTCCTGTCCCACTCCAGTCACCAAGAAGTTCCCAGTGCTGCAGAACTTGACGCTGTTAATAAAGCCCACCGGGGGATGTCACAGAGAAGGTTAAGCTACAGGAAGTCCCCTTCACAGCCAAAGCCACACACAGGCATTGTGGGCTCCTTTGACCACAAGGTCTGTAGAGAGTAGGGCTGCCACCGATGATGCCCAGAGGGCTGTTCCAGGCTTGGCACCTCATGCAGCCATGTGCTTCATGCTGGAGGGCAAGTGGCCATTTCTTGGAAAGGTCCCACAAGGCCTGAGAGCTGTCATACCTTCAGGACTCAATGATCAGGACATCATTGATCAGATGGATATAGTCAGTGGAGTTCTGGTAACCATAGAAGACAAGCTAAGATTCCTTTGGTATCTTCCACACAGTCCCATCATGCAGCGCTCTCAACTCAGGGCATCCAATGGAGCCACAGTACCCTGGTGCCCAAACAGTGCCTCCACATAGGAGTTTCTCTGCTACATCCCACACCTCCACAGAGCAGGTGTGGGAACTGCTGTAGAGAAGGTAGTTGCCTCTTCGAAAGGCCGGTCCCCAGCACTGCCCCAGTGGCCTGTGAAGGTGTATGTAGTGCTGGCAGCTCTGGGTCTCCTAAATTAGAATGAGCTTGCAGTGGTCACCAGAGACAAGTCACCTGCCATCAGAGGAGATGGCCATGCAGGTGATGTGGCTGCTACAGCCTGAAGACTGCCCCTGGGTACCTCTCTTAGCTCAAGGAATCAAACACAACTTCCACCCCACTCTACGCTCTGCAGTTTTGGGCAGCAGAAAAGATGGCCAGGTCATGAGGAGTGACCAAACACTCCACCAAACACGTGGTGGAGAGCAGGCGGGTCTCTAAAACTTGAGTGGTCGTGGACACAGGGGCCAGGATCTCTTTCACAACCAATTTCTGCCGCCTGACTCTCTGTTCAAGTGCCTTTCCATCCGATCTTTCTCAAATGGCTTTACTTTCCGCCTGAGCTGTTCAAGGTAGATTCAACTAAGCATGGCTTTTTCTCCTATGCAGTCTCCTCCAACTACCCCTCTTCCTCTTGGCTTCCTTGGAGTCAAGCTCTGGTTTTATTCAACTTGCTCTTGAATCCAGCAGAATCGGCCTTTCTCCAAAGATTGCTAGTTCCTGCAGTGATCGGATTCCAGTACCAGTTTTTTTTTTCTTTTTTTTTTTTTTTTTTTTTTTTTTTGATTTTCGAGACAGGGTTTCTCCGTAGCTTTTGGTTCCTGTCCTGGAACTAGCTCTTCTAGACCAGGCTGGCCTCGAACTCACAGAGATCCGCCTGCCTCTGCCTCCCGAGTGCTGGGATTACAGGCGTGCGCCACCACGGCCCGACTCCAGTACCAGTTTTGCCCGCTGATGAGCTGCTACAAGACGCTCATCAAGGTACCACTGTTGCTGCTAAACCTTGCTCTTTTATTTTTCTTAATATCTGAATAATGTACTGTTATGTAAACATCATCAGTTGATGGACATTTAAGTTGTTTCCATTTCTTGATTATTCTGAGCACAGCAGCAATGAACATGGCAGAGCATGCATCTCTAGAGTCCTTTGGGTATGTACTTAAGAATGGTGTAGAATCTACACTGTAGTGGATCATATGATAGATCTATTTTTAGCTTTTTGAGGAACCATCACACGAATTTCCATAGCAGCCACATCAATTTGCATTTCCATCTGTGGTGACTAAGTGTTCCCTTTCCCCAAATCTGTGACAACACTTGACATTTGTTATTTTTTACCTCAGCCCTTCTGACTGGAGATGAGATGGAATCTCAACGTGTACATTTTCCTGACAGCTAAGGATGATGAACATTTTAAAAAGTGTTTCTCTACAGTTTGTATTTCATGCTTTGAGAACTCTCTCTTTGGTTCTATGCCCCATTTTAAATTGGATTGTCCATTTTATTGTTATTTAGTTTTTTGATTTTTTATATAGTATTGATACTAACCCTCTGTCAGATGCATAGCTTATGAATATTTTTCCTAATTCTGTAGATTGTCTCTTTTTCCAGTGTTGCACAAAGTCTCACTTATTAATTGTTGGTCTTAATGCCTGTGCCAATAGCATGCTGTCTGGAAAGTTCTTTCCTGTGCCAATGAGTACAAGGATATTACTTATTCAGTCAACTATCAGAATCAGACTATCGGGCCTTACATTGAGGTCCATGATCCATTTGGTGTTGAGTTTTGTAGATAGTGAGAAATGAAGTCTGAGTTTCGTTCTTCTACACATAGAAGAAGTTTTAGCAGCACGATTTCTTGTTTGTTGGCTTCTTTGTAAAAAATCAGATTTGTTGGACCCATTCATCATCTACTAATGAGTTGTTTAACCTCCTTGAGTTGGTACAATCACTGGGGATTTGCTGTTGGTTTTATCTTATTTTGTTGTGATCAGATAGGATACACTGAGTTACTTAAATTTTTCTGAATTTGTTAAGATTTGTTTTGTATACCAGGATGGAGTTTTTGCCAGCTATACATCTGACAGGGTATTCATATACAGAATATATTAAAAACTCAAAGAAACAAAGAGTTGAAAATGACCCATTCTAATAATGGACCTGGAATTTGAACATACAGTTCTCAAAAGAAGGGGGAAAATGACTGAAAAATAGCTCAAAGTGTTCGTTTTCTCTAGCAATTAGGGTAATAAAAATAATAACAACTTTGAGATTTCATCTTACCTAGGTTAGAATGGTCAAAATCAACAAAAATAACCAACAACAAATGCCAGAGGAGATGTAGGCAAAGGGGGCCTTTATTCACTGCTGTTGGGATTGCAGGATGGCAGAGTCACCATGAAAATCAGTACAGAGAAGTCTCAAAAACTAAGCATAAGTCTGCCATATGATCCAGAATATGCCCAAAGGACTCAACAATGAAAATATTGTATAGAGAGAGCATGGAATAATAGTTTGCTATAAAAATGAAATAATGAGCTTTGAAGGTAAATAAATGGAATTAGAAAAGATCATATGGAGTGAAGTAGACAAGACCCAGAGAGACATAGCATAATTTCCCTCATCAGAGGTGCCTGCCTCCACATCTTCAGACATTCATAGATGAAGTTCTGCAGAAATCAGGAAAGTAAAAGGGAACCATTACCAGCATAGGGGTGTTGGGAGCTATGGAAAGAGGAATTATAGGGTACAAGTGCTCGATCAGGGAAATGGGAAAGGAGGGGTCTTTAGAAAAGAGGAGACATAGGTACAGAAGAAGGAGGATAAAATAACAATAAAGATATCTGAAAAAGTCATAAGGAATCATACTATTAACTATATACCAAAACCTCTATAATAAGTGTAATTCTATGCAAATATAAAACTACACACACACACACACACATATATATATTCTTGAACATTTCACATCTGAGCTAACAATGTTTCCTACAAGAGCCAAAACCACTCACAAAAACTCCAATACATGAGAAGCCCCCATTTGATATGTTGGCCAGAGGGGTCCTAGACACTACCAAGACACACAGCCTACTGATATTACCTTGGTTGCTCCTTAGAGAGGGAAGGTGACTCCTTATTGCAGAAGATACCATGCACTTCAGATACAGGGCCTAAAGGCCCCTGATCTGGAACTGATCTCAATGTCTTCTCTCTGAGGACTAGCTTTCTTGGTACCAGAAGGCACCTGCTAGCTTCCAAAGCAAAGAGACAACCAACAGCCCCACTCAGCTATGTTGCTTATGAATCACATCAATGATCAGTATAACATGATAACCTTAGTGGTACAGTAGTGGGGTGGGGGTGAGGTAGGGAGGAAGGTAGAGGGAGCAGGAGGAGGGAAGGGAGTGGGAACGGATTGGTATGTAAAATTTCAATTAATCAATAATTAAAAATCAAGCAAAAGCAAAAACAAACAAACAAAACCTCCAAATACCTAAGTAGTAGCCAGCAGTTTCTAGTTGGGCTTGGGTCCTGCTCAACAGGGCCAAAACTACATCTGGTTCTGGAAACCTTGCTAAATTTTCACTCTTAATGAAGTCATAGACATTGGAGGAGAATGTAGAAACACTACTTTATTAAACCCACATAATCCCAACAACAATCTAAACATTTGTCTTTAAACCCACAATAAATGTAGTCTTCACTCCCCATCAAGGAACCTTTCTTTTACAGCAGCAGAGAGAACTGGCACACGCCTTTAATCCCAGCACTCAGGAGGCAGAGGCAGGCAGATCTCTGTGAGTTCGAGGCCAGCCTGGGCTACAAAGCTACAGAGAAACCCTGTCTCAAAAACAAAACAAAACAAAACAAAAAACAAAAAGAAAACACAGCAAATCAAAATGCCGAGTTGTAGAGTCCAGTTCAACATTTTCACTCCTAAGACTCAGGGAATGCAGTGGAAGAGAGGTCAGGACGATTGTAAGATCAGGGAGTTTGCTGTGAAATTGTGTCTCCTAGTAATGTCATAAAATATACTCATAAAGTCTTAACAACATGACTCCTAAACATGAACTGAATAAGGATGATGTCAATAGATATGCCCCAATTGATTGGGGAGAGCCTACCAGGCATCAACCATGCAGAAGAACTACCGGCAACGAAGGTATATGGAGAGTAGGAGAAATTAGTTATCCCTGAACCCCGAAAACATGATATATACAAGTAACATCACACAGACTGAGCAAGGTGTATTTAGGAATCTACCTGTCTGTCTGTCTGTCTATCTATCTATCTATCTATCTATCTATCTATCTATCTATCTATCTATCTATCTATCTAACTATCTCTGTGTGTGTATACTCATACACATATACATGGTATAAAATTGACAAAAACAGAAGCCATGAATTTGAAAGAAAGCAGAGAATAGTATATGGGCAGGTTTGGAGGTAGTAAATGGAAGGGAGCAATGTTCTAATTATAATCTCAAAAATAAAATAATCACAAAGAGGAAAGAATGAGAAAAAACAAATGGTTGAGTGGAGCAATTTTTTAAATATTTGTTTTAATCCGAAGTTATAGTCATAATGTTTCTTGCATGGAAGTCATTAGATATGCTGTTCAAGTATTGCTGAATGTAGCAAAGTCTGAGCAAACTATTTTTGCTTCTTATGATGCTTAAAACTATGTAGGCATGCTGTTGGAGCTTTTGCAGATGTGTGGAGAAAAGCAGGCAAGAGTTGCAGAGAATAGAGTAGCATTTTTTATAGAAATTGTTTATTGGCTGAGCTGTTTAAGACAACACATCACACTTCTGATGCACAAAGTATATCCAAAGTTGTTGACTGTGTTTATAATTTCTACAGACTTACAGTTCTGAAGCATAAAATGAATACAGAGAAATTATCTGATAAGCAAAAGCAGGAAAACTTTCCCTTTATTCCAGAAAGAGCTGTGTGATCCATGATAGTTTCAAGGTAAGCAGCTAAACACACTCCACAATTCTGTGTACAATGGACTTATTAAGTAAGTATTTACTAATTATGACGAGGGGTAGAAGGGTGTGAGGGTCCTGAACAAGAGGAGAATACTGGGGGAATCTAAAGGACATCTAAATAAATGATGATGTAGCACTGCTGTGGTTCTAATTATCCAATAAATTCCGTGTTGAGTTGCTAAGAATGGATACCAGGAGTCTGGTTATATCACTTTCATTTTCTATACTAAGGAATATTGTACATTGTATATTGACTGTCCAAAATCCCTCTTTACTAAAATATAGGCTCCACCCATCACATAATTACTTTGATTTTGTAAATTCTCCTATGTAAGACTTTATATTAGGTTTTGGGGGCTGCGTTAAAAAATCATCACTAGTACATAATATTCACATTGAGTACTGAAGAATGAAAATGTTAAAAAAAAAAAGTTGGAGATGATGTGCCAGAATGGGGAGACATCCTGAATCAGGGGTTTTGTTTTGGGCAAGTCTGGGAAACCTTTGGCATAAAAGCAAAATGCCAGCTGTGTGCTTGAGCAGGCAAGCCCAGGTAACAATAGGAATCAGGGTTTCATTGACTTCGGGATCTCCATAGCATTATGATCAGATGGAGGTGACTGTGGGTTAGAACCACGATCCATTCTGTCACTGAGATTGTTTCATTGTTTGTGTGCGTCACATTTGTTCTTCTTATCTGTGGCCAGCATCTCTAATTATCAAACAGGAAAGAACAAGAAGACAGAAATGCATATAGGGAGGATTTCTATGAGGGATGCAAGAGCTCCCTCTGCCCCTTTTTCTCACTCATCAGTGGTGTATATGATTGTAAACTCCACTTCAGATGTGTCTGAGAGGGTGTGGAGACATTTGCAAAGAAGAAAGGAAGGAAATCACTGTTGTTATGGAGAGAGACAGTATGGTCGGCAGTTTCAGATGACCCCGTAAGCCTAGCGTTGATGGAAGATGCCTGGCAGACTGTGAGTTTTCGTTGCCAGCATTCATCTGCTCAGCGATGAATGAGAAATCATGTCTTTGCAGTTTGGAAGTGTAAGCTGCATTTCCCAGATGAGCCTGATAGAAGGGAGAAATAAAGTTGTTGGCTTTGTCAAAGGGACTATATATTAGCAAACCTAAACTAAAGAGGAGAGTGGGCACTGTGTTTTGATGGACGCCAGCCAGTGTGTGTTAAGGCTGAATGAATTGCAGGCCTCAGTGGGATGGTAATTTTGTAGAGAGATTTATTATAACATGTGACATGGTGGAGTCAGATGTGGAGGTTGTAGAATGAGTTCAAAAGTGTGAGATTTCAGTGGCAATGCAGTTTCTCATGAAGACAAAGTCTAGTTTGTGACTGTGTTGAGAAAGACAGTTGACTGACTGAGGAAATACAGAAAGAAAGTGTGTAAGGGGAAGGGGGCACGATATTGACCAAGTTGTTGCCTCTGGTAACATGTGAATGTTAATATTACTAAGTATGGTGGCAAGGTCTGAAAAAAGAATTAACCAACGTCATAACGAATATCATATTAGGAGGTGGTGGTAGGAAGTGTCAGCAAAGAAGAGAGAAGCATTTTTTAAAATAGTATACAACTAGCAATAAACTGTGAATTGACGTTCTCCCGTCCTTTTGCAGAGGGTTGTGAGGGAAATGGTGTATTCGAAGTGGTCATATTTTATTTGATAAAAAGATGAAGGGTGCTCTGTTTAAGAGAAGAATTTTATTAATGTCACTTTAAAAATACACAGACTTAAGTCACAAGCAAAGGCTTTTTTTAATGTCACTTTAAAACAAACAGACTAAACAATGCACTCATATGTCCTAGTACAGCAGCACACATGGATGTGCTAGTACAACAGAGCACTCATATGTCTAGTACAGCAGTTAACACGGATGTGCTAGTACAACAATGCACTCGTATGTCCTAGTACAGCAGCACACATGGATATGCTAGTACAACAATGCACTTGTATGTACTAGTACGGCAGTACACATGGATGTGCTAGTACAACAGAGCACTTGTATGTCCTAGTACAGCAGCACACATGAATATATTAGTAAAACAATGAAAAATGAGTGTATTGGCACAGCAAAATAATTGGATGAAGTAGCCCTTGTGCACTTACTAGTATAGCAGTGGTTGTAGTATACTGGTACAACAGCACACACGGGTGTACTAATGTCACGTACGCACAGATGTACTCTCACGAAAGTGCAAGGCAATGTACTACTACAGTAGGCCAGTAAGTTCTAATACACCAGCACTTATGAATGTGTTACTACAGCAATACACATGGGTGTACCAGTGCTAAAGCACTGCATGTCCGTGTAATAGTGGAAAAGCCAAAATAGACATCCTGCTGCCATAGTGCAAAGATTATGAGTGTACAAGAACACCAAGCATTGTTATTTTACTACCTCCATTACAGTACTGTGCTACTGCATCCGTGTGCACCACTGTGCTAGTACTTCAGTGTGCAATGCACTACTAAGACATCTGTGTACACAGCAGTAGTAATACATGCATGTGCACTGCAGTATGAGGACATCAGTGTGCATTGCACTACTACCACATCTGATCTTTGAGTGTCTGTTAGATTCTGTTTGAATGCATCTGGCTGTGGACTTAAAAAAAAAGCTAGATGGTTACTATTACTATTTCAAAATCCTCATTTTTGGAGATCTCTCTCTCTCTCTCTCTCTCTCTCTCTCTCTCTCTCTCTCTTTTCCTTCTTTTAGGTTTTACTTTGTTGGTTAGGCAGAATCTAGAAATTCATACATTTCTTTTAGTTTTCCAGCTTAATAAAATACAGATTTTTAAAATACACCCATGTTTGCTTTCCTTGGTGTGTGTTGTGATGTTCACTGTTCAGCTCTGACTTGACAGTATCAGTCCTCTCTTTCTTTTGGTTTGTTGGGCCAAGAGTCTCCCAATCTTATTTAGATTAGTTGATCTCTCTGATCTTTCTCTTTTACTTTGATGTCTATTATTTCTTCCCTTGACAGGGTTTTGATTTGGTTTAAATCAATTGTATGTGTTCTTTCTTTCTTTCTTTCTTTCTTTCTTTCTTTCTTTCTTTCTTTCTTTCTTTCTTTCTTTCTTTCTTTTTTTGATGCAGGAAGTTAAAGCCTTCATTAGGCTTCATTGGGACTGCATTCAGTGTATTCCAGAGGTTTTATTGAATTGTGTTCTTATTTTCATTTAATTCCAGGTAGTTTTTATTTCTTCCTTAATTTCTTGTTTGACCAATTCTTCCTTCAGTAATAAACTGTTTAATCTACATGAGTCTGTGAATTTATTAGAGATTCATTGTCTGTCCATTTTAAGTTTTATTAATCGTAGTAAGATAGGATGCAAGGAATGATTTCAATAGTTTTGATTTTGTAAAGACTTGTTTTGTGTCCCAGAATGTGGTCTATTTTAGAAAAGTTTCCATGTGATGCTGAGTAGAATGTATCTTTTGGTGTTTGGGTGGAAAATTCTGTAGATACCTGTTAAGTCCATTTGATGTATGGAGTCAATAAATTCTGATGTCTTTCTGTTTTTTTTATTTTGGTTCAAATGACCTATCTATTGGAGAAAGTGGGTACTGAACTTCTTACTATTAATGGATAGATGTTAACCCATGACTTTTATTTCCAATAGAGATTTTTCATTAACGGGGCACCCCTGATTTAGTGTATAAATGTTCAGGATAGGAATTTCTTCTTTGGTTAACTATTATTCCCTTGGCAAGAAGGAAGTTTTTCTTCTGATTAATTTCAGTTTGAAATCTAATTTGTCAGACTTTAGAATAGCTATGCCTGCTTGTTTACTGGTGCCATCTGATTGGAAGGAATACTTTCATCCACACTTTTACTCTAAGGCAGGATCTATTTTTAGAACTAAAATAATTTTCTATTTCAATGTGTTTCTTGTAGACAGTAGATAGATTGATTTTGTTCCTTGATCCATTCAGCCAGCCTGCATCTTTTGATTGGAGAATCGAGACCATTGATATTTGAAGTTATTATTGGAATGTGTGTGCTTTTTATTGATTTTTTGTGTCATTTGTGTTCTCAGTGGTGTTTTATGTTTTAATAATTATGACTTTCTCCTTTCTATTCACACTCTCTCTGTTTTGCTCATTCCTGTATTTTCTTCAGGTTTCATTTGTTGGATACAAATGTTTTTAGGCTCTTTATGTGTAGTAAAGTTTTTCTTTTCCCATCAATTGTGGCAGATTGTTTATCTAGGTATATTAGCCTAAGTTGGCCTTTATAGTCTTTTAGGATTTGGAAGGCATTGCTTCAGGTTCTTCTGGTTTTTAAAGTTTCCATTGAGAAATCAGCTCTAATTCTGATGTGTTTTTCTTTATATGTTATTTGTATTTTTTTAAAGCTCTCAATGAACTTGTTATGTATATAACTATGATATACTGTGGTGATTATCTTTTCTGGTCTTTTCTATTTGGTGCTCTGTATGCTTCTTGTATTTGTATGGGTGTGTCATTCCTTGGTTTGGGAAAGTTTTCATTTATAATCCCAGCATCAACCCTAACAGCAACACCAATGCCAACCCCAACTGTATTATTATATTATTCAGGGTCCTCTAGAGTAATAGAACTGATTGACTATATATATAAAATTTATTAGAGTGGTTTACAGGCTGTGATCCAGCTGGACCATCAATGGCTGTCTATCAGTGGATAGTAAAAGATCCAGTGGTTGTTCAGACCATGATGCTGTGTGTATCAGCTGGTCTTCAATATATTCTGGAATCCTGAAGAAATAGGCTCTAATGACAGTGAAGGTATGAACTCACTAGTGAGAGTTAGCACATTAAGGCAGAGCAAGTGCTTCCTTCTTCCATGTCCTTTATGTAGTCTGCCACCAGAAGGTATTTCCCAGATTTAGGGAAAGTCTTTCCAATTCAAATAATTTAATTAAGAAAAATCCCCCACAAATGTACCCTGTCACTGAGATTCAGTTAATTTTAAATGCAGTCAAATTGAAAATGAAAAAAATAGCTATCACACCACTAAGTCCTAAACTAAACCTCAATCCGAAACCCAATCTAACTCCAGTCCCAACCACAAAACTAGACCCAGTCCCAACATACACCCCAAACCTAACCTGAACCATAACACTCCCAAATTCAGTCCCAACCCCAAGTTCAACCAAACCTCAAGCTCAGCACCAGTGCTATCTATAACCCTAACACCAAATTAAAACCCAACCTCTACGCCATTCCTAACCCAGGCCCACCCATAACACTAACCCTGGGCACCATGACCCCAACCTCAACCCCAACCTTAACTACAACAATCCAAACCCAGCACCAGTCCCAACCCTAATCCCATTCTCAGACACACCCAAAAAACCCATCCAAGACCTGACACCATCCATAACCCCACTTCCAACTCCAACTAAGACCCCCAAACTTGAACCCAACCTCGACTCTCACTCCAACCCTAACTGGGACCACAGTGATAACCACAAACCAAACTTAACAACAAACCCAACACTAATGCCAACCTAAATGAACCACAGCCAAATCTGAATTCCAATCTAGATACCAAGCCCAACCCTAACCCCTAACCACAATCTAACTGCACCTAATCACAACTAACTCCAAGCCCAAACTCAATATAGACTCTGTGATATCGATCCTTACTGGCTTGGAGACAGTGAGAAAAGGTGATGTAAGCACTTCAAATACTAAACTTGTATTTTCTTTTTTTTCTCTCTCTTTTTTATTGAAAAAAAAATTTCCGCCGCCTCCCAGCCTCCCATTTCCCTACCACTCCTCCCCCTACTCTCTCCCTCCCCCCACTCCTATCCCCCTCCCTCTCCAGTCCAAAGAGCAGTCAGAGTTCCCTGCCCTGTGGAAAGTCCAAGGTCCTCCCCCTTCCATCCAGGTCTAGGAAGGTGAGCATCCAAACTCCCAGAAAGCCAGAACATGAAGTAGGAGCAAAACCTAGTGCCATTGTCCTTGGCTTCTCATCAGCCCTCATTGTCCACCATGTTCAGAGAGTCCGGTTTTATTCCATTCTTTTTCAGTCACAAACCAACTGGTCTTGGTGAGCTCCCAATAGATCAGACCCACTGTCTCAGTGGGTGGGTGCACCCCTCACGGTCCTGACTTCCTTGCTCATGTTCTCCCTCCTTCTGCTCCTCATTGGGACCTTAGGAGCTCAGTCCAGTGCTCCAATGTGGGTCTCTGTCTCTATCTCCATCCATCGCCATATGAAGGTTCTATGGTGATATGCAAGATATTCATTAGTATGGCTATAAGATAGGGCCATTTCAGGTTCCCTATCCTCAGCTGCCCAAGGAACTAACTGGGGACATCGCCCTGGGCACCTGGGAACCCCTCTAGGTTCAAGTCTCTTGCCAACCTTAAGATGGCTCCCTTAATTAAGATATGTGCTTCCCTGCTCCCCTATCTGCCCTTCCTTTATCCCAATCATCCCGTTTCCCCAAGATCCCAATTTTTTGCCCGGCAATCTTGTCTACTTCCCATATCCAGGAGGGTAACTATATGTTTTTCTTTGGACTCACCTCATTTAGCTTCTTTAGGATCGCAAATTGTAGACTCAATGACCTTTATTTATGGCTAGAAACCAATTATGAGTGAATACATCCCATGTTCATCTTTTTGGGTCTGGGTTACCTCACTCAGGATAGTGTTTTCTATTTCCATCCATTTGCATGCAAAATTCGAGAAGTCATTGTTTTTTACCGCTGAGTAGTATTCTAAAGTGTATATATTCCACACTTTCTTCATCCATTCTTCCATCGAAGGACACCTAGGTTGTTTCCAGGTTCTGGCTATTACAAATAATGCTGCTATGAACATAGTTGAACAAATGGTTCTGTAATATGATAGGGCATCTCTTGGGTATATTCCCAAGAGTGGTATTGCTGGGTCCTGGGGTAGGTTGATCCCGAATTTTCTGAGAAACCACCACACTGATTTCCAAAGTGGTTGCACAAGTTTGCATTCCCACCAGCAATGGATGAGTGTACCTCTTCCTCCACAACCTCTCCAGCAAAGACTATCATTGGTGTTTTTGATTTTAGCCATTCTGACAGGTGTAAGGTGATATCTTAAAGTTGTTTTGATTTGCATTTCCCTGATCGCTAAGGAGGTTGAGCATGACCTTAACTGTCTTTTGGCCATTTGAACTTCTTCTGTTGAGAATTCTCTGTTCAGTTCAGTGCCCCATTTTATAATTGGGTTGATTAGCCTTTTACGGCCTAGTTTCTTGAGTTCTTTATATATTTTGGAGATCAGACCTTTGTCTGTTGTGGGGTTGGTGAAGATCTTCTCCCAGTCAGTGGGTTGCCTTTTTGTCTTAGTGACAGTGTCCTTTGCTTTACAGAAGCTTCTCAGTTTCAGTAGGTCCCATTTATTCAATGTTGCCCTTAATGTCTGTGATGCTGGGGTTATACATAGGAAGCGATCTCCTGTGCCCATATGTTGTAGGGTACTTCCCATTTTCTCTTCTATCAGGTTCAGTGTGTTCAGATTGATATTGAGGTCTTTGATCCATTTGGACTTGAGTTTTGTGCATGGTGATAGATATGGGTCTATTTTCATTCTTCTACAGGTTGACATCCAGTTGTGCCAGCACCATTTGTTGAAGATGCTTTCTTTCTTCCATTGTATACTTTTAGCTCCTTTATCAAAAATGAGGTGTTCATAGGTTTGTGGGTTAAAATCTGGGTCTTCTATACGATTCCATTGGTCGACTTTTCTGTTTTTATGCCAATACCAAGCTGTTTTCATTACTGTAGCTCTGTAATAGAGGTTGAAGTCAGGGATGGTAATGCCTCCAGAAGTTCCTTTATTGTATAAGATTGTTTTGGCTATCCTGGGTTTTTTGTTTTTCCATATAAAGTTGATTATTGTCCTCTCAAGATCTGTGAAGAATTTTGATGGGATATTGATGGGGATTGCATTGAATCTATAAATTGCCTTTGGTAGAATTGCCATTTTTACTATGTTGATCCTCCCAATCCAAGAGCAAGGGAGATCCTTCCATTTTCTGGAATCCTCTTCAATTTCTTTCTTCAATGCCTTAAAGTTCTTGTCAAATAGATCTTTCACTTCCTTGGTCAGAGTTACCCCAAGATATTTTATGCTGTTTGTGGCTATCGTGAAAGGTGATGATTCTCTGATTTCCCTCTCTGCTTCCATATCCTTTGTGTATAGGAGGGCAACTGATTTTTTGGAGTTGATCTTGTATCCTGCCACCTTACTAAAGGTGTTTATCAGCTGTAGGAGTTCTTTGCTGGAGTTTTTTGGGTCGCTTATGTATACTATCATATCATCTGCAAATAACGAAATTTAACTTCTTCCTTTCCAATTTGAATCACCTTGATCCCCTTATGTCGAATTATTGCTGTTGCTAAAACTTCAAGCACTATATTGAAGAGGTATGGAGAGAGTGGATAGCCTTGTCGTGTTCCTGATTTTAGTGGGATGGCTTTGAGTTTCTCTCCGTTTAATTCGATGTTAGCTGTCGACTTGCTGTAAATAGCTTTTATTATATTTAGGTATGACCCTTGTATCCCTAATTTCTCCAAGACTTTTATCATAAAGGGATGTTGAATTTTGTCGAATGCTTTTTCAGCATCTAATGAAACGATCATATGGTTTTTTTCTTTCAGTTTATTTATATGATGGATTACATTGATAGATTTTCGTATGTTGAACCAGCCCTGTATCCCTGGGATGAAGCCTACTTGATCATAATGGATAATTTTTCTAATGTGTTCTTGGATTTGATTTGCCAGTATTTTATTGAGGATTTTTACGTCGATGTTCATGAGTGAGATTGGCCTGTAATTCTCTTTCTTTGTTGAGTTTCTGTGTGGTTTTGGTATCAGAGTAACTGTAGCTTCATAGAAGGAATTTGGCAATGACTCTTCTGATTCTATATTGTGAAATACCTTAAGAAGTATAGGTATTAGGTCTTCTTGGAAGTTCTGGTAGAATTCCGCAGTGAAACCATCTGGTCCTGGGCTCTTTTTGGTAGGGAGGTTTTTGATAACAGCTTCTAATTCCTCACGGCTAACAGGTCTATTTAGATTGTTCACCTGGTCCTGGTTTAACTTTGGTATATGGTATTTATCTAAAAAAGTGTCCATTTCTTTTACATTTTCCAGTTTTGTGGCATATAGGTCTTTGCAGTAAGATCTTATGATTCTCTGAATTTCCTCTGTGTCTGTGGTTATGTCCCCCTTTTCATTTCTGATCTTATTAATTTGCATATTCTCTCTCTGCCGTTTTATTAGTTTGGCTAGGGGTTTATCAATCTTGTTGATTTTCTCCAGGAACCAGCTTTTTTTTCATTAATTCTTTTGATTGTTTTCTGTGTTTCTATTTTGTTAATTTCAGCCCTCAGATTGATTATTTCCAGTCTTCTACTCTTCCTAGGTGAGTCTGCTTCTTTTTTTTCTAGAGCTTTCAGGTGAGCTGTTAAGTCTCCAATGTGCGTTTTCTCTGTTTTCTTTAAGTGGGCACTTAGTGCTATAAACTTTCCTCTTAGGACTGCTTTCATAGTGTCCCATAAGTCTGAATATGTTGTTTCCTTATTTTCATTGAATTCAAGGAAGACTTTAATTTCTTTCTTTATTTCTTCCTTAATCCAGGTATGGTTCAGTAGTTGACTGTTCAGTTTCCATGAGTTTGTAGGCTTTCTGGGGGTAGCATTGTTGTTGAATTCTAACTTTAATCCATGGTGATCCGATAAGACTCAGGTGGTTACTAATATTTTTTTTGTAACTGTGGAGGTTTGCTTTGTTACCGAGTATGTGGTCAATTTTCGAGAAGGTTCCATGAGCTGCAGAGAAGAAGGTATATTCTTTCCTATTTGGGTGGGATGTTCTATAGATGTCTGGTAAGTCCATTTGATCCATTACCTCCATTAATTCTCTTATTTCTCTGTTAGGTTTCTGTCTGATTGACCTGTCCATTGGTGAGAGAGGGGTGTTGAAGTCTCCTACTATTAGTGTGTGCGATTTGATGGCTGCCTTGAGTTTTAGTAATGTTTCTTTTACGCACGTGGGTGGTTTTTTTTTTTTTTTTGCATTTGTCAAGTATTTTTTTTTTATTCTTTTTTACTTAAAATTTCCAACTGCTCCCCGTTTCCCATTTCCCTCCCCCAACTCCCACATATTGCCCCCTCCCCCCGCTCCCCTCCCCCTATCCCCACTCCACTTCTCCTCCCCCTAGTCCACTCCCCCTCCCTCTCGATACTGAAGAGCAGTCCAAATTCCCTGCTCTACATGAAGACCAAGGTCCTCCCACTTCTATCTAGGTCCAGGAAGGTGAGCATCCAAACAGGCTACGCTCCCACAAAGCCAGTTCATGTATTAGGATCGAAACCTAGTGCCATTGTCCTTGGCTTCTCATCAGCCTTCATTGTCCGCCATGTTCAGAGAGTCCAGTTTCAACCCATGCTTATTCAGTCCCAGTCCAGCTGGCCTTGGAGAGCTCCCAATAGATCAGTTCCACTGTCACAGTGGGTGGGTGCACCCCTCGTGGTCCTGATTTCCTTGCTCATGTTCTCCCTCCTTCTGCTCCTCATTTGGACCTTAAGAGCTCAGACGGTTGATCCAAATTGGGTCTCTGTCTCTCTCTTGATCCATCGCCAGATGAAAGTTCCTGTGCCATTCTCCTTGGCCTCTCGTCAGCTCTCATTGTCCACCACATTAAGAGAGTCCTGTTTTATCCCATGTTTTTTTCAGTAGCAGTCCAGCTGGCCTTGGTGAGCTCCCAATAGATCGGCCCCCCTGTCTCAGTGGTTGGGTGCACCCCTCATGGTCCTGACTTCCTTGTTCATGTTCTCTCTCCTTCTGCTCCTCATTATAACCTTGGGAGCTCAGTCCGGTGCTCCAGTGTGGGTCTCTGTCTCTATCTCCATCCATCGCTAGATGACGGTTCTATGGCGATATGCAAGATATTCATCAGTATGATTATAGGATAGGTTCATTTCAGGTTCCCTATCCTCAGGTGCCCCAATGAACTAACTGGGGACATTGCCCTGGGCTTCTGGTAGCCATTCCAGGTTCAAGTCTCTTGCCAACCCTTAGGTGGCTCCCTTAACTAAGGTATGAGTTTCCCTGCTCCCCCATCCAACCTTCCTTTACCCCCAATCACCCCGATTCCCCCAGTTCCCCTCATCCTCTCCTTCACAATTTTCTCTCCCCATCTCCCCTTATCCCCATCCCACCCCACCCCCCAAGATTCCCATTTTTTGCTCATCAATCTTGTCTATTTCCCACAGCTGGGAGGATATCTATATGTTTTTCCTTGGGTTTACCCTCTTGTTTAGCTTCTTTAGGATCACAAATTATAGACTCAGTGGCCCCTATCCATGGCTAGAAACCAATTATGAGTGAGTACATCCCATGATCTTCTTTTTGGGTCTGGGTTACCTCACTCAGGATCGTATTTTCTATTTCCATCCATTTGCATGCAAAATTCGAGAAGTCATTGTTTTTCACCGCAGAGTAGTACTCTAATGTATATATATTCCACACTTTCTTCATCCATTCTTCTATTGAAGGGCATCTAGGTTGCTTCCAGGTTTTGGCTATTACAAATAATGCTGCTATGAACATAGTTGGACAAATGCTTTTGTCATATGCTAGAGCATCTCTTGGGTATATTCCCAAGAGTGCTATTGCTGGGTCCAGGGGTAGGTTGATCCCAATTTTTCTGAGAAACCGCCACACTGATTTCCAAAGTGGTTGCACAAGTTTGCAGTCCCACCAGCAATGGATGAGGGTACCCCTTTCTCCACAACCTCTCCAGCAAAGGCTATCCTTGGTGTTTTTGATTTTAGCCATTCTGACAGGTGTAAGATGATATCTCAAAGTTGTTTTGATTTGCATTTCTCTGATCGCTAAGGAGGTTGAGCATGACCTTAAGTATCTTTTGGCCATTTTAACTTCTTCTGATGAGAATTCTCTGTTCAGTTCAGTGCCCCATTTTTTAATTGGGTTAATTATCCTTTTAAAGTCTAGTTTCTTGAGTTCTTTATATATTTTGGAGATCAGACCTTTGTCTGTAGCGGGGTTGGTGAAGATCTTCTCCCAGTCAGTAGGCTGCCTTTTTGTCTTAATGACAGTGTCCTTCGCTTTACAGAAGCTTCTCAGTTTCAGGAGGTCCCATTTATTCAATGTTGCCCTTAATGTCTGTGATGCTGGGGTTATACATAGGAAGCGATCTCCTGTGCCCATATGTTGTAGGGTACTTCCCATTTTCTCTTCTATCAGGTTCAGTGTGTTCAGATTGATATTGAGGTCTTTGATCCATTTGGACTTGAGTTTTGTGCATGGTGATAGATATGGGTCTATTTTCATTCTTCTACAGGTTGACATCCAGTTGTGCCAGCACCATTTGTTGAAGATGCTTTCTTTCTTCCATTGTATACTTTTAGCTCCTTTATCGAAAATTAGTTGTTCATAGGTTTGTGGGTTAAAATCCGGGTCTTCTATACGATTCCATTGGTCGACTGCTCTGTTTTTATGCCAGTACCACGCTGTTTTCATTACTGTAGCTCTGTAATAGAGTTTGAAGTCAGGGATGGTAATGCCTCCAGAAGTTCCTTTATTATATAAGATTGTTTTGGCTATCCTGGGTTTTTTGTTTCTCCATATAAAGTTGATTATTGTCCTTTCAAAATCTGTGAAGAATTTTGATGGGATTTTAATGGGGATTGCATTGAATCTATAAATTGCCCTTGGTAGAATTGCCATTTTTACTATGTTGATCCTCCCAATCCAGGAGCAAGGGAGATCCTTCCATTTTCTGGTATCCTCTTCAATTTCTTTCTTCAATGCCTTAAAGTTCTTGTCAAATAGATCTTTCACTTCCTTGGTTAGAGTTACCCCAAGATAGTTTATGCTTTTTGTGGCTATCGTGAAAGGTGATGATTCTCTGATTTCCCTCTCTGCTTCCATATCCTTTGTGTATAAGAGGGCGACTGATTTTTTGGAGTTGATCTTGTATCCTGCCACATTACTAAAGGCGTTTATCAGCTGTAGGAGTTCTTTGGTGGAGTTTTTGGGGTCGCTCATGTACACTATCATATCATCTGCAAATAATGCAAGTTTAACTTCTTCCTTTCCAATTTGAATCCCCTTTATCCCCTTATGTTGTCTTATTGCTATTGCTAAAACTTCGAGAACTATATTGAAGAGGTATGGAGAGAGTGGACAGCCTTGGCGTGTTCCTGATTTTAGTGGGATGGCTTTAAGTTTCTCTCCATTTAATTTGATATTAGCTGTCGGCTTGCTGTATATAGCTTTAATTAAATTTAGGTATGACCCTTGTATCCCTAATCTCTCCAAGACTTTTATCATAAAGGGATGTTGAATTTTGTCAAATGCTTTTTCAGCGTCTAATGAAACAATCATATGGTTTTTTTCTTTCAGTTTATTTATATGATGGATTACATTGATAGATTTGCGTATGTTAAACCAGCCCTGCATCTCTGGTATGAAGCCTACTTGATCATAATGGATAATTTTTCTAATGTATTCTTGGATTCGGTTTGCCAGAATTTTGTTGAGGATTTTTGCGTCGATGTTCATGAGTGAGATTGGCCTGTAATTTTCTTTCTTGTTTGGGTCTTTGTGTGGTTTTGGTATCAGAGTTACTGTAACTTCATAAAATGAATTTGGCAATGACTCTTCTGTTTCTATATTGTGAAATACCTTAAGGAGTATAGGTATTAGGTCTTCTTGGAAGTTCTGGTAGAATTCCGCATTGAAACCATCTGGTCCTGGACTTTTTTTGGAAGGGAGGTTTTTGATAACCACTTCTAATTCTTCACGACTAACAGGTCTATTTAGGTTGTTCACCTGGTCCTGGTTTAACTTTGGTATATGGTATTTATCTAAAAAAGTGTCCATTTCTTTTACATTTTCCAGTTTTGTGGCATACAGGCTTTTGTAGTAAGATCTAATGATTCTCTGAATTTCCTCTGTGTCTGTGGTTATGTCTCCCTTTTTGTTTCTGATCTTATTAATTTGCAAATTCTCTCTCTGCCGTTTGATTAGTTTGGATAGGGGTTTATCAATCTTGTTGATTTTCTCCAGGAACCAGCTTCTTGATTTATTGATTCTTTCAATTGTTTTCTGTGTCTCTATTTTGTTAATTTCAGCCCTCAGCTTGATTATTTCCAGTCTTCTACCCCTTCTAGGTGAGTCTGCTTCTTTTTTTTCTAGAGCTTTCAGGTGGGCTGTTAAGTCTCCAATGTGTGCTTTCTCTGTTTTCTTTAAGTGGGCAGTTAGTGCTATGAACTTTCCTCTCAGGACTGCTTTCATAGTGTCCCATAGGTTTGAGTATGTTGTTTCTTTATTTTCATTGTCTTCAAGGAAGACTTTAATTTCTTTCTTTATTTCTTCCTTAATCCAGGTATGGTTCAGTAGTTGACTATTCAGTTTCCATGAGTTTGTAGGCTTTCTGGGGGTAGCATTGTTGCTGAATTCTAGCTTTATTCCATGGTGATCTGATAAGATACAGGTGGTTATTAATATTTTTTTGTAACTGTGAATGTTTGCTTTGTTACCGAGTATGTGGTCGATTTTTGAGAAGGTTCCATGAGCTGCAGAGAAGAAGGTATATTCTTTCCTGTTTGGGTGGAATATTCTATAGATGTCTGTTAAGTCCATTTGATTCATTACCTCCATTAATTCTCTTATTTCTCTGTTAGGTTTCTGTCTGATTGACCTGTCCATTGGTGAGAGAGGAGTATTAAAGTCTCCTACTATTAATGTGTGCGGTTTGATGGCTGCCTTGAGTTTTAACAATGTTTCTTTTACGTACGTGGGTGCTTTTATATTAGGGGCATAGATATTCAGGATTGAGATTTCATCCTGATGAATTGTTCCTGTTATGAGTAGAAAATGTCCCTCTCCATCTCTTCTGATTGATTTAAGTTTGAAGTCAACTTTGTTAGAAATTAGTATGGCCACACCTGCTTGTTTCCTAGGTCCATTTACTTGATAAGCCTTATCCCAGCCCTTTACTCTGAGTAGGTGCCTGTCTTTGTGGTTGAGGTGTGTTTCTTGTAAACAGCAGAATGTTGGATCCTGTTTTCGTATCCAATCTCTTAGTCTGTGCCTTTTTATAGGTGAGTTGAGTCCATTGACATTAAGTGATATTAATGACCAGTGGTTGTTAACTCCGGTCATTTTTTTTTAGTAGTAGATTTTGTGTTTCCCTTCTTTGAGATGTGCTGGTAAAGGGTTTCTAGATGTCTGAGTTACTGTGGTCATTGTTGGACTCCTTGATTAGTGATTTTCCTTCTATTACTTTCTGTAAGGCTGGATTTGTGGCTACGTATTGTTTAAATTTGTTTTTATCCTGGAAAATTTTGTTTTCTCCATTTATAGTGAACGAAAGCTTGGCTGGGTATAGTAGTCTGGGCTTGCATCCATGGTCTCTTAGTTTCTGCAGTACATCTATCCAGGACCTTCTGGCTTTCATGGTTTCCATAGAGAAGTCAGGTGTAAGTCTGATAGGTTTACCTTTATAAGTAACTTGGCCTTTTTCCTTTGCTGCTCTTAGTATTCTTTCTTTATTCTGTATGCTTTGTGTTTTGATTATTATATGGCGAGAGGATGTTTTTTTTTGATCCAGCCTATTCGGTGTTCTGTATGCTTCTTGAACCTTCATAGGTATATCTTTCTTTAGGTTGGGAAAGTTTTCTTCTATAATTTTATTAAATATATTTTCTGGACCGTTGAGCTGCGCTTCTTCTCCTTCTTCTATTCCTATTATTCTTAGGTTTGGTCTTTTTATTGTGTCCCATATTTCCTGAATGTTTTGTGATGAGAATTTGTTGGCCTTGCTGTTTTCTTTGATCAGCGTGTTTATTTTCTCTATGGTATCTTCAGAATCTGAGATTCTTTCTTCTATCTCTTGTATTCTGTTGGTTATGCTTGCTTCTGTAGTCTCTATTCGTTTACCTAGATTTTCCCTGTCCAGCTGGCCTTCTGTTTGTGTTTTCTTCTTTGCCTCCATTTCAGTTTTTAAGTCTTGAACTGTTTCCATTATTTGTTTGATTGTTTTTCCTTGGTTTCCTAGTGTATCATTCACTGATTTACTCAATTCTTCAAACTTTCTGTTATACTTCTCATCCATTTCTATAAGGGCATTTTTTACATGCTGTTTAAGGGCGTCAATCACTTTCATAAAGTCAATTTTATCTACTTCTTCATGATTATGGTGTTCATGTCCTCCTGTTGTGAGGTCGCTGGGTTCTGGTGGTTTCATATAGTTTTTCAGATTGTTGGGTGAATTCTTGCATTGGCGCCTGCCCATCTCTTTCTCCGAATGCTCCCCTATGGATCTTCTTTTACCGGATCAGGTCTCCTTGCCTACTGATGTACTTTCCCAGTGATGGCACCCTGCAGTGATAGCTCTCCTGGTGCTCCAGTGATGTCTCTCCTGGTACCAATATCAGATCTCCGTGCCCAAAGCCGGCTCTCCTGGTACCCAGATTAGCTCTCCCACTGATGGCTCTCCTGGTGCCAAGATCAGATCTCCGTGCAGGTTGGGTAGTTCGTAAACAAAGGCCTTACCTTGCTTGGTGCAGGCAGGCCAGTGACCCAAAGGAAGTCTCGCCTGCCTACTTGCCCTGAGGATTTGCCCCCAGCGCCAGACAGACTGAGCTGGATGGTGTTATGTGCCCAAAGAGGAAAGGGGGCAGAAGGAAGAAGGGTTCTGGATGCAAGCTGGGTGGGACAAGAAGAGAGAGGCAGTATGCAGGATGTAGAGCCCCTGCAGGGAGCCCAGGGAGTATAGGGTGGGGGATGAGGAACTTCAGAGTTCCCTGTCCAGGGCTGCTTCTGCCGCCGCCAGTCAGGTCACAAACTTACCCCGCTGCTGTCTCTCCTGGTGCCTAGATCAGATCTCCGTGCAGGTTGGGTAGTTTGTAAACAAAGGCCTTACCTTGCTTGATGCAGGCAGGCTGGAGAGACAAAGGAAGTCTCGCCTGCCTACTTGCCCTGAGGATTTGCCCCCAGCGCCAGACAGACTGAGCTGGATGGTGTTATGTGCCCAAAGAGGAAAGGGGGCAGAAGGAAGAAGGGTTCTGGATGCAAGCTGGGTGGGACAAGAAGAGAGAGGCAGTATGCAGGGTGTAGAGCCCCTGCAGGGAGCCCAGGGAGTATAGGGTGGGGGATGAGGAACTTCAGAGTTCCCTGTCCAGGGCTGCTTCTGCCGCCGCCAGTCAGGTCACAAACTCACCCCGCTGCTGTCTCTCCTGGTGCCTAGATCAGATCTCCGTGCAGGTTGGGTAGTTTGTAAACAAAGGCCTTACCTTGCTTGATGCAGGCAGGCTGGAGCACGTGGGTGGTTTTATATTAGGGGCATAGATATTCAGGATTGAGACTTCATCCTGATGAATTGTTCCCATTATAAGTATAAAATGTCCCTCTCCGGGGCTGGAGAGATGGCTCAGCGGTCAAGAGCACTGCCTGCTCTTCCAGAGGACCTGGGTTCAATTCCAAGCTGGCCTACAGGGCAGCTTACCACTCTCTGTAGCTGCAACTCTGGGAGTTCTGACACCTTCAAACAGACACGCAGGCAGGCAAAACCACCCATGTACATTAAAAAAAAAAAAGATTAAATTTTGAGCACGAGAAGGAACTCAGGACCATGAGGGGTGCACCCACACACTGAGGCAATGGGGATGTTCTATCGGGAACTCACCAAAACCAGCTGGCCGGGGTCTGAAAAAGCATGGGACAAAACCAGACTCGCTGAACATAGCGGACAATGAGGACTATTGAGAACTGAACAACAATGGCAATGGGTTTTTGATCCTATTGCACATAATGGCTTTGTGGGAGCCTAGGTAGTTTGGATGCTCACCTTAATAGGCCTGGATGGAGGAGGGTGGTCCTTGGACCTCCCACAGGGCAGGGAAACCTGATTGCTCTTTGGGCTGAGGAGGGAGGAAGACTTGATTGGGGGAGGGGGGGAAATGGGAGGTGGTGGCGGGGAAAAGGCAGAAATCTTTAATAATTAAATAAATAAATAAATAAAAAATGTCCCTCTCCATCTCTTCTGATTGATTTTAGTTTGAAGTCAGCTTTGTTAGAAATTAGTGTGGCCACTCCTGCTTGTTTCTTAGGGCCATTTGCTTGATAAGCCTTTTCCCAGCCCTTTACTCTGAGTAGGTGCCTGTCTTTGTGGTTGAGGTGTGTTTCTTGTAAACAGCAGAATGTTGGATCCTGTTTTCGTATCCAATCTCTTAGCCTGTGCCTTTTTATAGGTGAGTTGAGTCCATTGACATTAAGTGATATTAATGACCAGTGGTTGTTAACTCCGGTCACTTTTTTATTAGTAGAGTTTGTGTGTTTTCCTTCTTTGAGTTGTGCTGGTGAAGAGTCTCTAGATGTCTGAGTTATTGTGGTCGTTTTTGGATTCCTTGGTTTGTGATTTTCCTTCTATTACTTTCTGTAAGGCTGGATTTGTGGCTACGTATTGTTTAAATTTGTTTTTAGCCGGGCGGTGGTGGCGCACGCCTTTAATCCCAGCACTTGGGAGGCAGAGGCAGGCGGATCTCTGTGAGTTCAAGACTAGCCTGGTCTACAGAGCTAGTTCTAGGACAGGCTCCAAAACCACAGAGAAACCCTGTCTCGAAAAACCAAATAAATAAATAAATAAATAAATAAATAAAAAAAATAAATTTGTTTTTATCCTGGAAAATTTTGTTTTCTCCGTTTATAGTGAATGAAAGCTTGGCTGGGTAAAGTAGTCTGGGCTTGCATCCATGGTCTCTTAGTTTCTGCAGTACATCTATCCAGGACCTTCTGGCTTTCATGGTTTCCATGAAGAAGTCAGGTGTAAGCCTGATAGGTTTACCTTTATAAGTAACTTGGCCTTTTTCCTTTGCAGCTCTTAATATTCTTTCTTTATTCTGTATGCCTTGTGTTTTGATTATTATATGGCGAGGGGATTTTTTTTTTTTATCTAGCCTATTCGGTGTTCTGTATGCTTCTTGAACCTTCATAGGTATATCTTTGTTTAGGTTGGGAAAGTTTTCTTCTATAATTTTATTAAATATATTTTCTGGACTGTTGATCTGTGCTTCTTCTTCTTCTATTCCTATTATTCTTAGGTTTGGTCTTTTTATTGTGTCCCAGATTTCCTGAATGTTTTGTGATGAGAGTTTGTTGGACTTGCTGTTTTCTTTGATCAGTGCGTTTATTTTCTCTATGGTATCTTTGGAATCTGAGATTCTTTCTTCTATCTCTTGTATTCTGTTGGTTATGCTTGTTTCTGTAGTCTCTATTCGTTTACCTAGATTTTCCATGTCCAGCCGGCCCTCTGTTTGTGTTTTCTTCTTTGCCTCCATTTCAGTTTTCAAGTCTTGAACTGTTTCCATTATCTGTTTGATTGTTTTTCCTTGGTTTCCTAGGGTGTCATTCACTGATTTATTCAATTCTTCAAACTTTCTGTTATACTTTTCATCCATTTCTATAAGGGCATTTTTGACATGCTGTTTAAGGGCGTCTATCACTTTCATAAAGTCAATTTTTTCTACTTCTTCTTGATTAAGGTGTTCATGACCTCCTGTTGTGAGGTCACTGGGTTCTGGTGGTTTCATATTGTTTTTCTGATTATTGGGTTAATTCTTGCATTGACGCCTGCCCATCTCTTCTTCCAAATGTTCCCCTATGGATCTTCTTTTACAGGATCAGGTCTCCTTGCCTACTGATGTACCTTCCCAGTGATGGCACTCCCCAGTGATGGCTCTCCTGATGCAGAGATCAGATCTCCGTGCTGGTTGGGTAACTCGTAAACAAAGCACCTATCTTGCTTGGTGCAAGCAGGCTATTGAGACAAAGGAATTCCCGCATGATTCGGCCCCAGCGCCCAAGCAGGCTGAGCTGGGTGATGTTATGTGCCCGAAGATGGGAGGGAGGCAAAAGGGAGAGGCCTAAACTTGTATTTTCAATTGTAAGAATTTCTTATGCAATGAAATCACTTGATAGGAAAACATAAATACAGAATCTATCTCCATATCTTACTCTCCTATGGTATTATTTAAGTCTCACAATGGCTGATGAGCTGGTTTTCCATAGTTTGCAGTTAAGATGTTTTTTAGCATCCTACAACAAAGTACAATTCATTAAAAACATCTCTGTGTGCCTTCCAGTTATGGTCACAACTCTGACTAGGAAACCAATTATAGAGCTCTAATAGCATTACAGCCCTAGCTCTAGCACATTAATAAAGGCCTGGTCCTTGGTAGGAAACAAGGGTGTGGCTGCTATTCCAAGCCTAAGGACTCTGCATCCTGCTGATGAGGTACCTGAAACAAAAACAAGTCTTACCTTCAAATGGAAGAGCCTTGTGTGCTTGCTAAAAATGAACTAAAGTCACATTCAAGCTAAGAGTATAAAACATGAAAAATTTCCACTAGCTAATGCTGAAGTGTTATCTTGTAAATCGCAAGCTTATTGCTGACCCCAGAAAATCCCCTTTCCAAAAACTGACAATAATTACCACACATTGTTTCAGGCATAGCACTGTGGGCAGCAGGTAAAGCAGGTAAGTTCAACTTTCATGTTCATGCAGGCAGCCAGAAGTGCACAACATCTAAAAAGGCAAACGGTGTGGTACAGGTTATGTCAAGACATTTTCCAAAACAGTAAAGCAGAGTGCCCCAAGGCTGCACAGTGGATGAGGAAATGCTTTTTAGTTTATGGGAAAATAAACTAAATATGATCGTGCTTACTTAGGAATAAGAACTCTCCCTGTGAGCTGAGATGACAGAGCAAATGCAGAGCTACTGACTTCCGCCTTTGCAAACCTGCTTGCCCCTTTCTGTCTCTCTTCTTCTCCCTTGAGAAGTGAGCACCACCAACATCCACTCAGCTAGCAGATCCTGCTAAATATTAAACCCTCTTAACCAGAAACCTACAAGTATCAGCTTCTGTAAAACTTGCTTAGTCCTGGGAAATACCTCCTTTGGGATGGGACTAAAAAGACCACCCTAAGATGGTCACGTGATTATACCAATGCCTAACCCTTTATAAACCATGAAATATTTCTGGTCAGCATTGTGCCTCTTTAAGCAATAGCTGGAAGCTATAGTACAAACCAATCAAAATCTTCCTTTATTTCTGAGGGTTGAGAATTTCTCACTGGGGAAGACTGAGGTCTGACCTCAACACCTATGCCACATTTAAAGAAAAAGCAGTTAGAAGGCAGGAATTACTAAGAAGCAAGTGAAAACCCTTCTGGGTACCCTTGAAGAAAATCAACAGGAACACAAAAGGCTAGCTACAGTGACTACTGTTGCCATTACTTTCTCTCTCTGTCCCACATACTCCGGGTGGAGAGTCGCGGGACTAACAACCCATGATGATCCTTCTTGCCCTATAGCAAGTGGCTTAGATTATGCTTTGTTGCAGACATGGGATAGGCTCGTTACCTTTCTCCTCTGCTCATTTGGACCATAACACTGTCATATCCAGTGCATACATGGTACTGATGGACTCAGTGCCTTTTTATTGAAATACTTTAACTACTCTAAAAGGCGATTGTAACTCATGGCAATTTTGCAGATGAAGAAAACAGTGCACACTGGAACCAAGCAGCCAGCTAGATTTGCACAGCTGGTGTACAGTGGAACCAGCTCCAGTTGCCATGGAAACCTTCCCTCAAGGCAGAGAGCCCTGGACTATGAACATAGCTTTCCAGACTGAATCAGCCAGGAATCTGTTTGAGAAGAAAGGCTTCAGTGACAATAAGAGTTCACACTTACACTCCACACTCTCCTTTAGCCCCATTGTCTTTCTTAATGTTACTACATTGTCACAGGTTTTTAATTTAGATCTACACTTCTGTCTGTGTGCAGACCATATCCTCTTCCCTGTTGTAAGCTACTGAAGACAGGGATTGCCAGAAATCTGATACTGGGTCTGGTGAGCTGGCCGGGGAGGAAAGGTGCTTGTAAATTGATGATGCAAGCCTGAGCAGCTGAGTTGGATCCTTGGAAACTATAAAAAAAGTTAGAAGGAGAGATCTAGCTCCATAGTCTCCTTCACATGTGTACCTTGGCATGTGTACCTAAACACACAGTAATACTTTAAAAAAAGAATCTGGCATTTTGTTTAGATTAATTTTAGCATGGCTTGTATTGTGTAGCTGCTTCCTCTGAAGTTAAGATTTTCCACTTTGGAGGGAAGCTCTTCAAGGTGCAGAATGTTAAAAAGGAGGTAAAATAACAAGATGTTCTAAGAGGAGGTGAACTATACCATGTAATTGGAGGTTTCTCTCCTGCCTTCTAGTTTCCAAATAACCATTCAGAGGCTTATATTAATTATAAATCTTTGACCAATGGCTCAGTCTTATTACTAACTATCTCTTACATTTAAACTAACCAGTGTCTATTATTATATGTATTGTCACATGACCATGGTGTTACCAGTCTGTTGGCATGTTGCTCCTTGGGTGGTTGGCTGGCATCTCTCAGACTTAACCCTTCTTCTTCTGTATTTCTGCTTAGATTTCCTGCCTGATTCTATCCTGCCTTACCATAGGCCAAAGTAGCTTTATTTATGAATCAATGGGAACAACACATAATCACAGCATAGAAGATCCCACGGTGATACCATCCTATAGTTCAGGGAGTATACAACTCAACAGGATACCTTTCCCTTAGAGCTGTAACACATCTGTATCTGAGGTGAGGGGATGTTTGTTCATGTCCCCTTAGGAATAATGTCACACAGTATTCCCTAAACATCTGTTTCTCTTTCCTGTGTCCCCTTTGCTCTAATACTCTATATACATATTTGGTACTTCTAGCTGATTGAATTAAAGAGTGAAGATACACAAGTAATTTTCATTTCAGGATTTTAGGCATAAACTGTATATACCACTTTTATCTTTTAGGCTTCACTGCATGCTTTGTGTTGCAAAACAAATAATAATGGCAGGAGGACTTGTCAGAGAACTTGCAGGTGAATTATGTCAGCTTAATAACAATTCTACTCCAAAGTAATTATCTAACTTAATGCATTAATATGACCATTCTCAGTCTGTGGGTGAATTTAAACCCATTTCCCCTTTCTTTTTCTTAGAAAACATAATGATTAAGCTGCCTATCAACAAATGCAACAGGAAAAAGAAACGAGCAGTCACAGAATGTGACAAATGGTTAGGCAGAGACTGCATTACCCAGAGGTCTGCTCTATGCTCTCAGTTGCTTTATGGATTGGACTCTGTCACACAGGGAAGAAACTGCTGGCTCTACTCTCTGGACTACTGCTTCAGATCCTTGACACGTAGGGCAGAGTGTGCTGTGCATCAAGATTGGAACCACCAAAATCCAGAAGCCTGCAGACAGAATTGGCTACCTCAATATGCTTTGCATTTGGAAAATATCAATCTATTAAAAAAAAAGAATTTGGAAGTCACCTAAGCAGATGAAGCTGAAGTGGAGCTGCTAAGCTGGGAAGGCTGTCCCTAAGATGATTCTAAGCTTCATATTATGCAGTAGATGTGGAGTTCTGGTCCTCTGAAAATAAAGATTCTGTCTTAGGAGGAACAATTTCAAAGTCAAAAAGCACTTACCATCTTCCCCTGAAATATCCCTCCTGTGATGGGTCAAGCCTTGGTTTCTTAGGAGAAGGGGAACTCCTTAAGGATTATATGTATAATCTTTCAATGTTCCTGCATTGGAGTCTAAACACCAGACTTCACCTGACTCCTTTACATTATACACCAACTAGGAACTTGACTTATCAAATGTAATAGATAACATTCATGAAGTACTTGACAAAGCTAGTAATTGTTCCAGGACATTTAAATATAAATGCTGCTGGACTAATAAAACAAATATTTTGTAAATGGTTTGACTTCAAAATTGAAGTCAAAAGATATGTTACTTTGGAGAAGAGGTTTTCCTTTTGTTTCTACAGAAACTGAGAGGCTATGGATTTATTCTGGGCTAAGAAAAATAAGGTTTGGTCAAGGAAGACCCCCTGAGAAATCTCTGGTAGGAACAGATGGCCCAGATGTCTGAGTTCTACATCCAGAACAGATTCAAGATGCTGCCTGAGATGATTAAGGCTCACAGGATACTCCAGTCCAGACTTAATCATAATTCTAAATTTTCTTTAGGTCCCCATAAGATTATCAGTGCCCCCAACCAGCAGGAAGTAGCCTGGAGAGCTACACCCACATTCCCCCAAAAAATAGACTATGAATATTTTCCTTTGTTTAGAATGTTGTTTATAAGTTGTTATGGCTAATGCTCAGGAGAACAGCTAAACAAAGGATATTACATTCAGAGTTGTTTTTTGTTTTTTTTTTTTTTAAAAGAGGGGGAAGTGGTGTGGTGTCTGTATTCTGTCAATTATATTTTGAATAAACACTGATTGGTCAGTAGCCAGGCAGGAAATATAGGTGGGACAACCAGACAGGAAGTAGAGGTGGGTCAATGAGAACAGAAAATTCTGGGAAGAGGATAGCTTGGTCTGCAGTCCTGGCCCAGCCCCGAAGAAGCAAGATGTGACTGCCTTACTGAAAAAGGCACTGAGCCATGTGGCTCACACAGTTAAGAAAAATGGGCTAATATAAGTTGTAAGAGTTAATAAGGCCGGGCGGTGGTGGCGCACGCCTTTAATCCCAGCACTTGGGAGGCAGAGGCAGGCGGATCTCTGTGAGTTCGAGACCAGCCTGGTCTACAAGAGCTAGTTCCAGGATAGGCTCCAAAACCACAGAGAAACCCTGTCTCGAAAAACCAAAAAAAAAAAAAAAAAAAAAAAAAAAAAAGAGTTAATAAGAAGCCTGAGATACTAGGCCAATCAGTTTGTAGAAAAAAAAAGATGAGTATCTGTGACTTGTTCCAGCAAACAGAATGTGGCACAAGTTCCCTGTGCATGCTACAGGCTTCTATTTATTTCAGTTTTAACCATTTTCAAAATTAGTATTTGTAAGGAAGCCCACACTGTCCTGAAGAAGACAGAGGCCATGTGGACAGTCTCTGAGATTCACTTGGAGAGAGTCACCATTTGGAGAAGACCTGGAGGATGAGACATGGTGTGGTGGCTGAGTCCATCTGAGAGAACGCTGATACTTCCTGATGACAGAACAAAGGCAACAGGCATGTTAAACAACCTAGATGCCCTTCAATGGAAGAATAGATGAAGAAAGTGTGGAATATATACATATTAGAGTACTACTCAGTGGTAAAAGACAATGACATCGTGAATTTTGCATGCAAATGGATGGAAATAGAAAACACTATCCTGAGTGAGGTAACCCAGACCCAAAAAGATGAACATGGGATGTACTCACTCATAATTGGTTTCTAGCCATAAATAAAGGACATTGAGCCTATAATTTGTGATCCTAGAGAAGCTAAATAAGAAGGTGAACCCAAAGAAAAACGTATAGTCATCCGCCTGAATATGGGAAGTAGACAAGATTGCCGGGCAAAAACTGGGAACCTGGGGGTGAGGTGGGAAGGGGGTAAGGGGAAATGGGGTGAGAAAAGTGAGAAGGGAAGGATGGGTGGGGGGAGCTTGGGGGAATGGGATGGTTGGGATAAAGGAAGGGTAGATATGGGAACAGAGAAGTATATATCCTAATTAAGGGAGTCATCTTAGGGTTGGCAAGAGATTTGACTCTAGAGGGGCTCGCAGGTGTCCAGGGAGATGTCTCCAGCTAGTACCTTGGGCAACTGAGGAGAGGGAACCTGAAATGACCCTATCCTATACTGATGAATATCTTGCATATCACCTTAGAACCTTCATCTGGCGATGGATGGAGATAGAGACAGAGACCCACCTTGGGGCACCGGACTGAGCTCCCAAGGTCCAAATGAGGAGCAGAAGGAGGGAGAACATGAGCAAGGAAGTCAGGACCGCGAGGGGTGCACCCACCCACTGTGACAGCGGAGCTGATCTATTGGGAGCTCACCAAGGCCAGCTGGACTGGGACTGAATAAGCATGGGTTGAAACTGGACTCTCTGAACATGGCGGACAATGAAGGCTTATAAGAAGCCAAGGACAATGGCACTAGGTTTCGATCCTACTGCATGAACTGGCCTTTGTGGGAGCCTAGCCTGTTTGGATGCTCACCTTCCAGAACCTGGATAGAAGTGGGAGGACCTTGGACTTCCCGCAGGGCAGGGAATCTTGAGATTCAGTCTTCAGTCTTGAGAGGGAGGGGGAATGGAGTGGGGGAGGGGAAGAGAAGTGAGGAGAGGGGGTGGGGGAGAGGAGTGCGAGGAGGGGGAGGGACATGGGAAACGGGGAGGAGGTGGAAATTTTTTTTCAACAACAATAAATAAATAAATAAATAAATAAATAAATAGAGAGGCCTCGATAGATTCTGAGCCCAGTCCAGGTCCAGTCAAATGGAGCCACCCGAATAATAGCAACTGAGGACCAGAAAACTACCCAGTCACACAAAGAGTTCTGAGGAATAGTAATTGTTCTCTTAAGGCTATAAGTTTGGAAATGATCTGTTACACCGTGGTTGGTAGCTGATACAGATGACTGTTGAATTCCTCATCCTTGAAGGAGCAACAGAGAGCCTTTGTAAAGAAAGACCAAAAAATGAGGCTAGAACTAAGGGAGGAAAATCTTTATTAGCACATTAAGAAGTTTGAACTTTATCTGTTAAGTTCTGGAGATTTGTAAGGAGGAAATGGATGTGGTGGTCATTTTTTAGGGATGCTAATATAACAGCAGCCCAGAGAACAGAAATGTGAACACACAGATGTGAGGGAGAAAGGCATGGGTAGGACTGACTGCTGAGCTAAACAGACGCTGTTGAATATCTCTGAGCAATAAGCCAGTCAATGCAGAATCAGTCTTTGAGGCACAGATGTTTTCTGACAAACCATAGCCTCTATCATTTCTTTACCCACTTTTTCCAACTATGGATATTCTTCCTTTCAAAGATCCATAGACATAAACATGCTGTGCAGTGAAGAGCCAAGCCTGAGGTTTAAAATGATTATTTCAGTTTATTCCCCTTTACCTTTTAGTTGTGTACCTCTGGGAATGTTACTGAAACCAGCTGTGTCTTAGCTTTTCTTCCATAAAATAGATATAGCAACATTTGCTTCCCATGGGCATTGTAAATGTCAAGAGAGATGGTGCCTTATGAATAATTTGGGGAAATGACTACACACCCTAATATAAGTACCCAAGAGATTGCTATTCTTCATATGATGGAGCTTCAAGCTGATGGTTGTTTTTTTACAACTTCATGCAAGAATGTGAGAGCTGTCTTCAGTTCATGCCTTCTATGGTTAAGCAAGTCATCACCATTCTACAAACAGATGGAAAGGACATGAAAGAATATGGTCAAGGAATGTTTCGCTCCCACTCAGGCTACAGTGTCAAGCACCTAGGCACTGGAACACAGGCTTCCAAAAAGGCTGCATAGTCCTAAAGTTCTACTCAGTGAAGACAAAGGGAAGAGAAAAACTGTATATTCTTTAGCTATAGTTAGCTTATTCACCAGCCTAGAAGAATATATCATCAAATTCTATTTCACGCTAGCTGAGTCAGGTCCCCCAGGATGCAGCCTGGGCATTGTGACTTCATAAATCTCTTCCAGTGACTAATACACAGCAGTTTGAGAAACAATAGTTTGAGCCACTGTTACTTGGGTTTTCTGTCACTTGAAGCTGAAATCACTTTTAATTTTTAAGTTCTAATTTATAGGTTTGGATCATGTACTCCAGCCTTGTGTGAACATGAGAATTTCCCAGAGGAAATCTTAAACACTTCAATTCCCAGGCTACGGGTGGAGCAATCATATCAGGTTTTCTTGGAAAGGAATTTATGCATCCATGCTGCGCGAAATTTCAATGTATAGGAAATTTGAGAGGAAGATACAATGTTTTAAGGTTTATCTCTTGCTTGCCTCTCTGTCTTATGAGTTAAGGCTATATTTCTCATGTTTGGATGAGGATAAGAATCACCAGGTATTCTTGTTAAATACGGACTCCGATTCAGTAGCACCCAGGTCAATACCTCCAAGTTATATACACCTGTCCTAGTTAGAGCTTCTATTGCTGTGAAGAGGCACCATGGCCATGGCAACTCTTATAATGGAAAACACTTAACTAGGTGGCATACAGTTTCAGAGGTTTAGCCCACTATCATCATGATGGGAAACATGGTGGTCTGCAAACAGGCATGGTGGGAGCTGAGAGACCTAAATCTTGACTTGCAGGCAACAGGAAGTGGTCTGATACACTGGGCATGGTTTGAGCACATATGAGACCTCAAAGACCACCTCCAAAGTGACATATTTCTTCCAAGGTCATACCTACTCCAACAAAGCCACACCTCCTAATACTGTCACTTCCTATTAGTATCCAGAGACAGATATTGGGGTTCAACATGAAGATCAGAAAAGCAAAGCAGTCAGCCTCTGGCTCTAACCTCTGCCTCAGACTGAAAATGGTGATCCTGTTTCCACGAATCCTCAAAATGAGATTGAGCTGACACCTGTCTCCTCCCATCTTATATTTCTTACTAATACTGAGGTTAAAGGCATGCATTACTACCATCTGGCTTCTATAGCTAACTAGTATGGCTACCGGGATTAAAGGTGTGTGCTACAGTACCCATATGTACATCAATAGTATGTCTACATTCAGGTCTGTATCTATAAGTATATACCTATATAAGTATAAACCCACTTCTATTTCTATGCTTCTAAGTTATCATTTAGTGGTTAGTTCTATGAATATAGATTGTTCATAACCAGCTGTTGGACAAATAATAAAAACTCAGAGATAGTTATTGGGGTTCAACCTGAAGATCAGAAAAGCAAAGCAGCTAACCACTAGAGAGACCTTTTACCTCTACCAAGTCTTCAGATCAAAAAGGCGAGGTCTTGTCTCCACAAACCCTGGCACCAGATGTGGGAGGTTTCTTTATATGCTGTTGATCAGGAAGTCTCTAGAGGCCCCCAAACAATACAACTCTTGCCATGTCTCTTTGGTTACATGCCACAAGTAGAGGATGAGACCATATTGTGGAAGCACCACAGATACAAGGTATACAGAAGCAAGCTCAAAATGAGCAGGGGACTTCCTTCTTTCTGGGTAGTTTAAATAATTCTGGGAGGTCCTATGCAGGTTACCAGGAAAGAAAAGACATAATCAGTCTTACCCAATTGGGAACACACAAAGTACAATACAGACTATTGCAGCACAAGACGCTCACTTGTGCAATAGTGGCACAACAGATACAGGGACAACCAACTGCTTTTTAAATTGGATTTGAGGCCCAGTCCACAGAGGAAATCTATGTCTGGTACTAAACATGATCAAAAACATGTGACTGGGTCAGTCACATCCTCTAGGGGAACTTACTACTTCTGTTTAGCTAAATTGACTTGGTGCCAAAATGCCATCTAAATATGTTTGTTTATACCTATAACCAAAAGTTACTTTAATTAATCAGTTAGGCCTCTCTTTGCAGCAAATGATAGTGAATGCAGAGATTTGTGGCTACCCAAAGGAGTTAAGAATATATGATGATTTAATGTTCATCCCTACCTAAATGAGACAGTTATGTAATCCATTCTAAGGCACAGAGAACATCATGGAAGAAAGACAGAAAAAAATGTAAGTGCAGGAAGATGCTGTCATTTGGGTATGACACAGCCATCGTGGTTCTGAACTCACACAACTGTAATTACCTGTATCAGGTTTGCACAAAACTGGCCCTGTCTACAGTCAGCCATGGTTGGGACAAAAGCTCATGGGACCGTACACTTCCTTTCCGAACTATTGGAAGAGTCATTGTCTTCAGTTGCATTCTGTGGTGAGTCAGTGTTGTACGGATCCAGGCTCCAGGGTGTAGTTCTAAATCTACAGCCACACAAACAACCCTGGTGAAACTCAGGGATGGTAAAACAAAACAAAAAAATGTGATTACAGGAAAGGAATTTGTAGGAAGAAGGGTTCTGAGAGGCGTGGGAGGGAGGCAAGAGAGGGTAGGAGGTGAGAGTAGTCAGGGTGATTTATATATGTGTATGAAATTGTTAAAGAACAAATATTATTAAAAATTATGCAATACTATGTTTAATAAGTTATAACAGAAACCTTTGTGTTTCATAAATACATTTTTTCTTTTTAAAGAACTGTTGACATAATATTTATCATGTATTCTTTTTTCATTAACTCTGTTTCTATAACAACAAGCATATACTTAAAAATTAATTTGCTGCTAAAGGTTTACAAATAAAAAGCAAACATTGTCCCACCATTGCCTTTCCTGATGACTGTTCCCCTGTGGCAGCTGCTTTCAACCCCTTAGCTTTTTCTTCAAATGTTAACTGAATAATAGTCTTGAATTGCTATTTTTTAATTTATCTATTTTAGATTTTTGGCTAGTGTAGAATGTTCCATATCTTCCTATTATAGAAACATTTTTCTTTTTTCATTGATTGAATATTTCATCCAAGGCTGTAATCTGGTCTGTTTGCAGTCTTTTGTCTGGCAGTTTGAGCATCTATTGATCATTATTGCCTTAATTAAAGATTACATTGGGTACTGATGGCACTTTTTTCTTTTAAAATTCTTTTTAGACAAGGTCTTCTGTATGTGCCCTAACTGTTCTCAAACTTACTATGTGGCTGGCTGAAAATATCCTGAAACTAAGGTTCTTTTCTACCTCTAGCTGCAAAATACTGTGTTTATAGGTGTGAGCCATCATGCTTGAATTTATGCTGTCCTGGGGATCTAACCCAGGGCTTTGTGCATGCTAGGCAAGCACTCTGCACATTGAATTACAGCGCCAACCCACAGATGACTACTTTTCTAAACTCATGTCTTTACTTCATATCCACATATCTTCTTTCCTTTCTCTTTCTCATCAGTGTTATTCAATGTATTACCATTAGTTATGCTCATTATTTTAAATGCTCTAATTGCTCCAAATTTTGCCAGTGAGAGCCCTTCAGGGTAGCATCTCTAACCTTCTGACACAATTCCATTAGTGTTTGAGCATTTCCTCAACCTGGAACAACATGTCAAAGCTCACCTTGAACTCTTCCTGCCTCAGATAAGCACACTGCCATTTTCTAGAAAAAGCCTTAATTATTTTATACTGTGGACTGTGGCTTTGCTTTTCTGATTACGAAAACAATACCAATTCACTGTATGAAAAAACAGAAGAGTAAAGGAACACGTGAAGAAGAAAATGAAAAGCACATCACTCTGCCACCAATACCTATTATAAGATTCCATGTTCTTCCTCCTGGACTTCAAAGTAGGCATCTATCAACAAATAGTTTTTTAACAATTTATTTTTATTTTATGTTCTCTGGTGTTTTACCTGTGTGTATGTCTGTATGAGGGTGTCAGAAGCCCTGGAACTGGAGTTACAGACATGTGTGTGCTGCCATGTAGGTGCTGGGAATTTAACCTGGGTCTTCTGGAAGAGCAGCCAGTATTCTCAACATCTGAGCTACCTCTCTAGCCACTCAACAAATATTTTCAATTTAAATTATGAGCTGATATGTACCCTGCTTTTATCAACTACATCATGAGCATAGTTTGTAATATACCATCAAGTGTTCTTCAAAAACATAATTTTATGCTTTTTACCATAGAAACTTTGTCTCCAAGTGCTTAGATCATCCCCCAGAGCTTTACCATCTACCTATTGAATAGAATTAAAGCCAGTTCACACCTCCTAAGGTGGACCCTAAATCACCATGGACCCATAGAGCATTAGTTGAGCATCACAAATTATACTGCTGTGAAATGAGCATGTCTCTTGAGAACAGAAACTTCCGCAAGGCAATATGATCCATTTATCATATGCCAATCAAGGAAGAGTTAGTCTCTGTGAGAGGATATAGTTCCCTGAATGTAGGCACTGAAAATAAAATTTTAAGGGATTCATTGCCAGTGTACCAATTGTGAATTTTTTTCAATATAGTTGACTAGGAACAAGAGATTACTGCTCTATGTCTCCCTTGTAGCATGTCCACGGAATTTTATCGATCGTTCTGTGCTTTTCTCATCTAAAAAAGGCTAAAATTTGCTTCTCCTAAATGGCATTGTTATGTAAGTCAAATGAAGGAATAAAATATTTCTCCTAGGGGCCTGCATGTAATAAGGGATCTATAATTTTAACTGTTAGAATTATCACTCTGACTAGAATACTGAGTTGGAATTGAACTAACACTAATGGAAGGGCAGGAATGAGGTAAAGGGTGTGCGGCAAAAAAGCATTGTGGGAGAAAGAACACGAAGTTTATTGAGCAAGCGTGTTCAGTCGAAGAGTTGTATTAGTTTTTATGGCTGCAACAGAATACTTGACAACTACAAATTAAGAAATTCTTTTGGGAGCTCACATTTTGAGGGTACAAACTGTTCATCATAGCAGGGAATTCACTGCAATAGGAGGCTGGGCTAACTGGTCACCTTGCAGC
This sequence comes from Chionomys nivalis, assembly GCF_950005125.1. Taxonomy (NCBI): domain Eukaryota; kingdom Metazoa; phylum Chordata; class Mammalia; order Rodentia; family Cricetidae; genus Chionomys; species Chionomys nivalis. The sequence continues at coordinate 72,459,112 of NC_080097.1, forward strand.
CATAGTCAGGAAGTAGAAAAAGGTGAACACTTGTTATGAACTGTTTTTTTCCTTTCAATTCAGCCCAGAATTCTAGCCCATGAAATGCCACCCACACTTAGGGTGGGTGTTCTCACTTCAGTTAACTCAATCTAGAAGCCCCCTCATAGATATGACCAGAAGTATGTCTCCCAGGTGGCTCTAGATTCTGTCAAATTGTTTTATGAAGATTAAACAAAAATTCTCTCATGATAGCTGTTATGATTATGCTGGCCTTCCCTGTCAGTACTCCGTCCCTTTAAGAGACAAGCTCCACCTAATCCCAGTCTCTCCCTTCCCATTGAGGCAAGCTGGTCTCAGTTCCCCACTTCCTCTAAAGAGGCAGCTTTTTGCCTCTCTCCTCCCTTTCCCTCCCCGTCTTCTCTCTCTTCTTCCTCACACCTTTCTCTCTCATCTCCTCATATCCTCCCAATACCCTCTAAATAAACTTTCCATACCCAAGCTCTCTCTGCATGGGTTATTCTGTTTCCCAGCCACAGTCTCCCACCTGCCATGGTACCTGTGGAAATCTTTGAATAACCGAGTAAACTTTTCTTCCAAGTTTCTTTCTTGACATATTTTTGTGTATGTGAGTCTAGTACTTTTGAATTGGGTTAAAACAATAGAGCTAATTTTTGTAGGAAAAGAGTATCAAGCTTGTCATTGAAAAAAGGGAGGCAGGGCTGGGCAGTGGTGGCACATGCCTTTAATTCCAGCACTAGGGAGGCAGAGGCAGGTGGATCTCTGAGTTTGAGGCTAGCCTGGTCTACAGAGAAAGTTCCAGGACAACAACAGAGAAACATTTTCTAAAAAAAGAAAAAACAAAACAAACAAACAAAAAACCCAAAATAAAAAAACCCACCTCTCTCCCCTGTCCCCCCCAAAAAAAAGAAATAAAGAAAGAAAAGAAAAAAAGGTCTTAAATTTGACTTTAAAAGCATCCAAGGAAGCTCATTGCTTCAGGACTTTTGAAGCATCTGTTCTCCTTTCTGTGTCCTTTCAAATCTTTCATAAAAGTGGCAGGCCACACTTGCGTGGTGCAAGCTCATGCAGAGGCCACTTCTCTGTGTGATGGTTGGTTTTAATACCAATTTGTCATATATTAAAATAACCTGACTAGGGAGTCTCAGCTGGCTACCTTAACTGACGGGAAGATTTATCTTAAATGTGGAGCCAGACTCTCTCCTCTGATCACCTTGGGAACTCACATACATATTTACACACATAATATACACACACACCCCTCCATCCCCCTCCACATATGCACACAAATAATGAAAAAGAAAAAGTGAACATTTAATTTGGCTATGCTAATGTTCATACTTGACAGTCAGGGTGCCTATTGTATAATGTGGGAGTTCCCTCTGTGTGCTGTGATTACCATTAATGAATAAAGAAACTGCTTTGGACCTATAGCAAGGCAGAACTTATGTAGGCAGGGAAAACTAGGCTGAATGCTCGGAGAAGGAAGGCGGAGTCAGAGAGATGCAATGGAGCCACCACCAGAGACAGATTCACTGAAACTTTGCTGGTAGGCCACAACTTCGTGGTGATGTACAGATTAATGGAGATGGGTTAAATTCAGATGTGAGAGTTAACCAATAAGAAGCTAGAGCTAATGGGCCAACCTGTGCTTTAAATAATATGGTTTCTGTGTGATTATTTTGGGGCTAAGCAGCCAGAAACAACTAAGTGGCTCTCTCCTCCAACAATTGGATTCTAATGCGAACCATTAAGCAACTGGAAAATCAGAGTAAAAATTTTTGACTTTTAAAAGTACACATTTTCAGATATCAAAAGCAAGGTGGACACCTGCCGGATATTTTTAGGAACACATCCTTTAGCTCCTTCACCATGCATAGCTGAAGCGCATGCCTGTACCTCGCTTTTGAAGGACTTGACATCATATAAAAGTGTGAAAGACACAGTTACTGCAGCTGGCAGTGGATTGGAATTCAGAGATCTTCCCCCACACTGAGCAGTGTTTTCAGAAGGCTTCTCTCAACTCAGGGTTTCTAAAAATGTACTGGACCAACAGTTTTGGGTCAGGAGTTGAGAGAATCTTCTACAGAGTGTTTCTGGAATAATCCATTGACCCCAGGTAATTGGACTAGCTATATCATACATCCATAGGCAGAACTGAATACTTAAGCAACAAAGCAAAACAAAACCCCACCCCCAAGAAACCAAACAACAACAACAACAACAAACAACCCACCAAAAAACAGGAAATATACATTGGAGGTAATGAGGGATGAAGGAAGAGGAGGTAGGGACAATGGCAGCTGTCCAGCCTCCCTCACCCATTCATTAAACACATACCTTGCTGTGTCCATTGTGTGCTGGGCTCTATATCAGTTATGTGGACCTGTCTTGTGTGAAGGTGCTCTTCTTCTTGAGACAAAATGTGTCAGAGCCATTGTACTGGTGGCTCCAGACAGCCGCAGATCATTGACAAAGGCCCTCAATCTTTACAGTGCCAGAGGGATCTAGAAGAGATTTAAGGGTTATCGATAGAATTTCAAGGACAGGAGACACAGCTTTGATCACAGAAGAATCCCTCAACCTCTCCTTCTCAGGTCCTATTGGCACTAACAGCAATCACTTCACCTGCTCCTAACACCTAACTATAGGGGATACTTGGCTCGAATTCTTTACCTTGCTTAGGATCATGAAGTTCAATAAATGAGAGCATTCTTGTGGCTGGGCCAGGCTGACCAAGGTAGAATTAGCCACTGTTTCCATCACGTTTTGAACTACACTGTTTTCTGTAGCTGAAATTCTGTTTTTAAAGGAGAGAAGAAGAAATAAAATACTCATCATGATTTTAAAATACTAAACACAAAGGATGAGGCTTGATATACCTTTCAATACCCCCCACACAGAGATAGGGGGAGAGGGAGGAGGGGGGGGGAGAGAGAGAGCACGCTAGTACTTATTGGATCATGGCAAACTAACTTTTGAAGTCCCCTCATTTTCTGTAAAGATGGTTTTGGAGGGAGTTATTAAAAATACAACTCAACCTACATTAAATAATAAAGAAATGGATTGACAATAAGGATCACACGAAGTTTGGTTTCTTTACTCCCAACTTTTGTTTGGCACCACCCTTAAGAGTGCTGAGTTGGCTGCAGGTGGCAAGGTTGACACAGGGTTCACAAATAAGGACAGATCAACCCTTCTCGATCCTGTCTTTTTTTTTCAGTGCCCTAGACTTACTGGCTCCTTAATGCTGGTAAAGGAGATGGGATCGCATATGGCCAATCAGTATTATTCTCATACCCAGAGATAGAGCAGGGACCACTGAGGTCTGTAGCTGAGCGGGATGGGAATTGAAGGCTGGACAAATCAGCATTCCTCTGAGGAAGTATGAAGGGATGGCAGGTTACATTTGGCAGTGGGACAAAATTAGTCTGCCTAACGAGTGGTTTAAGTCAAAGAGTTATTTTTCCTATAACATAAATTATTGCATTAGCTGGCTGTTGGCACTGATGCAGCATCTTGATGATTTCATGGCTAAAAAAATTGGTGACATGCTTCGCCTTTCCATCATGATCCCAGGACTACAGCTTCAGTTCCAAATGAGTTGTCTGGGTTCAAAGCAGAGAGATATGCTGGAGTGGGCATGTCACAAGCTGTAAAATCCAATATGAAGTGTGCCGCAATCTGTGGGGCATGGGAAGAAAGGCGGATTCAGTCTCTTCCTCTCAAGTTTGCAAACTTTGTATGAGGAGACAATGAAACAAACAAAAAGCCACCACCCCCTCAGGGACTCCCACGCATCATCACATGCTATCAGTACCAGCAACCAAGAGAAGCGAGCAAATGGCTTGGCCAGGAGCTTGAGGGAGTCACCACAGCTGTACATCTCCACCCCACACCAGGCCCTGCCCGCCTTTGTCACAGCCCTACAGTTTACTGGACTCAGCTGCAGGCAGGTTTCCAGCTTCTGGTGTGCACAACTACAGGGGGCAGGTCTATGTCTGCTTGCCCTTTAAGCAGACACTACATTTTCTTGGGACGACAGATAAGTGTACCAGACAGAGGCTCTTGGATGGTGATATTGTCCTGGCGGCGCTCCAGGGTGACCGAGAATAGAGAGCAGCTAATGTGTCTGGTGGTAGGGCTGCTGAGGTGTGACTGGATGTGAAAGGACAAGGCCTGCTTTGGCACTGACATTATCAGAGCTTGGGTGGGCTCTCAACGCAAGTTCCAGAAAGCTAGGCATCTGTTACTGGCAGCCATCCATTGGCCATGTGACATTTGAGATCATGAGTTAAGTTTAGTAGAAGTTTCTAGAAAGGCAGGTTGTCATTTGGGTTGTTGCTATAGCTAACATAGCATTTTAAAGTTTGTAAGGACGGTGAATATCTAAATAGTTAGAGAGTCGGGGGTGGGGTGGGGTGGGTTATTGCACCCTCCTAACTCCAGGCACATAATGGGCAGCACGTGCCCAGATCTGACCAACTTGCCTCCATCCCTTCTACCATACTCCCTAAACTCACCTTCTCCCTCTCTCTAGCTACCCTCCTGCCTTGGAAATTTAATACATAATTGACCCCAAAGTGACCCTTCAGCTTTCACACTCTGCCCAGTCTATAGCTCTTGGCACCATCACCCACAGATGCCTCTCTCCCCTCCTCTTCCCCTGCACTCCCCCTCCCCTCTCCCATCCTGTTGCAGCCTGCTGTTTATGAGGCTCACTTCAGTCCTACACAGGCTTCTTGCTTACTGCCTGCCCACCTCCCCTTTCCCCTTCTCTCTCTCCTCATCCCTACTCTCTCCCGGTTCCCTAGGGGTTTCTGAGGCAACTTCATCATGAAGGGCTCCACTTTCCATATCTTCTTCCTTGGGTCCCTCACCCAAATCCATAACTTAAACTTTCCAGGAACTCCTTCTCACTTCTTTCCCAAAGTTCACACATTCAGAGACATATCCACCAAGATATCCCACAGAAACCCTGAGCTCAACACAGCTAAAACTGAAAGCAGCCTCTCATCTCAAAACAGAATTGCCCTTTTCAGAGGACATCCTCCTCCATGAGCAAGAAGTGACTGTCATCCTAGAGTCTTCATATACTGGCATTTTATGCCAGCCGCTCTTAGTAAGACATTGTCCCTACAAATGAAGTCTCCATTAATGAAATAAATAAATTGTAACATACCTTCTTGTACACACACATACGCAAAAGAAAACTAAGCTATTCAGCCTTTCAAAAAGTAAAAGAGGGGATCCTGCCATTGTGCAACTATGAATAACCCAGAAAACATTATGCCAGCAGATGCTGAAAGCCAAATATTGTAGGACTGTTTATTGCATTATACACTAGCAATTTACTAAGGGAATAATAAAGACACAACTTTAGATTCTTTTAGATATTCTAAATCAGAAATATTTTATGCATAATTTGAATTATTCCCCAAATATTTATAATGATGACCAAATCATGTTATGTGGCTGTCTTGCCTCTCTCCTCCTCTTCTCCCCCCTCCTCCTCCCTCTTTCTCCCCTCTTCCTCCTCATTAAATATCCCAGGGTAGCCTCCGACTAACAGATATCTGCCTGCCTCTGGCTGGGATTAAAGGCTTAGGCACTGCCCCCAGCCTTCATTCTAATGATGGACTTCAGGTGGCTTCCAATTTGTTATAGTGTTACAAATAACAATTAAATATCATTGTGTGCCTGTTTTTCATAATTCCTGCTAGTAAAATTCATCTGTCAAAACATGCCTATTTTAAGGCACTTGATATACATTGTCAAAATGCCTTCCTTCCAGAAAGTTTTTTTTTTTTTTTTTTGCCAGTTTTCTCCTTGCTAAACTGGAGAAGGCATCCTCACTAAACTATTTCCCAATACTCAGAAAGACAAGTACTTAAATTTACAGATTTATGCTAGCTCTTACTGTTGTTTTTTTTTCTTTGTGTGTCTGTGTGTGAGAAGGGTGCTGTGTGCACCTGTGGAAGCCATGTGATCCACTTGTCTCCAGTGCTGGGTTACAGTCACACCATCACACCCAGCTCTAGCATGCGGCCTGGGGATCTGAACTCAGGTTCTTGCGCTTGCGTAGCCATCTCCCCAGGTCCTGCCATTTTCATTTTTTATTTCTTGCACTGTGAACAAGATTGAAGCCCTCAATATTCTGAAATGGTCATTTATAAATTGGCTTCTTTTATAAGTTGCTTGTTTATATGTTTTGAGATCTTAGTTTTTAGTAGACATTGTCTACATTGTTTATATTGTTCTAATATCAAATACTTTTGTTTATGTTTTATATTTTTCATAGTTTATTGTCACAGCTCTAATTTTATTAACTATTTTCTCTTTAAATATAGGGGATTTCACTGTTTATTTAATAATATCTTTTGTTATGGTTTTTCTATTGACTTTTAACCTTAGAAAGGGCTTCTTTGTCCATAAAACAAATATTAACTATCCACATTTTCATGCTTTGATGTTCCTTTTATTTAATGTTTTAATCTACTCAAATTTATTTTGGCATGTCATGTGAAGTAAAGTTCTGAATATTTGAGTCTTAAAACTTAAGCAGTTGTATAAACATGACTCTTTGTAACATCACAATGTTTTTCATTGAATTGCATTTCCAGACAAAATTGCTAATAGGAAGTCAGGATAATGTTTAATGATTAAATTAAAGTTCTTCTTAATGTAATTTGAAATGCAAGTGAAGGATCTGCTATCCCAGGAGTAGGGCAGAGTGGGGTCAGATATGACTAAGACCAGGGAAGACAGCTGAATTCCACTTCAGAAGCTGTCTTCGGCTGATGAAAATAAAATGCAGGAGTCTTTTGGAAGTTCAGCCCCAGAAACAATCATACATACAAATGATTGATTAGCAATGCCTGGATAGGATATCACCACTCCCATTTTCTCGTGGGGGGTCTATAAATACAGAAAGATAGGAGTAATAAAGAACAAATGGGTGAGATATCATTTTAATTTGTATCACTTCACATCTAAACAAACGTTAATTTTGACTGCATATTAAGCAACACCTTCCATCTCTACACAATGCTAAAAATGCTAAAGATCATAGGACCTCTTTATAAACAGAATCAGTTCACATTTTTTCTGCAAAAACCTAGGCTGCCTTAATTGATACATTTACTCCCAAGTTAGGAAGGGCTCTCCAAGAGGATAGGAATCACTATTGAGGTCGTTCTCTCCCCTGTGTATCAGGCATGAGATAAGTTGTTTGCCTTTGTTGGAAAGTCTGGGTTTTGTTTGGGAAAGTCAAGTATAAAACCCTACACTGCTTGGCAAGGACTTTTGGGTTTGGCTTAGGCCAAAAGCAAGCTACTATGGCTCTTTTGAGTCCTGAGCAATCTGTTATATGCCCTTTTACAATTATAATCATAACAGAAAGGTTTGTTCAAAAAATAAAATATTTTTTGAAAAACAAACAAACATTTATTCAGTGTACTGTAAGACTCAGTAAGAGAAATCAGCTCTTATTTAAACCAAGGCCTCCTTGGCACAAACTCAGTAACATGGATACTCTATTCTACGCAGGTAGAGTAGAGAACACAGGGTTCGTTCTTGAAAATTTCTTGGAAAGCCTTGACTTCTTGGAAACAGAAATATGGCAACAATCCTCATCTTGTAGCAATGTCCTTATTTGATGCATAATTTTTGATGACTGGCTCCTTCACAAAGCCCTCTCTCAAAATTTCTCTTTGAAGATGGGTTTATTCCTAAGGCTGAAGGAGGTTGACCAAAAGCAGAAGTTGTTCCCTGCAGTCTCTGTATTCATAAACACAGATGAGTTGTGTATGTTGCTTTCAGAGCACAACTTGGCTTTCCCAGAATTCCTGGGTTCATGGTGCATCTCAGTCCTCTGACTTTCCACTTTATGGGTTTGAGCTGTGGGTGAGTAAATGCTCTCTGTACATTGGAAGCTGTAAGATTATTAAAAGGCAACGATAGAGAAGGTAGAAAGAAAGGGAGTCTTGGTCTGACAGGAAGTGGGACCTTGTTTGTTATTAGCAAGGGGGTATCTCTGTAACTCATGTGTATGAATGGTTAAAAGCCTATGGAAGAAGATGGGATTCAGCTTCATATAGGGGCAGAAGTGACTTCTATAATCCACAAGGGTAGCTGGGAAGTCTTTTAGCAGCAAACTATCATTCTGTCTCTGAGAAGATAAAAAAAAATTCAGGTTAGGGGTGTTTTAACTGTTTTCTGCTGAGGAGGGTCTTTGTCAGAGGGGGTAGTTCTGGGTCCATTGAAGAGGGGGTCCTCTGGTCATGTAGCAGAGGTGAGTCAACTTGATCTGCCGCCATGGATCAGACGATTGCCGTCCTGCATTTTTTTAAAACACTTGGAAAATAACTATCAGAGGACTGTAATCAGCTGATTTGGTTACAGTAGAACTGAGAGATTTTCTGGGAAGATTACAGGAAGGGGAAGAGTAGAGATGGGAAAGACAGAGTGGACCAGTGAGAGAAAGTGAGCATAGAGTTGGTTCAAAATGACCGCAATTGGTCCCGTGGCCTGGACAGCTACACCAAAATGAACTAGCAGAAGTAGGAGGAAGTGATCAAAGGAAGGGGAGAAGAAAAAATAGAGGACTAATGTAAAGAATTGCATGTGGCCTGGGGTGAAAGGATGAAGGTCCCTTCTAGTCAGTTTCTCCACAGCATCTAAAAGGTCTTTTTGCAAATGTCATTTAGGAACAAATAGAGCTCTTTTAGGGTGAGGGCTATTGGGAGAGCTTACGTGGAACAATTGTTTGTGTGTAAGACAAAGTTCGGTAAGTAAAATATTTAAAAGACAGGGTAAAAACATAAATGTGAGGATAATTTGGAGGAAAGCAGTGGTCCAGAGAAGGAGCCAGAAGTGGAGGGAACCAGAAGCTCACACGTAGGAGGAGGAGCTTTGCCATTAAGTTTTTGTCTAGTCCCTGTCTTTAGGTGGCCCCGTTTCAAACAAGTTAGGATTTGTTGGTGTAGAAGCAGCGTCATGGAGGAAGGCACAAACCATCCTTAGCTGTGCTCATAACTATTCTATGTAGTACTCCAGTGGTCTCGGAGTCGAGCTGGACCTGAAGGATAACCAAGCTGCTCTGAGCTGGAGAGACAGAGGTTGGCTAAGGCAAAGACGGCTTCAGTACAGTTGTTGTAGTTCCGAGTCCCCGAAGCAACGTCCAGAGTGGCAAGAAGAGGGATGAATTGGATGGCCCGTGACCCATTAACTCCCTTTCAGGCGTCACCGAATCTCCCAGTAACTGCTTCAAAGTTAACAGAAGGGTGGCAGCTGGAGCGCCTCAGGTCCACCCAAGCGGTCACAGGAAAACTTCACAGCTGACAAAGATCCAGAACATAAGTCAGGAGATAATATTTGTACACATTTGTGGGGAACATTAAGAGATAAAGTTACAAAAGGAAAACTTTTACATCAAGGTTAGCATGAATCAATATAATGTAAGGTTAAATATAGAATTAACATAAATTTAAATGAAATTGTACAACTAGCTGGATGATGACCAGAGTTCTGCAGAAGGATAAAGTAACTGTAATTAGCTGTTTGTTACATCAGACTCCTGCATGAGGAACAAGCACCCGAAGTTGTGTAAAAGAAGCCAGCTAAAGTCAGCATCCAAGGGACAAAGCTGAACAGAAAGTGTCTAAGTGGTACTCCTTGCTTCCACATATAATAAACTTTGTATATTTCATTTATTAACAATACCATCTATTATTTAACGAAGACTGAGTATCTCAAGTGAAACACAACTTTTGGTTAGAAACAATTTGGTGAGGTAAAATTTTGAAAGTCATGTCAAAAAAGATGATTTACTTTACAAAGTTTTCTAAAGCTAACCCTATTAACGGAACTTTTAAAAAATTTCTAACTTCTCATTTCATGCACTCAACCAACAGATGAAAGATGAATCCTTTTCCCCTGGCTAGCAGCGCGGAGGCCACAGGATGCCTGGAGTTACAGTAAAAGACAGATGTTAGCCAGCAGGAGTTCGTCAGAGCTCTGGCAGCCTTCCTCAAAAAGTCCGGGTGGACACAGTCGAGCTGGCCAAACATGAAGAGCTTGCCTCCTATGATGAGAACTGGTTCCACACACGAGCTGCCTCTACAGCGCGGTACCTGTACCTGCGTGGTGGTGCGGGGGTTGGCTCCATGACTAAGATCTATGGAGGACGGCAGAGAAACGGTGTCAGGCCCAGCCACTTCAGCAGAGGCTCCAAGAGTGTGGCCCGCCACGTTCTCCAAGCCCTGGAGGGGGTGAAAATGGTGGAAAAGGACCAAGATGGGCGCCGCAAGCTAACACTCAGGGGCAGAGAGATCTGGACAGGACTGCCGGACAGGTGGCAGCTGCCAAAAAGAAGTATTAGAACAAAGGATGCTGGGTTAATAAATTGCCTCATTCATAAGAAAAAAAAAGATTAAAGCAGTCAGTCATATCAAATCTGTAATAAATAGTTTACATTATAGATTGACTTAGCAAGGCTAAAGCCAACTCTTCTCTCCTTTTGTGGATGGACAGATATCTAGTCATCACACACTGATAGCAGTAAGCAAATTTATTAACATTGCTCTATTTAAAAATAGATTGGATATTTAGAGGCGTAATTTGTAAACCAAGATAACAATATTAAATGAGCTTTAGAGATACTGGCTTTTGAAATTGCTTAGAAAACATCTATAAACATCCACTGCCAAAGCCCTTGTAGTCCTTGTAGACTCCAAGGTGTTAGCCCTAGACCACCCTATCTAGGTAGAGATTAGATTATATCCTCAAAGAGCCACAGGTGAACCCAGGTTGAAGAGAGTTCACTCATCAAAGTCATCTCATCCTAAATAATCTTAGAGCCAAGGAAATCACTTAATAGAATCATATGTTGACTTTATACTATAAAACCAATTGTCAAAGACACCACTTGGATATTCTGAATAACTGTAAAGCTGAGAGTTTGATGATAGATTCTGGTGGCTAGGGCGTGCACCCTTAAATTAGATTTTGCTAAGAGGAAGAATGAAATGACAGGGAAAAGGGCATGGCCAAGTGAACTAGCATGCAGCCCTATCTAGTCAAGTGGTTACCATTCAGAAGACCCTCCTACGTTAGTTCGGAAGACATTGAGGTCAGAGGAGTTACATGTCGTTTGAGACATTTGCGATGTGGGTGCAGACACTAAGATCCTCCATTGTGCAAAAGAATACATTCGCCTATCATATGAGACATGATTCATCTTTTCTTTATATAAAGTTTTTTTCTGGGTTGACCTACATTTCCAGAACTAGTCAGGCCTACGCGGCCAGAGGTCAAAGGGACAGACTTCTGGCAGGCCTTGTTTCCATGCATCCTTGTCCTATGTTTAGGCTAACATGCAGCTTACGTGGTGGGATGGTGCTCACTTGAGGGAACTACTTCAGCCTGGGGGTTTCCTGCCAGGAAAGTATATTGTAAATTTAACCCATTTGACTCAAGCGTCAATATTTTATACCACTTTTTAAACTATATCTGATTTTAACTATTATTTTACTTCAAACAAACTTTAAGTTAACTTTAACTTGTTTTGCTTTACTTGCTTGGGTTAATTTTGAAAATATATGCAGAATGCTGTAAGATGGGAGATAACAGATGACTGTATGACGGGAGATAAAACTTGTTCTCTCCCTCCAAGCTTGTGTCTGTAAATAAAGTACATGGTGTGATTGAGAATGAACTCTTGTGCATATTAATTATCTTTAATAGTTTACTGTGTTAGTAGTTCTTTTGTAAGATTAGAATTTTATTTTATTTTTTATTGTTTTTATTGTGCTATACTTTTTTCTCCGTCCCCTCCCTTCTAAACTCTTCCCTGACTCCCACACTCCTAATTTACTCAGGAGATCTTGACTTTTTCTCCTTCCAATGTAGACACATCTATGTCTCTCTTAGGGTCTTCTTTCTTGTCTAGGTTCTCTGGGGTTGAAGATTGTAGGTTGGATTTTCTTTGCTTTATTTCGAAAAGCCACTTATGAGTGAGTACATATTACATTTGTCTTTCTGGGTCTGGGTTACCTCACTCAATAAGTTTTTTCTAGATCCATTCATTTGCCTGCAAATTTCAAGAGCTATTATTTTTTTTTACCACTGAATAATACTCCATTGTGTAAATACACCATATTTTCTTTATTCATTCTTTGATTGAGGGGCATCTAAATTGTTTCCAGGTTCTGACTATTACAAATTATGCTGCTATGAACATAGTTGAGCACAAGTCCTTGTGGTATGAATGAGCTTCCTTCAGGTATATATTCAAATGTGGTATTGATGGGTCTTGAGGTATTCTTTCCTAATTTTCTGAAAAATTACCATACTGATATCCAAAGGGGCTGTACCAGCTTGCACTCCCACCAGCAATGGAGGAGTGTTCCCCTTACCCCACAACCTCTTCAGTATAAGCTGTCATCAGTGTTTTCGATCTTGGTCATTCTGACAGGTGTAAGATGGAATCTCAGAGTTGTTTTGATTTGCATTTCTCTGATGGCTAAGGATGTTGAGCATTTCCTTAGGTGACTTTCAGTCAATTGAGATTTGTCTGTTTAGAATTTTCTGTTTAGGTGTGTACCCCATTTTTTATTGGATTATTTGTTCTTTTGATGTCAAGTTTCTTGAGTTCTTTGCATATTTTGGAGATTAGTTCACTGTCTGATGTGGGGTTGGTGAAGATCTTTTCCCATTCTGTAGCCTGCTGTTTTGTCTTGCTACCATGTCCTTTGTTTTACAGAAGCTTCTCGGTTTCAAGAGGTCCCATTTATTAATTGTTTCTCTCAGTGTCTGTGCTACTGGGGTTATATTTAGTAAGTGGTCTCCTGTGCCAATGAGTTCAAGTGTACTTCCTACTTTCTCTTACACGAGGTTCAGTGTGGTTAGTTTTATGTTGAAGTCTTTAATCCTTTTGGACTTGAATTTTATAACTTTAAGTACTAAAAGTTATAATTCTAGAATTGAAGATTCTTAGTATCAAAATAAACTTTAAATCATAAGTCCACAGAGAAACTAAAAACTTCATTTTCTTGATCCTTTTATAGTATACTTTTATACAATGCCAGGTCTTTATAAGACTCAGTTTCATCAGTTAGCTATAAAATAAAATTAGTAAAGACTTGAATGAAAAAAAGACATAAAAGGGAAGGAAAGAAAAAAGAGAAAAGGAAAGGACATGGCTGTTCCTAGGTGTAGTGGAGGAGAATGTTTATTGTAGATACGTGGAAGAGCATAGCCAGAGGCAGGGAGATCTGCTAGAGTCCAGAGAGGACATGACCAAACTAAACTGGACCATGTGGGAGAAGGGGAGGAGAGTGGAGAAGGGAAAGAGGGGAATCAGGTGTAGCAGCCAGGAGCACAAAAGTCCAAAAGGGCCTGGTAACCAAATCGTCTGGATTATATAAGAAGAACTGCTGGGGAAGGGCAGCCCAGCCCTTGGTCTAGAGAGTTCAGTGTAGAGAGCAGGGTATGCCAGTCATACCATGCAATAGATAGGGATTGATGGATACTTGAAAAACCTAGCTAGCAGCCAGGTCGGCTTTGATATGTTAAAGAGGCACCTCAGTCTTTTCCCCTGGGTTTGAAACTTAACAGACATAAGTGATTAGACATCTCTAAGTCAGTTTCTATTAGCTTGAACAGACTATTATAACTTATGGAATTTATAACCTTAATTATCAAACATATGTTACATAGACCTTCTTCATGGTTTTATCCTAATCTGTTATTTGTTGGGAGTGGGCAGGGCTTATTTCTTAAAAGGACAGTACAAGTCAGTAGCAGATCATAACATTCTCATCTCTCTCTTATAATAGAAAGGCAGGAAGTTAGGCATGACAGGTAAAAGGAATTAGGATGGCGGATTCTCAAGACTTCTTCCTGCTTATTTGTGGGCATTGTCTTGTGGGGGGAAGGGGCTGAGAAAGCTGGTCATTTTACTCCTGTCTGGAATTTGTGGTTTGGAATTGTCTGTTATCTCTTCAACCTGGCAAGTTTAGGAAGAGAAAAAAGAAGTTTCAGGACCAGGGAATTGAGAGGGGTATATCTGATCAGTTTAAGGTAGTTGCTTCAATTCAGCTCCCTGGAACTCACAAGAATTCTTTAGGTTTGTGAAAACATAAGTTTTAGACATATACATTCTATAAACAGTAGCATATTTATGTCAGAATGACTTGACAGATGGTTTTGCACAATGAAAAGTATCTTTAAGTCTATAGAGAGAGATTTGATAACTTGCATTTGTCCCCACACCTTTAAAACTTGCAGGTACACACCTTAATAATTTTACTGAACTTTGTTTGGTGAGGCTGTCCTTTTAAACTGACAAAACCTCCCAGCTGTCAAACTGCATCAGAGATCTTTGAGAAGGATGAAATTTTACTTGAGGAGTTATTGATTAAAAAATGACAAAAAACTTATTTGGTTGGCACCTAGAGCTACTCCATGGTCACTGAGGGTCATATTTGCCTTTTGCTATGTAGCGCAGGGCCTGCCAGGTTTTAGAAGAACTTGTGGGTCAGAAACCTGTAGGAAGACAAGCCTACCTTGACTTGAGCAGCTAGGCTGTCAATTCCAGTGATTCTGTCCGTGTCTGGAGATCTTCAGTTTAGATGAAAGGCAGTTTTACCCAGTGGTCAGCACTTGGTAGTTGATGAAGCAAATTGTGGATGGACGTTGTTGTGTGTCCATTTGTCTTCTGTCTTCTTTGGAGGAAACAGAGTACTGCTAGGAGCAAACCTGTCTCTGTTATTAAAAGTGTTTAACAATTAAACATTTACGTGCCATATTCCCCAGATCTCTGAGCAGCTGAGGGCTGTTTATCAGGTGTAACTACAGTATAGAATCTGGAGAACTGAGTCCAAGCTTGACTGTAATGGTTCTCAACGTAACAGGTGATATTTGTATTTGTGAAAACAAAGAAGGAAAAAGTACTGTTTGCAATAGAAGCTTAACTGTGGAACCGACAGTAGTAGAGAACAGCTCAACATATTCTAAAGCAGAGGTGGATTCATATACAGTAGTTTTTGTAAGAGACTTAAAAGTACATACCAATTTAAAACATGAGGCTTATTGTTTTTGTAGTCTGGAATGAGATACAATGAACAGACAATTATAATATTTAACAGTAATATACATGTATTCACACCCAGTTGAATTTAATATATTAAGCTGTTCTCCAATTTAATATATTAAGCTGTTCTCCAATGTTGTCAGCTCTACCATTAAGCTTCTATTGCAAATAGTTTTTTCTTCTTTGTCTTTCACAAGTATAAATCTCTCCTGTTAAGTTAAAAGCCAGTACAGTCAAGCTTGAACCTAGTTCTCCAGGCAGATTCTATATTGTAATCATAACTTATCTATACCCAATAAACTGCTCTCAAATGCTCAGAGATCTGGGGAATATGGCATTTAAATGTTTAATTATTAAAAGGCTTTCCATAACAGAGAGACAGGTTGGCTCCTAGCAACCTCCAAAGAAGACAGAAGACAGATGGGCACAGGACAATGTTCATCTGCAATTCGTTTCATCAAGTGAAAGCGCTAACCACTGGGAAAGACTGACTTTTATCTAAACTGAAGATCTCCAGATGTGGGTAAAGAATTAAATGGAATTGACTTTCCTAGCTGCTCATGCCAAGATAGGTTTGTCTTTCTACAGATTTTCTAACCCACAAAATCTTCTAGAGCCTAACAGGCTCTGCTTCTAACAGAAGAAGACAAATACAGTCCTGATGCCTTTGCCGTCAATGACCATAGAAGACACTGAGCACTAGGTAGCCAATAGAGTAAGTCTTCTGTCCTTTTCTAAATCAATAAATCAAGTAAAATTTTATCCTTATTAAAGATCTCTGATGCAGTTTGACAGCTGAGAAGTTTTGTCAGTTTAAAAGGACAGCCTCACCAAACAAAGTTCAGTAAGATATACAAATGCAAGTTATTAAGGTGTGTACCTGCAAGTTATAAAGGTGTCAGGACAAAAACAAGTTATCAAATTTCTCTCACACACTGCCAGGGGATCCACAGGGATCTCGGGTGGCTCGCCATCACCCCTCGTGGGACCAGTACCTCACCAGCTCTTTATAAATGATAGCAGTGGCGCCTCCTAGTTAGGTCTCAGTCTCATGGATTGTGGCACCTTCTAGTTAACTCTCATGGATTATCTTGTCCTGGTGGTTTACTATGTGTATGTATTGTTCTTATTGAATGCAGGTGGGACCATATTTACTCATATTGAGGGAAATCTGTGTCACCCATATGCAAGGATTGTCAAATGCCGCAGATTTTTTTGTGGGGGAGGTTTCATGACAGGGTTTCTCTGTGAAGCCCTGGCTGTCCTAGAATTCACTGTAGACCAGGCTGGTCTTGAACTCAGAGATTCACCTGCCTTTGATTCCTGAGTGTTGGGATTAAAGTCATGCAGCACCACCACCCGGTTCAGATTTATATTATTTATTTATTTAGGGCATCAACAGAATATAATACATGCGTATACACATGCACATATAGTCACAGACATACATACATAAGTAGATATACATAACCACATCATACACATATAGACACACACGCACAAATAGACATATATATTTATGCACACATATTCACATAAAGACATACACAAATACATATTCACATGTGCACATGTGCATTCACACACACACACATAGACACATACATTCTTATGCATATACATGCACTTACTCATAAGCATAGACTATATGCATATATGTGTATACACATATGTATGCACAAAGATATGCACAGATATGCATCCATATGTGCACACACACATATGTTTGGCTCAACTTACTTATGAGGCCTGACTCGGAAAAAAAAAACAATTTCACAATTCATGAAGCAGACCAATAAAAATCACTAAATAAGTAGTTATCATGAACACAGCAAACCTGTAAATTACCAGGCCACATGCATAAACAGCCTGTATACAAATTATACAGGCTTTGCTCTAAATACTATATGGTTGCAATTCAAGGTGAAAGAAACTAAATCAAATGAAAGGCTGTTGTGTGACAGGATTTCCTTGGTTTTAATATTTTCTTGTCATTTACAAATGTTTTCTTGATCATTCCTTGGCTCTTTTCTTCCAGGCCAGGCATTTCAGTGCTTGAGTGCACAGACTGTATCACCTGTGTATGTTCATAGGACAGTTTAGTGCCTTGGACAGGGAAGATGTTCCATGAATGTAGAGGATGGGGTTGGTGTGGCACACAATTTCCTAGACAGTTCCTAACAAGAAAATAGCAGATGTACTTCATCTGTGTTATAGATGGTCCTTAAGAATGAGTAAGACAAGCTGTGGCGATAGCTAACATGAGGATTGGGTGGGGGATGGCGGGAATCTGGTAACAGGCAAGAAAATGAGTCAGCTGCTTTGCCAAAGTATAGCGAGTGATCTGGGCTGGATTACTCAGGCCTCTGGCTCACCTCTTTTCATAAGGAGGATGGAGAAGAGAGCAGTACAGACATTTCAAGTGGTCGTCAACACCAGCTCCTATGTTTGCATGATCAATCTCAGTGTCCATATCAGCAGGAGCCACTGGAAACTCCCAGAAGCCTCTTCTTGAGAGTGTTTCATAAATGTCTAAGCCTATAGTTTGGTCAATAAAATACAGAATTTAAGTGGTAATTTAAGTAGTTGTTTTTTTTTCCTCTTACCGAGGATAGCTGAAGTTCCAGATCTGCACCGTTTTTGCCTCACCTAAGAGAGATTCCTCAGGCCTGTTTGTACATCATGGCTCCTACCTCCAGCTCTAGGCAATAGAGATTGTCTCTGACTTTGTAAACAGATTGAATTCTAAACACACCATACAAAGGAGTCATGCATACAATAATGTGGCCTCTCTCAGTATGTTGTAAAAGTTCGTCTATATTGCAACATGAATCAGCAGGAGTTTATTGTTTGTTTTGGAGAAAAGGTCTTCTGTATCTCAGGCTGATCTCTAACTCAATATATAATGGATATTATAAATTTGAACTCCTGATCCTCTTGCCCTTACCTCCCAAATGCTGGAATTACTGGTGACATGTGCTACTGTGAGCAGTTTACATGGTATTGTGAATTAAACTCGGGGCTTTGTGCATGCTAGGCCAGCACTCTACCAATTGAGCTATATCCTAGTTCAACAATCCATAATACTTTCATTGTAAGTGTTGACTACTAACTGTTCCACTGTATAGATTTACCATACAGCTCACCTATTCTCCAGGTGAATATGCCTGGGTAGTTTTTTTTCTTTTATTGAGAATAGTTATTTTTTTCATACAATGTATTCTGATTACTGCTACCCCTCGCCACAGTCCTCCCAGTTCCTTGTTACCTCCCCTTCCATTCAGATTCATACCCAATGTGTCTCTGCTTAGAAAACAAATAGGCATCTAAGGGATAATAATAAAATAAAAAATAAAATAGAAAGACAAATCAAACATAAACAAATCAGAATATGACAAAACAACCAAGCAAGAAAAAGAGCCAAAGAAAAAGAACAAGAAATGCATTTAGATGTGGAGACACACACATTTGTAGACACAGGAATCCCATAAAGACCACAAACCAAAAGCCATAATATGTATGCAAAGGCCCTGTAAAAAATACCACAACCTAGCATTATGAGACAAAGACCCTCCAAAGACACCATTGAGTTTGTTTTGTGCTGGCCATCTACTGCTGAGCATGGGGCCTGCCCTTAAGAATGGTCTGCTTCCCCAGTGAGACTCCTTTGGAGAAAAAGACTGTTTAATTTGCAAGTAGCTATATATTAGGGATAGCTTTTGGTTTAGGAATGAGGACATGTGCCCACTTCTGCTTTTAGTTCTACTACCGCATTTGGTCCAGATCCAAGCAGACCCTGTGAATGCTGTCACAGTCTCTTTGAGTCCCCCTTTAGCAGAGCAATAGTATTTGTTTTAGGAAGCCCCTACTGCATTCGGTTTTCACATGGCCTTTAGGTTTAGATGTCCCTCTTGTATTTCTTCCTCATCCCTTTCCTGTTTGATACTCCCATTCCAGTCCCCACTCGACTCACATCCATTCAAAAGTATTCTATTTGCCGTTCCTAGGGAGATGTATTTTTTTTCCATACTAGTTCCTTACTCTGTACCTAACTTCTGTGGTTACACAGACTGTAGCTTGTTTATCAATGATTTAACAACTACCATCCACATATAAGTGAACACATACTTTATTTGTCTTTCTGGGTCTGTGTTACTTCACTTGGGATGAATTTTTAAAGTGCTAACCATTCACCAGAGAATTTCATGACTTTTTTAAAAAAATGACTGACTAATACTCCATTGTGTAAAGCCACCACATTTTCTTCATTCATTCATCTTCTGAGGGACATCTAGGTTGTTTCCGATTCCTAGCTGATATAAATAGAGCAGCAATGAACATGACTGAGCAAGTCAGTGTCTCTATAGTAGGATGAAACATATTTTGGATCTATGCCCAAGAGTGATATAGCTGGATCTTGAGATAGATTGATTCCCAGCTTTCTGAGAAACTACCACATTGATTTCCATGCTGGCTGTATAAGTTTATACTCCCATCAGCAATGGATGAGTCTTCTCCTTGCTCCACATCTTTGTCAGCTGATGTGGGATGTCATTCTGTTATATGTGTTGTTTTTATTGGTTGATGAATAAAGCTATTTTGGCCAATGTCTTAGCAGAGTAAAGCCAGGTGGGAAATCCAAACAGAGATATACAAAGAGTGTAGGCAGAGTCAAGGAGATGCCATGTAGCTGTTGAAGGATAATGATACCCAGAACTTTACCAGTAAGTTACAGCCTCGTGGCAATACACAGATTAATAGAAATGGGTTAATTTAATATATAAGAGTTAGCTAGAGCCGGGCGGTGGTGGCGCACGCCTTTAATCCCAGCACTCGGGAGGCAGAGGCAGGTGGATCTCTGTGAGTTCGAGACCAGCCTGGTCTACAAGAGCTAGTTCCAGGACAGGCTCCAAAACCACAGAGAAACCCTGTGTCGAAAAGCCAAAAAAAAAAAAAGAGTTAGCTAGAAATACACCTCAGTTGTTGGCCAAACAATGTTGTAATTAATAGCTTTTATGTGATTATTCAGGTGTGGGTGGCCAGGAAATGCAAAAGCAGTCTCTGATTACAGCCAGCATAAGCTGTCATTTGTTTTATTGATTTTTGGTCATTCTGACTGTTGCAAAATGAAATTTCAAAGTAGTTTTGATTTGTATTTCCTTGTTAACTAAGGATGTTGGAAATTTATTTATGTGTTTCTCAACCATTTGAGTTTCCTCTTTTGAGAATTTTCTGCTTAGATATGTACCCCATTTTTAAATTAGGTTATTTGTTTTCTTAGTGTTCATTTTTGAGTTCTTTGTGTATTTTGGATTTACAAAATCTGATTTACAAAAATCTTTTCTTATTCTGTAGGCTGTCACTTTGTTCAAATGATGGTATACTTTTCCATGTAGAAGTTTTTTAGTTTCATGAGATCCCATTTATTAATTGTTGATCTTAGTGATCTTATGGGTGTTCTATTCAGAAAGTCTCCCGTGTTAATGAGTTTAAGGCTATTCCCCACTTTCACTTCTGTCAGGTCAGTGTATCTTGTTTTATGTTGAGGTCTTTGCTCCATCTGGAATTGAGTCTTCTACATGCAATCATTCAGTTTGATTAACACCATTTGTTGAAGAAAGATGCTATCTCTTTTCCAGTGTGTTTTTCTGGCTTCCATAGGTGTGCGAACCTATTTCTGGATCCTCAATTCTATTCCATTTTCAGGATATCTGTTTTTGTGCCAATACCATGGTGTTTTTATTATGGTAGCTCTGTAGTACAATTTGAGATCACAATGATGATATCGCCAGTACTTCTGTTTTGGTTTAGGATGGTTTTAGCTACCTATCCTGGGTATTTTGTGTTTCTGTATAAAGCTGAACATTGTCTTTTCAGATTGTATGAAGAATTGTGTTGGAATTTTGATAGAAATTACACTGAATCTGTAGATTCCTTTTGATAGGATGATCATTTTTACTAAGTTAATCCTACTGATGCATGAGCATTGGAGATCTTCTCATCTTCTGATATCTTCTTCAATTTCTTCAATGTCTTTATTATATTTTATATACATCATATATAGTATTATATATTATAATTTTTCACTTGCTTGATTAGAGTTACCCCAGAAAATTTTATATTTTTAAGGCTATTTCTTGGTTTGTTTGTCATTGTATATAGAAAGTCTACTGATTTTTTTCATTTAATTTAGTATCTTTCTAGTTTGCTGAAAGTGTAGCTATAGGAGTTTCTTGGTGGAATCTGTTGAATCAGTTATATATACTATCATATCATCTGCAAATACAGATACTTTGACTTCTTCCCTTTCTATTTGTGTCCCTTTGATCACCTTCAGTTGTCTTATTGCTCTAAGACTTCATGTACCATATTAAATATGTATAGAGAGACTGTGTCTTATTCCTGATTTTAATGATATTGCTTTGAGTTTCTCTCCATTTAAGTTGATGCTAACTCTATTTGCCCTAAGCTGTCTTTATTATGTTGAGATATGTCCCTTGTGTCCCTAATCTCTACTTGGGAAGTTTTGTCTGAATTTTCATACATCATACTCTCATGCATACTCACATGCATGCTTTTATATTTGACGTATGTTTTCCTTTCTTTTAGGAAAGTTGACAAGAGTGGCATTGCTGGATCATACAGTATTTTTGCTTAGCTTTTTTTTCAGAGAATTCTAAACTTTTTTTCCCAAAGAATCTATATCATTTTAATTTCCTATTGTCAATCTGTGGAGGTTCCCTTTTAATCTTGTGCTTGCCAACACATAGTATTATCTGTCTTCTTGATTAATCCCATTCTGTTCAATATGTCATGCATCTCATTGTGGTTTTGCTGTGCATTGTATGAATAACAATTATCTTGAACATCTTTTCATATCCTAATCTCTGTTTCTGCAGTCTCTAAATTATTTTTATTTAGTTTTAAAAAGCTATCTTTTCTAATTTTACATACCAATCTCAATTCCCACGCCCTCCCCTCCTCCTGTTCCCTCTACTTTATCCCCTAACCCACCCCCATCCATTCCTCAGAGAAGGTAAAGCTTCCCATGGGGAATCAACAAAGTCAAACATTGCTTTGAGACAGGATCAAGACCCTCCCCACTATATCTAGGTTGAGCAAGCTATCCCTCCAAAGAGATTTGGTTCCAAAAAGCCAGTATAAGCAATAGGGATAAATCCTGGTCTCACCGCCAGTGACCCCATAGTCTACCACATACAACTATTGCCCTCTAAATTATTTTTTAATGGGCATGAAGTTAGGCAGAGTTAAAGTTTGGAAGGATTTTAGGGGAGTTTGAAAAGGAAATGGAAGTTGACTATGATCACGTTTCATTGACATATATGTGTGAAATTCTCAAGAATAGGAAGTTTAATGCTTAAAAATTGGAATTGTTTTCTTATTATTGACCTGTAGAATTTTTATATGTATTCTGGCTACAGATTCTCTGTCAGAGGTATGATTTGTAAATGATATATTTCAGTATGTGCCTCATCTTTTCATTCTCTTAATGCCTTTGGGATGTTGGGATTGAACCTGGGATTTCAGTTATCTTGGACAAATGTTCTGCTGCTGAGCTGTACCCCAACTTCATTTTTACATTTTTTTTTTAATTTTAAGACAAGGCCTCACTAAGTTTTACAAATTGGCCTGGAGCTCATTCTGTAACTCAGTCTGACCTTTAACTTGGAATTCTCCTACCTCAGCTACCCAAATAGTTAGAATTTTAGGCCACTCACCAGACCTGACTTAATGCATTTTAAGGCACAAAAGATTTTAATGTTAGTAAAACTCAATTATCTGTTTTACCTATCACATGTTTGATATCAATATCTTTATATCATGTCAAAACTAAGCTGTATACAATATCTGATATTAAACTATGCACATGAACTCTATAAGTACAATATTTAATATTACATCGAATATATTTTATGAGGAAATTTTGTGCCAAAGTTTTCTTCATTATTTCATCTGACCTACTTTGTACTTTGAGTAAAATCAGAAGTAGCACCCTGTCATAATTTTAAGGTTTTCAAAGTTACTGCTAAAGAAATGTACCTTTTACCCCTTAATACAAGATACTAAATACAGCACCAGGGGCCCTGTATTGTGCAGGCCATCCTCCTAAACAAGGCTTTATTGAATTGTATTAGTTGAGCAAACAAAATTACACTGAGACTCTTCTGCCTGCCTTTTGATTTCCTTCCTGTGCTGTTTCCTGTTTGTGTTTTTGACATTTTCTTTTATGTGTAGAGTGTTTTGCCTTATGTTTTTCCTGCATCTGCTGGAGCTGTCACTATGTGGACAGGATACTCTCACATCCCTAGACAAATGGTCTCCCAAAGGATTTCTTGATAGCCGCATTTTTGTTTGCTGATGGAAGCAACACATCTCCCTTTTGCTGAGCAGCACATGTATGCCAGGAGCAGACATATCATCAATACGGTGCCTTGTGCTTCTGAGCAGCTTTCTCACTGGTGCTTAGCATACTGAGAAAGTCAGCTTCAAACCAGTGGAATTGTGATGTGGATGTGCAAAATCTCTTTTCCTGTGGTAAGGCACATGCAGGGGGTAGAGTGGGACAAGGGCTCAATTCTGAATACCAAATGCAAGAGGCATTTAGAAGAATTTACCCCTCCTGAATCTGCCATCACCAGACAACAACAGGAAACATAAACCAACAAACTGGGAGATAGGTGAGCAAGAGAAAAAGGAAAAGAGGGAGAACTGGTGAAGCTGAGCAGAAGACAGCAGAGTAAAGAGGTGCTAGAATGATCCTGGTAAGTGGAACTTGCAGCGATGTGAAGAGAGGGCCTTGACCTTCACTTAGAGTAGGATACATCATCCTCTGAGATGAAGGGATGAGGGGGAGAGAATATCAGCTGCTATAGATAAATGTTTAGCATGCATGGAATAAATACAGGAATATGTCATAACTGATGTAATCTATTTTCTGTCATGAGATAGCATTGATGTCTTCTGTAGAGTTTAAGGAAGGGGAGTTGGAATAAGGATGTTTTAAAATTATGAATGAAGGGTAGAGAAGGGCTGGCAGTAGAGTCTATAGACAATAAAGTATTCCTTTGGAAAAAAAAACTGATGCTTAAACATTAATTGAACAATTCATAGAATGTGAAGGCTGCATGGCTTTCTCCAGCCACTCCAGAGTGTTTAGGGTTTTTTTTTGTTTTGTTTTTGTTTTTGTTTTTGTTTTGAGACAGTGTATCTCTGTGTAGCCCTGGCTGTCTTCGATTGGAACTCACTTTGTATACTAGCTGTCCTTGAACTCACAGAGATCTGCCTGCCTCTGCATCCCAAGTGCTGATATTAAAGGCATGAGCAAGTATTTAGAAGGAAGGCTAACAAGACGGTTGCTGGTGGGTGCAGCACATAGACACCGGCACTCTTTGAAGCTGCCCAGATAATCTTACATGAAGAAAACTTTGGAAAATATTGGGTTCATACATTAAACCCATAGTTTTCAAAGGATGCTTCCAAAACTAGCTGCATCAGCATGATCTAGACAGATGTTCTCCAGCTCCATCCAAACCTACTAAGTTAGAAATGTAGATTTCAGCTGAAGATGGATGCTATAAAGTAATCCCACACTAGCCCGGAATTGAGTATAATAAAGGGTTATTTATTTAGGGGTAGACTCACAGTCTTCTGCATGAACGGGAAACAGTCAAGAGAGA
Source organism: Chionomys nivalis (assembly GCF_950005125.1). Taxonomy (NCBI): domain Eukaryota; kingdom Metazoa; phylum Chordata; class Mammalia; order Rodentia; family Cricetidae; genus Chionomys; species Chionomys nivalis. Next base: position 72,483,904 of record NC_080097.1, read on the forward strand.
GCATGCTAGCTTTATAGCTGCATTTATAATATAAGAGACCACATCCAAGTGGGCTGATATCTTAAAGGCTATTGGCTGAAGGAGTTCCCACAGAACTGCCCCTTTTTGTTTAAATAAGAGAATTCTAAGCCTAATAAAAATTATATACAATAAGAACAAATATCAAATATAAAACTTAGAATTACAACCAGCATAAACAATATCAAGCAACAAACATATGCTAAATATTTCAATAATTATCCTATCTTAAGAAGTGTAAAGTAACTATGACTATCGAGTCTTCAACCCTATCGAAGATCTGAGAAGGGAAATAATATTACTTGAGTAAACAGGAAGTGCAATCAAGCAACTTCCAAAATGTGCATGACAGAGACAACTAGCTACCTGGGCAATCACCCAAAGTCCTGTTTGCAATGTTGAAGCAACCAACTTTGGCTAAGGCATAGAATAATTTTCAGAGGCAGGAAAATTTTCAGAACCATCTTACCCTGTCTTGGCAAGCTTTGGCAGTCTTTTTTCTTATATCCTGCTTGTCCTGTCTGGACACTATACATTTTGTCAGCGGTTGAGGTATGGGCAGTTTCTTGCCCAAAGGCCAGTTTGCCAAGAAGAAAACAAGCTCCAACTGGAGTATCTTCAGTGCTCAGCATTTTCTCGGGACTAGACTTGTGCTTCCAGGAGCAATTGTGTCTCATGTCAGCAGAAACCTAGTTTATTTAAATGCCATATTCTACAGTTTTTTGAAGTGGTTGAAGATTACTTATCTATGCGGAATACAATCTCTATGTATCTAAAGAACCTGATTAGTATAACTATAAGTATGACAATCATGGATAACTATTGACCTATGACCCTCCCTCCCTCCCTCCCTCCCTCCCTCCCTCCCTCCCTCCCTCCCTCCTTCCTTCCCTTCCTTCCTTCCTTTCCTCCTCCTCCTTCTTCTTTTTTGGTCTTTTTGAGACAGGGTTTCTCTGTGGTTTTGGAGCATGTCCTGGAACTAGCTCTTGTAGACCAGGGTGGTGTTGCAAGGAAGGGACCTGCTTGTTCATCCCAACCACCTGGCTAACTTACACCCGAAATAACCACAAAGAAATTGTATTAATTAAAACATTGTTTGGCCCATTAGCTCTATCTTCTTATTGGCTAACTCTTACATCTCAGTTTAACCCATTTCTATTAATTTGTGCATCGTCATGTAGCAGTGGCTTACAGATTCGGCATGTCTGTCTCTGGTGGCTCCATGGTGTCTCTCTCCTCACTTTGCCTTTCTTCCTCCCAGCATTCAGTTCTGTCTTTGCCACCTACCTAAGTTCTGCCCTATCAACTAGGCCAAGGCAGTTTCTTTATTCATTAACTAATGAAAGTAACACATAGACAGAAGGACTTTCTATACTATTTCCCCTTTTCTGTTTAAACAAAAAGGGAGGCTTTAACTTTTACATAACAAAATTACATATAACAAAACAGGTATCAAATAAGAATACAGTTATAATATTTTTATGTACTTTATCTTTTATCATAACTAAGGAAAACTATAACTATAAATTCTTTAACTCCATCAAAGACTCCAGAAAGATATACTATTACCTAAGTAAATAGGAAGTGCATTATAAACAAGTTCCAAAACTCTAGAATTGACAGAGACATCTCACTTCCTGGACAGTCACCCAAAGTTCTTCTGTACCATTGGGGCATCCATCTTCAGTCTATAGGCCCATAGTATCCAGCAGTCTTTTCCGAAACAGGAAATTTCAAAGACAGTTCTGCCTATATTGGCAGTTCATTAGTTACCTACTTCTTAATCCTGCAGAATGTCTCTCAGACTCTTTCATGAAGCAGGAAACCATATGGGTCATCTCACTTTTAGGCAAGTTTAGTAGTCATTTCTCTGTGGGTACTGCATGTCCAGTTAAGCATTCCAGGCAAGAACAGTTTCTTGCCCAAATGGCTAACAAACTCCATAAGTAGCCTCTTTGATGCCCATCTTCCTCTTGAAGTAGCTTGACACTCCCAGGAGCAGATGTGCCTCACTGTCATGAAAAGTCCTAAGTTATTAAAACATTTTAAATGCCATATTCTGAAGGTCTCTGAAAGATTTGAAGAATACCTAATTAAATGAAATATATCTCTATATATCTAGAAAATCTAACATGACTATAATTTTGACTATTAAAGATGACTATATATTAAGATACATTTCTTAATTATACATTACATTTTAAATGAGCTACACAGTCATAATACCCCAATTAAGAGCAGAAATATACAAATACAATATAACAAAATTTACCTTAAATTTGTATCAATAAACCAAGATCCATACCAATGCAAATTATTCATATCTATATCATATCCCCCCTTTAAATGTAAGGAAACATTAATAAATAATATTAGGGAATATGGGCATAGTTGACCACATTGGAGTGCCAATTGTTGGAAGAGAGGGCCTGTTTGTTTGTCCCAGCCACCCGGCTAGCTTACACCTGAAATAACTACATAGAAACTGTATTAATTAAAAACAAAGAAAAATACTGTATTAATTAAAACACTGCTTGGCCCATGAGCTCTAACTTCTTATTGGCTAACTCTTACAACTCAGTTTAACCCATTTCTATTAATCTGTGTATCACCACATGGCAGTGGCTTACCAGGAAAGATTCAGCATGTCTGTCTCTGGTGGCTCCATGGTGTCTCTCTCTTCACTCTGCCTTTCTTCCTCTCACCATTCAGTTCTGTCTTCCCTGCCTACCTAAGTTCTGCCCTATCAACTAGGCCAAGGCAGTTTCTTTATTCATTAACCAATGAAAGGAACACATAGACAGAAGGAACTCCTACACCAGGGTGGCCTTGAACTCACAGAGATTCGCCTGCCTCTGACTCCCAAGTGCTGGGATTAAAGGCATGTTCCACCACTGCCTGGCTGACCTGTAATTCTTAATACCTATAAACCTTAAAGACCAAGACTACATATTAGAATATTAAATGATCTTTAAACAACTGTTCAGCAAATGAGGACAATGACCTCAAAATGTTAACAATGTATAAGTATCTTGCTCAGAGGTAGAAATGTGTAGTGAAATATGATAAATATATCCTAAAACTATATCAACATACAAAATGTCTTAAGCAGAGGTAGAAGCATGTATGCATGCAATATGACAAAATAGCTTTGCCTAGGTGTATTCATATTATAAACAGAAATAGGAGCATATTCAATATAATTTGAATTTGTATCAATATACAAGAATCTATACCAATGTAAACTGCCTATAAATAATAGCTCACAAATATTCATTCTATTAGTAGTAGTAGTGTGAGTAAACTCACACTAATCTATGTATTACCCATCCAATTTTCCTTTTTTAAAAAAGATTCCTGAGCCTACACAATTTCCACTCCACCCCCCAACCCTATACCAGTTAAAACCAACCCCTAACTGATGCTTCTAGCCCTGAGGACAAACTTAGTCAGGAGAGGGGACGTGGTTTTCTAGAATTACTTCTAGCTGTCATGGGGGATGTTGGGGCTCATGAGGCCTGGGCATAAGGCCTATTGTAACTTCCTGAGCCTAGTTCGAGTTTGGAGACCTTTCTCTGGCTATAACTTTCACACAGGAAGTGACTCAGCATAACTCAACCTAGGCCTGCCTCTGCTCAGCCACCGCTAGCATGGCAGAACATTATTGGTCCTTATTCCTTACTCCACCTCAACCCATCCCAAGCTTCCCATCTTCTATATCAGCTTATATAAGTTCCTTTCTGATATAGTTGCATGAGATCCTGTTTTGACAGACTCCCAACTCAGTGTGTGTTTCTCCAGGTGGCCGGGGGGAAGGGGAGGTGTGAGTCATCCTGCTCAGGCCCATGGAAAGTCCAACAGGTCCAGCCCTGGCCCTGCCCTTTCTTCCAGAGAAACTGGCGAGGGTGGGGGGGCAATGTTCTTTCTATGGGATCCTGTAAAAGTAAAATGATGGTTGGGTTTCAAGATTACTGTCTGGTATAATTGCAAATAGTCTCTGAGTATTTAGTAGGGTTTTTATGAGGTTCCTATGTAGAGTTCTGGCCAGAATGTTGTTAGAACATACACCATTTCACTAACCAAGTTGGAACCATCTTGAGCAGCTGGTACCCAAAACTGGTCTTATAGTAGTGCTATCAACATCATGACATCATATCAACTGGGTGGAGTCACTGTTTTAGGGCCCCATCTTCTTCCTTGAAACTTCAAAGATTACTGCAGGAAAATCTATTGTTCATTGTAGAAAACTTAGACATTATTCATATAGGCATATATTCAAAAAAAAGTATGATGTGGACAAAAATAGGTATGGAGAAAAGTAAAAATTTTCCTGAATGCTTTCTTCTTCCTGTCCATATGAGGTGGCTCCTGACATGAGACAGAAACTCTGGAATTTTCTTGTTTGGATTTGTAGAAGGAGCTTCGGGCAGGCCTGCTTTTCATCCTGCCTGGCTTCTACACAGCTAGCTCGAAATAACAACACACAAACTGTATTCATATAAACACTGCCTGGCCCATTATATCTAGCCTCTTCTTGGCTAACTCTCATATCTTGCTTGACCCATTTTTAGTAATCTGTGTAGCACCACGAAGTGGTGTCTTACTGGGAAAGATTCAGCATGTTTGACCTGGCGGCTGGTTCTATAGCGTCTGACCTCACTTTCTTCTACCCAGCATTCTGTTCTGTCTACTCCACCCACCTAAGGGTTGGCCTATCAAATGGGCCAAGGCAGTTTCTTTATTAACCAATGAAATCAACGCAAAAAGAAGACCCTCCCACATCATAGATTTAGAGAAGGATAGCCATTGTCCAACTCCAAAGCCAGCTTTGATTTTTAAGTGAGTCTATTATTCTACTAGGTAGTAAAGATAAGTATATATGTTCAGAGATTTTACCCCACAGATGACCTATCCTCATAAGTCATATTCCTCTTTGTTCAGTGACCCTTTCTGGATAGCTATCTTTTCTTCTTTAGGCATCTAAATGTCCAGACTCTTGACTTTTTAAAGATGAGCATTTTCCTGCAAAGACAGAAACAGAACCCTGTCGCAATCCTTATAAGGTTCCCTTATCACCTGTAGAGTTGTCACCTCTGTGGATGAGCTGTCATTTCTCTTTCTCAAGAGGTTTCTCTTTTTCAAACTGAATCTTTATTCATTTTGATAGTATCCATAGCTTTTCTTCTCCTGTGGAAATGAGTAAAACCCCTAACTCAACATAGCACATCTCCTGGTTTCCATTGTGAGATCAACACATACTTGAAATACACCAGCTGATTTAATTCAGAAGTTTGTTGTATTATCCAATGTCTCTCTGCTGCAGTTGTTCCTTTCTTATTACCATTAAGAAAATTCAAGCTTAATAAAGCATTATGCAATCTATTTCTGGGGATATTTTCCATCCCTTTCTGTTTGTTTAACATATCATCTATAGTTTGATTTGAAATTTCTTTAACTGCCTGACCTGTAGAATTTTTTGGTATACTTATAATATGCTTTATATTATAATAAGCAAAAAACTGTTTCATTTTCTTAGAGACATATGCTGGACCATTATCTGTCTTTATTTGTGCAGGTATACCCATGATGGCCTTAACTAATAAATGTGGGATTACTGAATCAGCCTTTTCTGAGCTCAAAACAGTTGCTCATTGAAAATATGAATAAGTGTCAATGGTGTGGTTTACACATTTTAATTTTCCAAATTATGCAAAATGGAACACATCCATCTGAGAGATTTCATTCCTTTGAGTATCCTTTGGGTTACTTCCTGCAGGTGATAGTATTTGGTTATAGAAAAAGCAAGCAGGGCATCTCTTTATAATTGCCTTAGCTTGTTACCATGTAATAAAAAATAAAAACTCTTTCTTTAAACCTTTGTTATTGACATGATGTTTCTTATGAAATTCTGAGGCATTCAGCACATGTCCAATCAATAGTTGATTGATGGAGGTGGGTCATTTGTCTATCTGTTGCTTTCATTGGTTAATTAATAAAGAAACTGCTTGGCCTTTGATAGGACAGAAAATTAGGAAGGTGGAGTAGACAGAACAGAATGCTGGGAAGAAGGGAAGTGAGGCAGACACCATGCCTCTCCTCTCCAGGCAGCCGCCATAGCTATCCTCTCTGAGATGGATGCAGGTTAAGAATATTTCCGGTAAGACACTACCTCGTGGTACTACATTCATTAGAAATGGGTTAATCAAGATGTGAGAGTTAGCCAGTAAGAGGCTAGAGCTGATGGGCCAAGCGGTGTTTAAAAGAATATGGTTTCCGTATAATTATTTTGGGTAAAGCTAGCCATGCAGGAGCCGGGCTGTGGGAAGCGGCCTGCCATTCCACACTACAGTTGATTAATTTCTGAATTATTTGCTAGAGAACTTGGCAGACTCATATGGGATTGGATGTGTGTTATGTGTATGGGACAAAGCCTATTCCTGATTATATCTTGAACCTGAATGAATAATGAAGTCAATTCTGTGTCATCTGGTATAAATTAAGAGGTTTTAATATGCAAGACAACTCTTTCTACATATTGTGAATCAGTAACTATATTGAGAGGTTCTTTAAAATTCCTTAGTACATTGAAAATAGCATATAATCCTGCCTTCTGGATAGAATTATAAGGGCTTTGTTTCACCTTACTTAAAACTTTGATTTGTAACCTGCCTTTCCTGATTTATTTGCATCAGTATAAAATGTATGGGCTCGAGGGAACTCTGAAGTTCCTCATCCCCCACCCTATACTCCCTGGGCTCCCTGCAGGGGCTCTACACCCCGCATACTGCCTCTCTCTTCTTGTCCCACCCAGCTTGCATCCAGAACCCTTCTTCCTTCTGCCCCCTTTCCTCTTTGGGCACATAACACCATCCAGCTCAGTCTGTCTGGCGCTGGGGGCAAATCCTCAGTGCAAGTAGGCAGACAAGACTTCCTTTGTTTCACTGGCCTGCCTGCAACAAGCAAGGTAGGGGCTTTGTTTATGAACTACTCAACCTGCAGGGAGATCTGATCTTGGCACCAGGAGAGCCATCAGTGGGAGAGCTAATCTGGGTACCAGGAGAGCCGTCTTTGGGCATGGAGATCTGATATTGGTACCAGGAAAGACATCACTAGAGCACCAGGAGAGCTATCACTGCAGAGTGCCATCACTGGGAAGGTATATCAGTAGGCAAGGAGACCAGAACCAGTAAAAGAAGATCCATAGGGGAGCATTCGGAGAAAGAGATGGGCAGGCGCCAATGCAAGAATTCACCCAACAATCTGAAAAACTATATGAAACCACCAGAACCCAGCGACCTCACAACAGGAGGACATGAACACCTTATTCATGAAGAAGTAGATAAAATTGACTTTATGAAAGTGATTGACACCCTTAAACAGCATGTAAAAAATGCCCTTATAGAAATGGATGAGAAGTATAACAAAAAGTTTGAAGAATTGAGTAAATCAGTGAATGATACCATAGGAAACCAAGGAAAAATAATCAAACAGATAATGGAAATAGTTCAAGACTTAAAAACTGAAATGGAGGCAAAGAAGAAAACACAAACAGAAGGCCAGGTGGACAGGGAAAATCTAGGTAAACGAATAGAGACTACAGAAGCAAGCATAAACAACAGAATACAAGAGATAGAAGAAAGAATCTCAGATTCTGAAGATACCATAGAGAAAATAAACACGCTGATCAAAGAAAACAGCAAGGCCAACAAATTCTCATCACAAAACATTCAGGAAATATGGGACACAATAAAAAGACCAAACCTAAGAATAATAGGAATAGAAGAAGGAGAAGAAGCGCAGCTCAACAGTCCAGAAAATATATTTAATAAAATTATAGAAGAAAACTTTCCCAACCTAAAGAAAGATATACCTATGAAAGTTCAAGAAGCATACAGAACACCGAATAGGCTGGATAAAAAAAAAACATCCTCTCGCCATATAATAATCAAAACACAAAGCATACAGAATAAAGAAAGAATACTAAGAGCGGCAAAGGAAAAAAGGCCAAGTTACTTATAAAGGTAAACCTATCAGACTTACACCTGACTTCTCTATGGAAACCATGAAAGCCAGAAGGTCCTGGATAGATGTACTGCAGAAACTAAGAGACCATGGATGCAAGCCCAGACTACTATACCCAGCCAAGCTTTCGTTCACTATAAATGGAGAAAACAAAATTTTCCAGGATAAAAACAAATTTAAACAATACGTAGCCACAAATCCAGCCTTACAGAAAGTAATAGAAGGAAAATCACTAATCAAGGAGTCCAACAATGACCACAATAACTCAGACATCTAGAGACCCTTTACCAGCGCAAATCAAAGAAGGGAAACACAGAAAATCTACTAATAAAAAAGTGACCGGAGTTAACAACCACTGGTCATTAATATCACTTAATGTCAATGGACTCAACTCACCTATAAAAAGGCACAGACTAAGAGATTGGATACGAAAACAGGATCCAACATTCTGCTGCTTACAAGAAACACACCTCAACCACAAAGACAGGCACCTACTCAGAGTAAAGGGTTGGGATAAGGCTTATCAAGTAAATGGACCTAAGAAACAAGCAGGTGTGGCCATACTAATTTCTAACAAAGTTGACTTCAAACTTAAATCAATCAGAAGAGATGGAGAGGGACATTTTCTACTCATAACAGGAACAATTCATCAGGATGAAGTCTCAATCCTGAATATCTATGCCGCTAATATAAAAGCATCCACGTACATAAAAGAAACATTGTTAAAACTCAAGGCAGCCATCAAACCGCACACTTTAATAGTAGGAGACTTTAATACTCCTCTCTCACCAATGGACAGGTCAATCCGACAGAAACCTAACAGAGAAATAAGAGAATTAATGGAGGTAATGAATCAAATGGACTTAACAGAAATCTATAGAATATTCCACCCAAATAGGAAAGAATATACCTTCTTCTCTGCAGCTCATGGAACCTTCTCAAAAATTGACCACATACTCGGTAACAAAGCAAACATCCACAGTTACAAAAAAATCTTAATAACCACCTGTATCTTATCAGATCACCATGGATTAAAGCTAGAATTCAGCAACAATGCTACCCCCAGAAAGCCTACAAACTCATGGAAACTGAATAGTCAACTACTGAACCATATCTGGATTAAGGAAGACATAAAGAAAGAAATTAAAGTCTTCCTTGAAGACAATGAAAATAAAGAAACAACATACTCAAACCTATGGGACACTATGAAAGCAGTCCTGAGAGGAAAGTTCATAGCACTAACTGCCCACTTAAAGAAAACAGAGAAAGCACACATTGGAGAGTTAACAGCCCACCTGAAAGCTCTAGAAAAAAAAGAAGCAGACTCACCTAGAAGGGGTAGAAGACTGGAAATCATCAAACTGAGGGCTGAAATCAACAAAATAGAAACACAGAAAACAATTGAAAGAATCAATGAATCAAAAAGCTGGTTCCTGGAGAAAATCAACAAGATTGATAAACCCCTATCCAAACTAATCAAATGGCAGAGAGAGAATTTGCAAATTAATAAGATCAGAAATGAAAAGGGGGACATAACCACAGACACAGAGGAAATTCAGAGAATCATTAGATCTTACTACAAAAGCCTGTATGCCACAAAACTGGAAAATGTAAAAGAAATGGACACTTTTTTAGATAAATACCATATACCAAAGTTAAACCAGGACCAGGTGAACAACCTAAATAGTCCTGTTAGTCGTGAAGAATTAGAAGCTGTTATCAAAAACCTCCCTTCCAAAAAGAGTCCAGGACCAGATGATTTCAATGCGGAATTCTACCAGAACTTCCAAGAAGACCTAATACCTATACTCCTTAATGTATTTCACAATATAGAAACAGAAGAGTCATTGCCAAATTCCTTTTATGAAGCTACAGTAACTCTGATACCAAAACCACACAAAGACCCAACCAAGAAAGAGAATTACAGGCCAATCTCACTCATGAACATCGACGCAAAAATCCTCAACAAAATTCTGGCAAACCGAATCCAAGAACACATTAGAAAAATTATCCATTATGATCAAGTAGGCTTCATACCAGAGATGCAGGGCTGGTTTAACATATGCAAATCTATCAATGTAATCCATCATATAAATAAACTGAAAGAAAAACCATATGATCGTTTCATTAGATGCTGAAAAAGCATTTGACAAAATTCAACATCCCTTTATGATAAAAGTCTTGGAGAGATTAGGGATACAAGGGTCATACCTAAATTTAATTAAAGCTATATACAGCAAGCCGACAGCTAATATCAAATTAAATGGAGAGAAACTTAAAGCCATCCCACTAAAATCAGGAACACGCCAAGGCTGTCCACTCTCTCCATACCTCTTCAATATAGTTCTCGAAGTTTTAGCAATAGCAATAAGACAACATAAGGGGATAAAGGGGATTCAAATTGGAAAGGAAGAAGTTAAACTTGCATTATTTGCAGATGATATGATAGTGTACATGAGCGACCCCAAAAACTCCACCAAAGAACTCCTACAGCTGATAAACGCCTTTAGTAATGTGGCAGGATACAAGATCAACTCCAAAAAATCAGTCGCCCTCTTATACACAAAGGATATGGAAGCAGAGAGGGAAATAAGAGAATCATCACCTTTCACGATAGCCACAAAAAGCATAAAATATCTTGGGGTAACTCTAACCAAGGAAGTGAAAAATCTATTTGACAAGAACTTTAAGGCATTGAAGAAAGAAATTGAAGAGGATACCAGAAAATAGAAGGATCTCCCTTGCTCTTGGATTGGGAGGATCAACATAGTAAAAATGGCAATTCTACCAAGGGCAATTTATAGATTCAATGCAATCCCCATTAAAATCCCATCAAAATTCTTCACAGATCTTGAAAGGACAATAATCAACTTTATATGGAAAAACAAAAATCCCAGGATAGCCAAAACAATCTTATACAATAAAGGAACTTCTGGAGGCATTACCATCCCTGACTTCAAACTCTATTACAGAGCTACAGTAATGAAAACAGCGTGGTACTGGCATAAAAACAGAGAAGTCGACCAATGGAATCATATAGAAGACCCGGATTTTAACCCACAAACCTATGAACAACTGATTTTCAATAAAGGAGCTAAAAGTGTACAATGGAAGAAAGAAAGCATCTTCAACAAATGGTGCTGGCACAACTGGATGTCAACCTGTAGAAGAATGAAAATAGACCCATATCTATCACCATGCACAAAACTCAAGTCCAAATGGATCAAAGACCTCAATATCAATCTGAACACACTGAACCTGATACAAGAGAAAATGGGAAGTACCCTACAACATATGGGCACAGGAGATCGCTTCCTATGTATAACCCCAGCAGCACAGACATTAAGGGCAACATTGAATAAATGGGACCTCCTGAAACTGAGAAGCTTCTGTAAAGCAAAGGACACTGTCATTAAGACAAAAAGGCAGCCTACTGACTGGGAGAATATCTTCACCAACTCCGCAACAGACAAAGGTCTGATCTCCAAAATATATAAAGAACTCAAGAAACTAGACTTTAAAAGGATAATTAACCCAATTAAAAAATGGGGCACTGAACTGAACAGAGAATTCTCAACAGAAGAAGTTAAAATGGCCAAAAGATACTTAAGGTCATGCTCAACCTCCTTAGCGATCAGAGAAATGCAAATCAAAACAACTTTGAGATATCATCTTACACCTGTCAGAATGGCTAAAATCAAAAACACCAATGATAGTCTTTGCTGGAGAGGTTGTGGAGAAAGGGGTACCCTCATCCATTGCTGGTGGGACTGCAAACTTGTGCAACCACTTTGGAAATCAGTGTGGCGGTTTCTCAGAAAAATTGGGATCAATCTACCCCTGGACCCAGCAATACCACTCTTGGGAATATACCCAAGAGATGCCCTATCATATGGCAAAAGCATTTGTCCAACTATGTTCATAGCAGCATTATTTGTAATAGCCAGAACCTGGAAGCAACCTAGATGCCCTTCAATGGAAGAATGGATGAAGAAAGTGTGGAATATATACACATTAGAGTACTACTCTGCGGTAAAAAACAATGACTTCTCGAATTTTGCATGCAAATGGATGGAAATAGAAAATACGATCCTGAGTGAGGTAACCCAGACCCAAAAAGAAGATCATGGGATGTACTCACTCATAATTGGTTTCTAGCCATGGATAGGGGCCACTGAGTCTATAATTTGTGATCCTAAAGAAGCTAAACAAGAGGGTAAACCCAAGGAAAAACATATAGATATCCTCCCAGCTATGGGAAATAGACAAGATTGATGGGCAAAAAATTGGAATCTTGGGGGTGGGGTGGGATGGGGATGAGGGGTGATGGGGAGAGAAAAGTGTGAAGGAGAGGATGAGGGTAACTGGGGGAATCGGGGTGATTGGGGATAAAGGAAGGTGGGATAGGGGAGCAGGGAAACTCATACCTTAGTTAAGGGAGCCACCTAAGGGTTGGCAAGAGACTTGAACTTGGAGTGGCTACCAGATTCCCAGGGCAATGTCCCCAGTTAGTTCATTGGGGCACCTGAGTATAGGGAACCTGAAATGAACCTATCCTATAATCATACTGATGAATATCTTGCATATCGCCATAGAACCTTCATCTAGCGATGGATGGAGATAGAGACAGAGACCCACACTGGAGCACCGGACTGAGCTCCCAAGGTTATAATGAGGAGCAGAAGGAGAGAGAACATGAACAAGGAAGTCAGGACCATGAGGGGTGCACCCAACCACTGAGACGGGGGGCCGATCTATTGGGAGCTCACCAAGGCCAGCTGGACTGCTACTGAAAAAACATGGGATAAAACCGGACTCTCTGAATGTGGCGGACAATGAGAGCTGACGAGAGGCCAAGGAGAATGGCACAGGAACTTTCATCTGGCAATGGATCGAGAGAGAGACAGAGACCCAATTTGGAGCAACGGTCTGAGCTCCTAAGGTCCAAATGAGGAGCAGAAGGAAGGAGAACATGAGCAAGGAAATCAGGACCACGAGGCGTGCACCCACCCACTGTGACAGTGGAACTGATCTATTGGGAGCTCTCCAAGACCAGCTGGACTGGGACTGAATAAGCATGGGTTGAAACTGGACTCTCTGAACATGGCGGACAATGAAGGCTGATGAGAAGCCAAGGACAATGGCACTAGGTTTCGATTCTAATACATGAACTGGCTTTGTGGGAGCTTAGCCTGTTTGGATGCTCACCTTCCTGGACCTAGATAGAAGTGGGAGGACCTTGGTCTTCCTGTAGGGCAGGGAATTTGGACTGCTCTTTAGTATCGAGAGGGAGGGGGAATGGACTTGGGGAAGGAGAAGAGAAGTGGGGATAGGGGGAGGGGAGTGGGGAGAGGGGGCAATATGTGGGAGAAGGGGGAGGGAAATGGGAAACGGGGAGCAGTTGGAAATTTTAATTAAAAAAGAATAAAAAAAATGAGAAAAAATGTATGGGCTCCAGTTATTGGTGTGTCATATACAATGCTGGGAAGAATCCAAGTAATTCTCATTACAGGTGTAATTATCACTTTTAGGATAATTACTGTTAATCTGTTCTAAAAAAAATTGCACAAGCTCTTTGGCAAGACTCATTGTCTTTCCATAATTTTTTAATTTCATTAGTAGTAAAAGGGACTATAATCTTTGCTGATTCTATTCCTGCTAGTTGATGAAGTCTCAATTTTCTTTTATAATTAATTCAGAGATCTTTTCTATATAAGTTTTTAATTTTTTACTTGGTTTATATGATAAAAAGATACATTCTAAGACAATATCTTCCTTCTGCATTAAAATTCTGTAGGGGAAATTCTCAAAGGCAATATGACTAGAACGTAATTAAGATTTGGATTCACCCAAACACATGTGTTCCTGTAATTTTTCTTCAACAACAGTTAATTCTTTCTCAGCTTCAGCTGTTAATTCCCTGGGACTACTTAAGTCTTTGTCACCGTCTCAGGTTTTGTTTAAATGAGTTAATAGATCAGGTGTTATCCCAACAGCCATTCATAGGCTGGATATGTCTTCTAACAAGCTTTAAAAGTCATTAAGAGTATGCAATCGATATCTCTTAATTTGTGCCTTTTGTGTTTTAATTTCATATAAACCTATTTTATAACCTAGGTTATTGACAGAATCACCACTCTGTATTTTTTCAGGAGCAATTTGTAACCCCCATTTAGGCAAAACTTTCTTTACTTCTTCAAACATTCTTCCTAAAATTTTATGTTTAAGTCAGATAGCAAAATGTCATTAATGTAATGGTAAATTTTAGATTTAGGAAATTGCTTGTGTATTATTTCCAATGGCCGAATTACAAAGTATTTACACAGGTTGGGGTTATTGTGCATTTCCTGTGGGAGGATGGTCCATTGATATCTTCTAGTAGGCTGAGAATTAAAGTAGGAACTCCGAAACCTACGTTTTCTGTCATTTTCTTGTAAAGGTATAGTGAAGGAACAATCCTTTAAATCAGTAACTATAAGAGGCCATCCTTTAGGTAATAGGGAAGGCAAAGGATCCCAGATTGCAGAGGCCTTAGGCTGAATTACCTCGTTGACCACTCTTAGATCTGTCACAATTCTTTATTTTCCAGATTTCTTTTTAACAATAAACAAAGGAGAATTCCAAGGGCTGATTGATTCTTCAATATGGTGAGCATCTAGTTTCTCCTGTACCTGCTGTTCTAAAGGCTGCACAAGTCACTGTGGAGCATGGAAAGTTACAGGGGTGGAAGTATGCACGAGGTTGGAAAATTGCCAAGTCCTTCTGGGCCACAGACTTTTTGGGCCTTTTGGGGCTTATCTTGGTAGGTGTGGAGTTGGGATTCATGTGGGTGCCAGATTAAGATGGACACTATAAAGTAATCCCACACTAGCTCAGAACTGAGTATAATAAAAGATTTTTTATTTAGGGGTAGACTCACAGATCACAGTCCTCTGAACAAACAGGGAACTGGGACCGAATCCAGCAGCCAGGAGAAAGTGCAAGCTTTATGACTGCATTTATAGTATAAGAGACCATGCCCAAGTAGGCTAGTATCTTAAAGGCTATTGGCTGAAGGAGTTCCCACAGAATTCAGCTCTCTTTAATGAAGTCTGACAGTCACCAAATGGGAAGAAAGAAAGGCATACTGGTTCTGGTGTACTCTGAGGGCACATGTAGTGAGGAGTCTGGAAGGCCTCATAATCACTGACAGGCAGCAATAATTATAGCTAACTCTGTTTTGAGCCTCAAAAGGGTCAAGGAAGTAAAATCTGGGTTGGTGTGCTGGATGATTGCCTGTAAGTATGTTTAAATATTAAAGGAATGTGGCAGGATTTGGTGATGGTTGGCAAACTTATAGTGCTGACCACATGTCTAGACTTTCAGTGTTTACAAGAGATTTTAAAAAGTGAGAACATTCAGTGACACAAACGTTAATAGGAGAAATGCTATAAATGTTGGAAATTATGGAAATTATAAATGATGAAAAGCAGAATTACAAAGCTTTGTGTATTTTGCTTCCAATCTGCATTTCCCATCTAGGGTTATGTACAGGGAACAGTGACCTCTACCAGGGAAGAAGCAAGAGATCATCTATGTTTGGTAATATAGGCTACATCTAATGGTGGTGGAAAGACATGGTCAAGAAGAAATCATTGGACATAGCACAGCTTACCTAGCATGCATGAAACTCGGGGTCTTATCACTGGTATTTTAGTCAGGATTCTATTGCTGTGACAATATGACCACAGTAATTCTTATAAAAGAAATCATTTTGGGATGCTGCTTATAGTTTCAAAGGTTTAGTTTATTTATTTTCATCATGGTGGAAAGCATGGCATCATGCAAGCAGACATGGGTGCAGGAGAAGTATCAGAGAGTTCTACATGTAGATGTACAGGCAGCAGGAAGAGAGAGACACTGGGTCTGGCTTGGGCTCTTGAAACCTCAAAGATTACCCTTAGTGACATACTTCCTTCAACAAGGCCACACTCCCTAATCATTTCAAATAGTGCCACTCCCTGGTGACCAAGTGTAGTGATGAGGCGATTAGGCCTGCTTTTCATCCCACCGGGCTTCCGCACAGCTAGATTTACACCCGAAATAACAACACACAAATTGTATTCATTTAAACACTGCTTGGCCCATTAGTTCCAGCCTGTTATTGGCTAATTCTCACATCTTTATTAACCCATTTCTAATAATGTGAGTAGCACCACGAGGTGGTGGCTGACCAGGAAGATTTTAACCTGCGTCCATCTCGGAGAGGAGAGCTATGGCGTCTGCCTCATTGCCTTCTTCCTCCCAGCATTCTGTTCTGTCTTCCCTACCTACCTATGTTCTGACCTATCAGGTCAAGCAGTTTTCTTTATTAATTAACCAATGAAAGCAACAGATAGATAGAAGACCCACCTACATCAACCAAGCATTCAAATATCTGAGTCTATGAGGAACATTCTTATTCAATTGGATGCCTTGGTGATACATGCCTATAGTTCTACTTCTGGAGAGGGCATGATGAAGGCAGGAGGATCACAAATTCAAAGTCATTCTTAGGAAAATAGAGAATTCGAGGTCAGCCTGGGATACATGAAACCCTGTCAAAGAAGAAGGAGGAGCAGGAAGAGGAGGAAAAAAGTGATAGGGAGGAGGGAAGAAGGGGAGGAAGGGGTAGAGGAAGTAGAACAGGGAAGTATTGAAGCATTTCTGTTCTATATAATGGGACTTATGGGGGTCTACTGCAAAGGATAAGGGATTGTAGAGAGTGGCTGAGGGGGGGAAGGAATAAGAAAGGAAACAAAGTGTAGAGAAGTGGGGGAGACCAAGTGCTGTTAGTCCCTCTGACAGTGGCATGAGTATCAGTATGCATGGCCTTGGTCCAACTGATTTGCTTCCTTGACATGAGTTATTTGGTGTCACTGTGACTGATCATCCCAAAGAATGCATGGGATCTGTGCCCCTGTGGCAGAAGCCTATGGTTTCCAGCAAGGCTGCTTTGTGATGGGCAGGGCAGCTGCAGGAACTGGCAAACTGCCTTCAAATAGAACCAGCAGTGGCTGAGACTGTCCAGAGATTAGTTCATCTTTGTGAGCCACTAAAACTGTACAGAGTCAAGAATATGCTACCTGGCAGAGGGTTGTGCCTGCCTCAAAATGTATCCAGGTCCTAGTTGTTATCATAAGTTTTGTAAAGACCGGAAGATTCTTTAAAAATGCCAGCTATTGCTTTGACTGAGAGGGATGCAGGAGGAGGCAGAGAGAAATTAATAGATCAAGGAGATAAAAACAAAGGCCGAGCACCAGTCATTTGTGCTGGACAAAAATAATTTGGTTGATAACTTCAGTATAACTCATGACCATAATGAAGTTTCTAGAATGGATTACAAAAAGTTACTATTAAGCATTCTAATGATCATAAAATATAATTTTTCTTTTTAAAAATCTTTCTCATAGTATTGATTGAATCAAGTTCTTCAAGACCCCTCCTTTGGACCTTATCAGTACTGATGTTTGCCTCTTTACTGGACTACTGTCCTCATGGGATCACCATCTTTGCCTTGACAACTCTCAAGTTTACATGTGTAGTAAGGATTTCTCATATCAACTACCTTTCGTAATTCTTGATGGAGGAAAAGGAAAGATAGTTCATCTTTAGTGTGTCTAGAATGGAACACCTGATGGTATCTTTAAGCTTGTCCTTACTTCTCCCAGCTCAGCCAACAGGGAACTCTAGTTTTTCAGTTACGCAAGTTGAAAGTCAGAGTCATTTTACTGTTGTGTTACCCTCTGATCTACATTCGTGCATGAGCAGGATTTTAGCTAGCAGCAAACATGAGTTTGTAGGTAACAGCCAACCAACTCTTAGTATCCCAGTTATCCTTACCATAGCCCATGTTACTAACATCTCTAACCTGAATCATCAAAATAATCTCTTAATTAGTATTTTGGTTTTGACCGTATCCCCCTCTAGTCAAGTTTTGTTACTGCAGCTGAGGTGATGTTCCTCATCTAAAAGTTTGCAAAAAATGCTCACATTTCATTTTTAATTTAATTTTAGAAGTTGACATCCTTAAGATTTGATGTAGATTGTATCCACAGCAAACTGAGTCTCTCTGACTATGCTCTTTTCTGTCCTTGTCCTTCCACTCTCTGACAAATATGCCACAGCCTCCCGTACTCCATGCCTTTATACTTGCTAGTCCTTTGACCTGGAGACTTTCTCCAGGTCTCTGCTTTGCCAGGTCCCTGACTCCAAAAGTACATAACACAACAGCTTTAATGTCACATTTCAAGATATCCCTGCATTACACATTTCAACCTTCCTCCCCCACTTCTTTTGTACTTTCTAAAAGAACATATTTTTTTAGTTATTTCTAATACCTAATTGCATCTGAATGCTGTCTTGAGTTATTCATGTATTTCATGTGTATATTCCCTAATTAATACAATCAGAATGAGAGCACACAGGATTCAATGGCAGTATAAACCACTGTGCAATCCTCAGGGCACAGAACAGTGTTTTTCATTATCACTTGATAAGCATTTTAAAAATGCATCAATGAATAAAGATGAAGTAGACATGCAAGACAACTTTGACTCATAAGATCTAGAAATCAGTACTAGAAACTAGGGATTGGGGATCATAGCTCAATTGGCTACCTGCTCAACATGTGAATGGCCTCAGAACAATAACAAGTTTCCAGTAAAACAGTATAAGGAGAAGTATTGCGGAAAAAAGGGTTATAACAAAGCTATATATTGTTTGAATTGTCAAGTCTGGAGGAACGAAAGGAGAAAACCACTTCTTTTTAGCACTTAAAATTATTTCACAATTCCTCCAGCTCATTTCATGACCTATAGGAAAGCAAACCTCAAAAATAAATTCAAATTTCATGTACATTGGAGAAGTCCAGATGTACTTGAGTGACATCATGAACTGTGGTAATTTAAATGTGATTGGCCCCTAAAGCTCATAGGGAGTGTCACTATTAGGAAGTGTGGCCTTGGTGAAGTAAGTGTAGCCTTGTTGGATGAAGTGTGGGGGTGGGATTTTAAGTTTCTTATGTTTAATCTATTGTGGAGGCCCAAAAGGGCCTATTTCCACTTTGACCAAAGGTCAGAGAGTTGGGAATTGTTTCCAGTTCCTTCAAGGTTATTATGCTTCTACCTCAGACAAAGGTCCCACCTAGTTGTAAATCAGAGAGTTCTGCTCTCTCAAGGTTATTGTCAACAGGTATGGCTAATATCAAGACCTTGTGCTCCTGGAATAGAGAAGTAGATGTGTTCCTACTTCAAACAAGAGTCTCAGGATCCAACTAAGTTACAGTTCCCTTTATGGAGATAACTTGGGATTCCACACACGGAGTGGTTTGCCTACAGAATGTTTTAGTCTAGGGAGTGAGTGTGATTTGGTGACTTGTTTTGTTCTAGCAATAGAATGTTTAACTATGAATGTAGACCTGTGACTTTCAGTTGGTATGTTCATTTCCTTGTATCATGTTAATGCAGTCTTTTGTTTTACTCCTACTTTTTGGGGTCAAGGGTATTTTAAGAAGTTGGAAATTAAACACGGGTAAATTTTCAGTACTCACTAAAAAATTCCCTCCTGATACTATCCTACATGTTTTTCCATTTTATTATTTTCATTTGTATCTTCATATTTACTATATTTATAAATCCCCATGCCCTTACCCTGGTGAGAGGTATTTTTGTTGAGGCTGGTCACTGATGGTCTATGCTTAGTTCAGTTTACTTGCTGTGGCTTGTGGGTCAATATGTAGGCTTCTCAACTCCTCTAGCACACCTGCATGCTTCCATGCCTCATCATGATGATAAAGAACTAAACCTCTGAACCATAAGCTATCCGAGTTAATGTTTTCCTTTATAAGAGTTATTGTCATCATTGTAATGGTCTGTCCTGTCCCTTTAAGAGACCATGGAGGCAGGCAGATCTGCCCTCTGCTTCTGGCCTGAGCTCTCTTCCTTTCCACCTCTCTCCCAAAGAGGTAGCTGCAGACATGGCTCTTCTCCTCCACCTCACTCTCTCTGCCTCTCTCTGCTCTTCTCCCTTCTCCCCTTCTCCCCTTCCCCCCTTATCCTCCATAATCCACGAAATAAATATCCAATCTCACTCTGCATGATGTGCCTATCCGTCTTGGCCTCTCATCCACCACATGGCTCTCTACCTGTGATCTCCTGCCCCAAGTGGCCCACCGTTTTATTTTTACCATAACATTCGATCTTGTGACTTGGCCAGGCTCTCCACTGTCCCTCTTGCCCACAGGTGGGTCGGCTGAGGACACGTGGAACCTTGGGCTTAGGAACCAAGTTTCTTTACAACAGCTCTGCATTGTATCTGCCTGAACGCCAACCTCCACACACACCATCGGCTTTGGTGGCGAGTTTTCCCCTTCCAGTCAGCCAATTGCAGCCTTCATGGCTATGGTTGAGCCCTTCACTCACATTCATCTCTGGTTGCCTTCCATAGCTAAAAACATGACCAGACAACCCAGGGTTAGTCCTCCTGTGCTAGCACTGCACACACTATGTAGTGCATTTGATTTGGAGGCCCAGGATTTCTCAGATTTTTCTTTCTCCTTTCCTTTGCTTTTTCTTTTCTTTTTCTTTTATTTCTTTTGGTGGTCCCCTCCATGAGAGACCTCTTGCAGTGGCCTCTAGCCCTTTTGGCTTCCCAGTCACCTGGACTGGAGCCAGTCAGGCTTTAATACCTCACCTGTAGAGAGAGGACGCTCTTCTACAGGCCCTGTGGTGTTCGTCACCATTTCACACTCTGCCTATAGAGATAGGATGCTCTTCAATAGGCCCTGTGGTGTTTTTCATGGTGTTTCATGTTTTCAGCTATGGTATAAACCCTTAAACTATGCTCTGCCAGTGTCCTGCCAGCTCTGCTTTTTCTCAAACTTTCTTGCCACTGCTGCCGGCAAGATTGATCAGATCCATGAGGTAGCTGTTTTCAGTTCTAGCTTGGTGACAAGGTGGCTCATGCCTCTAGGTCTCTCTTCCATACAACATGTGACTGCTGCCATTTTGACTGAGGTCAGGTGACCTTGCCACCATCTTAACTGAGGTCAGGTGACTTCACTGCCATCTTAACAGAGAGCCATGTCAGGTGACCAAATTCTGTCATCTTTACTGAGGTATTTTCCTGCCTGGTTCCCTGGTGTTGACTCTGCTACATGTGTGTTTTGTGTGGTGGCATGCCTTTAGTAGGGCCCACCAAGAGCACCCACTTCACCCAATTCCTTTTCATTATGTGTGTATGCATACATGTAATTTAAATACACCTATGTTTGCTGTTAAATGTTATAATTGTCTGCTCATTATATCTCATTCCAGACTACAAGGCAATGAGTATCATGTTTTAAACTGGTATGTCCTTTTAAGTCTCTTACAAAATTACTTTATATTTAATCCAACCCTCATTTAAAATATATTAAGTTGTTTTCTACTATTGTCAGTTCTGATGCTAACCTATTATAAGCAGATTTTTCTTCTTTCTGTCTTTTCATGAGTGTAAACTTCTGTCTTAAGTTGAGAACCAGTACAGTCAAGCTTGAACTCAGCTTTCCAGGCAGATTCTATACTGTAGTTATAATTCATCTATACCCAGCAAACAGCCCTCAACTTCTCAGAGATCTGGGGGATATGACATTTAAATATTTAATTATTAAAAAACTTTTCATTAAAAAGAGACAGTTTGGCTCCCAGCAGCAATACACTACTTCCTCCAAAGAAGACAGATGACAGATGGCACAGAACAATGTCCATCTGCAATTTGCTTTAACTGCCAAGAGCTGACCACTGGGCAAAACTGTCTTTCATCTAAACTGAAGATCACCAGATGTGGACAAAAATCACTGGAATCAACAGCCTAGCTGCTCAGGTCAAGGTAGGCTCATCTTCCTACAGATTTCTTAGCCTACAGGATCTTTTGGAACCTGGCAGGCGCTGTACTAAACAACAAAAGAAAAATATGACCCTCAGTGACCATGGAGGACCATGAGGAGTAGCTCTAGGTGCCAACCAAGTAAGTTCCCTGTCGTTTTTAAATCAATAACGCCTCACAAAAATTTTATCCTTCTCAAAGATCTCTGATGCAGTTTGATAGTTGAGAAGTTTTGCTAGTTTTAATGGACAACCTTACCAAACAAATTCAACAAAATACAAGTTATGAAGGTGTATACCTACAAGTTATAAAGGTATAATTGTAGAAGGAGAGAGCCACTTGTTGGTTCCCAGCTGCTTAGACCTGAAATATCACACAGTAACTGTATTAACTAAATCACTGCTTGGCCCATTAGCTGTACCTTCTTATTGGCTAACTCTTACATATTCATTTAATCCATTTCTATTAATATGTGTATCATCATATGGATGTGGCTTACTGGCTAAAGTTCCCAGCATCTATCTCTGGTGGCTCCATGACTTCTCTCTAACTCCACCTGTCTTTCTCCCAGCATACAGCCTAACTTTCCCCACCTAGTTCTGTTCTTCTCTGTCATAGGCTCAAAGCAGTTTTTTATTCATTAACCTATAAAAGTAACACACAGACAGAGGACTTCCCACACCATGTATTGACAAAAACAAGTTAATCAAATTTCTCTCTCATGTTGCCTTTCAGTCTTAAGAATACTTTTTATTGTGCAAAAACATCTGTCACAGTCATTCTGACATAAATATGCTACTTTTTATATAATGTATATGTCTAAAACTTACATTTTCACAATACCAAAAATTTCTTGTGACTTCCAGGGAGTCAAATTGAAGCATCTACCTTAAACAGGTCAGATACACCCCTCTCAATTCCCTGGCCCTAAAATTTTTGTCCTAAACTTAACTTTGTCCTCTGTTCTGCCAATACCTTAAACAGGTGTAAAAGACACCAGACCTATCACAAATACTGGACAGGAGCAAAGAGACTAGCTGTACCAGGATGTGACCAGCACCCAGCTTTTTCAGGATCCCCCCCAGATGACACCACAAATAAGCAGGAAGCAGTCTTGAGAATCTGCCACCCCAATTCCTTTAACCTGTTTGCCTAACCTTCTGCCTTTTTATTATAAAAAAGAGATGGGAACATAATGATCTGTCCTGTCTCCTTAAGAGACAAGCTCTGCCCACTCCCCCCCCCCCGTCCACTGCCAAGATAGGCAGATCTTCCTTCTGCTTCTGGCCTGAACTCTCTTTTTTTCTGTCTCTCTCTCAAAGAGGTAGCTGCTGGTATGGCTCCTCTCTCTGCCTCTCTCAGCTCTTCTCCCTTCTTCCCTTACCCATTTACTCTTCTATAACCCATAAATAAATTTCCAACCTCACTATGCATAGTGTACCATGCTGCTCCCTGCCTGGGATCTGCTGCCCCTTGTGGCCCATGGGCCACTCAGAGAACAACACTGTTTTATTTTTACCATAACAGTCATGGTATCTCTTCACAGCAGTAGAAAGGCACGAACAATGTCAGCATATTTTATTTTCAAAAGAAATCACAATAAAATGCCTAACATGTAATTTAGATCCTTAATGATTCTCACACGAAGATATAAAAGTGGAATATGGTATATAACATGCAGTGTAAATTTAAGATTCTCTTCTCTTTCCAAAATATTACTTTTGAAATTAAAAAACATAATTATTTTACAAATCCATAGTGAGTATGTGTTAATTTTTTATTTCAACTTTTTAAAATGTTGAATATAGGTTATTCAATATGAAAGATAGTACATTTAAAATCATTGAAAAGAAATTACAGAAATAAGATTGTTAATTACATGGAATATATTAATTCACCACAGAACAAGAAATTATGTGCTTTTGGGTTATCTTTTCTTCTTTCAGAAAAAATTTTCATCTCTACTTGGAAAGAACTTCTCTCTCAGTCAGTATTAGGTGGTTAGGGCTGCTATTATTAGATACCATAGAATGTGTAGCTATAGCAGTAGAAAATTATTATTTCACAGTTTTAAAGATTGATAGGTCCAAGGTCAGATCTTTGATTGATCAGTTTCTGATAAAAGCATTCTTTCTATTTTTCAGATGAGGTTTTCTTTCTGGGTCCTCATGTGTAACAGAGATAGAAAGTAAGTTCTTGAGAATCTCAAGGGCACAAACTCCTTCACAGTGCCTGCCACCGTCTTTGCCCTCATTTAAACCTAGTTGCCTCTTATTTATCTGACTCATTCTCAAGTATCATCACGTTGAACTAAAGAATTCATCACTAGGGATTTGGGGGTGATGGGGAAGAAGAGAATTCTATCTATAACAATAGGCAAACACATTTGCATCTTGATGTAATGCTTGACCAGTAGCTCAGGCTTATTATTAACTTGCTCTTACATTTTAAGTTAACCTATATTCTTTATTTATGTTCTGTGATGTGGCACTTTTTCTCAGTATGTCATGGTCATATTGCTCTCTCTGCCCTTCTCCTTCCCACCATCCTTAGTTTCATCTTCCTGCCTGGCTACTGGCCAATCAGTATTTTATTAAACCAGTTTGAGTTACAAAATTTTATAGTGTACAAGAGGGTTATTCCACAGTATTTCCCCCTTTCTGTCTAATAACTTCTTTTGTGAGTTTCTTTTCTGAACTTTTTAAATGCAAATGCACTAGACATTGTTAATAAAATTATTGTCTATATATAATTGCATATAGTTATTGTATTTATTGTATGTAGTTTTTCTATCTAGTTAAAAATCTTAACTTTTTATTTAGACAAAATGGGGAAATATTGTGTAATATTTTGTTTGTATTCTGACAAATAAAGCTTGCTTGGTGATCAGAGGGCAGAGCTAGCTGCTAGTTAACCATAGAGGTCTGGAGGTCTATAGAGACAGGAGACAGGAAGTGATAAGGCAGGGAATAGACACAATCTTG
Organism: Chionomys nivalis; assembly: GCF_950005125.1. Classification (NCBI taxonomy): domain Eukaryota; kingdom Metazoa; phylum Chordata; class Mammalia; order Rodentia; family Cricetidae; genus Chionomys; species Chionomys nivalis. Next base: position 72,508,812 of record NC_080097.1, read on the forward strand.
GCCCTTTTTGTTTGAAGAATTTAGAGAGGTAAGAGGTGACTGTGGCTGCTCCTTTGCTTCTCTGATATTTCAGCTTTTACCCTGATATCTGACTCTAAGTTTTTGTTGATAAGACTATTTAAGATCATGCTATAATTTGACTATTTTTTGAAGCTTAAAGGATGCACTTACAGGGCTATAAATGATCTAGTTAATCAGTAACCAAGTGTAGTGGCTCATACCTCTAATACTAGCACATGGGAGGCAGAGGCAAGCAGATTTCTGTAAGTTTGAGGCCAGCCAGGCCTATGGTGAGTTCCAGGCCAGCCAGATGTACATGGTAAGACCCTGTCTCAAAACAATAGCAATAGTAATCTGTTGTTAGTCAGTTGGGCAATTTTTTTTTTTTTTGATTTTTTGAGACAGGGTTTCTCCGTAGCTTTTGGTTCCTGTCCTGGAACTAGCTCTTGTAGACCAGGCTGGCCTCGAACTCACAGAGATCCGCCTGCCTCTGCCTCCCGAGTGCTGGGATTAAAGGTGTGCGCCACCACCGCCCGGCCTCAGTTGGGCAATTTCATATGCTTCGATATCCAGGTAACCTTTAGATAAGCTCCTTGTCCTAACATGACAGGGGATGGCACACAATATTCTGTCTGTCTGTCTGTCTATCTATCTATCTATCTATCTATCTATCTATCTATCTATCTATCTATCTATCTATCCATCCATCCATCTATCTATCATCATCATCATCATCTTCTTCTTTAGTTTATTTTATGTGTATGCATGTGTGTTTCTCTCTCTCTCTGTGTATGCAGGAGTGCACATATGTGCACTACATACATGCAGACTTCTGAGGAGGTCAGAAGAGGCCCTCAGATCTTCTGAAACTGGACTCATGGCAGCTGTGAGGCCCCTCAATGTATGTGCTAAGAATTGAACCTGGGTCTTCTGAAAAAGCAGAAAGGGAACTTACCTACTGAGCCATCTCTCAAGACCAGAAAAAAAGCAATTAACATAATCTATTTGCTTCGCTAAATATCCAGGACAGAAAAAGGGGGATCGGTGGAGGTTAGGCTTTGATTATCTCTGCATCTAAGTCTACCTTCCTATGCCATTCCTTTAATATTGATAAAAAATTACTTATATCCTCATCTCTCAGCTATCTTGACCAGTAATATTTCAGTGGCCCAAGAATAAGCAAACGAGAGAGTGTTTTTTGAATAGGACTCTGATCACCTCTCCATTTCTCACAGCTCTTACAAGAACTCAGAAGACTATGCATCAGGAGTCTGGGATATGATGACCCAGTAGTCAAAATGTAACCTTCCCAGCATTCCCATGACCCTCAATTCCCTACTAACAAAGGTGCTTGAAAAAAAAACATTTTAAAACAAACGGTACTATCCACTCTTCTCACTTAAATCTTCCCCATAAAGAAAAGACTCAAAATATGAAGGATTATGTGTCTAAAGTATTGTTCTACTTGGCATTCAAAAAATTAGTATGAACATTTTACATAGCAGAATATCTAAGTTAAAATGGTGCATTTTTTTCTTTTTCCTACTGCTTGGTAAAAATTAGTTATTCATTATGTACTCCAGACACAGGACCCATAGCTCCTGAACTAGAATTGACCAGAATGCTTCCTCTCCCCCAAAACTAACTAGGAGACTGAGTCTTGTATGTAAAAGCAAAGAACCTTAATTCTTACACAAGTTTGCAAACTCGTACTCTTCATATCCCAATGTACTGAAGTGATCAGAGAGCCACGAGCTCAGATGGGGTTGGGTTCTTGTAGTAGCAAAGATTGGGGTGAGGGATTTCTAAGGTTCAGGACCCCTGATTGGCTGCCATCAGTCTAGGGGTTTCCTGGTGAAAAGCGATGAATGTGTGCTGGCAGGTGATCTTATCTACAATGGTTGGAATGTTAGAAATTTTCTTTGGGTGGTCTGTTCCTAGGTGGTGCCTGGGTAGTCTCAGTTTCTGGTCTTTCTTGGAACCAGGTATTATCTTAGGGTAAGCTATTGAGACTCTGGCCTCTATTGTGCCGATAGTGGCTGGGTCATACAAGGACCAGCTTTCATGGTACCAAAGTGCTATGCAAGTTTTCAAACGAAGGAGGCAACCAACAATCCTATCCTGTTATGATGTCTAGGAACCACAGCAATGACCAGCATGGCACAGCAACCCTAAGAGCGCAGTAGTAGCACACAGAGCTTAGCCACAGTCAATAGCTCTCTAATGGGATGTAAGACCACTCAACAAGAGGGAGACCATGTCTGGTACTGGCAACCTAGTCAACTACCCAAGGAACTAGTGATGTTATGGATCTTGGAGGAGAAACATACAACCACCACTTTACTAAACCAGCATAATCCTTAACAACACTCTAAATATTTGTTGTCCTTATACTCACAGAGAAGTGCAGGTCTCACCCCTCATCAAGTAAATATTTCTTTGCAGCAGACAGAGATCATTACAGAAAACCACAACCAGTCAATATACAAGGAGGTGGGGCTTAGTCCTGTAGTCAGTGTCTGCTTCTTCATTACTGGCCACCCAGACCCAAAATAATCACACAGAAATTGTATTAATTAAAACACTGCTTGGTCAATTACCTACTTGTATTGCTAGCTAGCTCTTATATCTTAAATTAACCTATGTCTTAATCTGTACTTTGCCACAAAGTTGTGACCTACTGGCAAGTTTCCAGCAGGCTTCTGCAGGCATCTTTCTCCTTCAGTGCCTCAATGGCATCTCTCTGACCCTGCCTTCTTTCCTCCTCTCTCTGCTTGCAATTCCTGCCTTGCTCTATTCTGCTAAGCCACTGACTGAAACAGCTTTATTCATTAACCAATAAAAGAAACTCATAGTTAGAAGGACTTCCCACACCATTTCCCCTTATCTGTTCAAATAAAAACGAAAGTTTTAAATTTAGCACAGTAAAATTACATATAACAAACAGGTATCAATCAAGAATTATAGTTACAATGTTTATATTGACTTTATTTTTTTATGACAACTAAGAAAAATATAACTATAACTGTCTATTCTTCAACTCCATCAAAGATTCCAGAAGAATATAATATTACCTAAGTAAACAGGAAGTGCATTATAAAAAACTTCCAAAGCTCTAGAACTGACAGAGACATCTTGCTGCCTGGACAGTCACTCAAAGTTTTTTAGTAACATTGGGGCACCCATCTTCAGTTTACAGGCCCAAAGTATCTGGCAGAATTTTCCATGAAGCAGGAAATCTCAAAGACAGTTCAACTTATATTGGCAGTTTGTCAATCACTTCCCTCTGTGGCCTGCAAAATGTCTGGCAGACTCTTTTATGAAGCCACAACCCCGAAGGACAGCCTCACCGTTAGGCAAATTCATCAGTCATTTTTCTGTGAGTCCCACATGTCCAATTCATAAAGCAGTTCAGGCAAGAGCAGTTTCTTACCCAAAAGGCTAACAAACTACACAAGGAGCCTCTTCAATGCCTATCTTCCTCTTGAAGTAATTGATGCTGCCAGGAGCAGATGAGTCTCATTGTCATGAAAAGTCCTAAGTTCTTAAAACATTTTAAATGCCATATTCCATAACTCTTTTAAAAGTTTGAAGAATACCTATCCATTTGAAATATATCTCTGTACATCTAGAAAACCTAACAAACATGACGACAAGCTTGACTATTATAGATGACTATCTATCTGTACTTTTAATTACACATTACATTTTTAAGTGAACTGCACAACACAATACCTTAATCAAGAGCAGAAATATGCATATAACAAAATTGACCTTAAATTTGTATCAATAGACCAAAATCTATACCAATGCAAAGCATTCATCTCTATAGCATATCCCCCTTTAAATGTAAACAAACATTTATAAACAATATTTGGGAATTTGTGCATAGTTCTTTCCAAACTGCTTCTGTGGGTTTTTTGGGGGGGCAAAGTATTTTTGGGGGGGCTCATGCTGACCTTTCAGGGAGTCTTGGTCCATCAAACCATATTGGTCTGGAAGGAATTAACAGGTTTTCATCTTCTGCGGAAACAAAAGCAGAACCTCTTTTCCAAAGCAACATATCCTTAGACCCAAATTTTGAAGTAAAGATATATATATATATAGCTTAGCAGCCAATACAAGGAAATGTCTCTCTGTACTTAGCTCTTTTACAGTCAGAAAGTTCACAATAATATACATAATCTAGACTCTCTGTGCATATTCCATTTTTATATGGCTTATTTTTCTTTACTCCTTTAATCTATGACTGTCTGTACTCTGTCTCTTTAGAGACTTTGTTTTATTTTTTATATATATATTTTTTCTCTCTCAAGCCCTTGTACATTTTCCCAACACTGTGACCCATACAGAGGTCTTTTTCATCTGAATTTGTCTATATTATGTGTCTGCAATCCTTTTCTGACCAGGACTACTTCTTAAAATGCTAAGCAGCATGGCTAGGACTAAGGCTGCTTTGCGTTTTGACTCTGCCCAGTCCAACATGGCAGAAGTCTGTTTACCACCTTCTCTGTGCCATTTTAAACCATTCTCTCTGCTCTAGTTCTAGGGATGCAGGAGGTCTACTTTACCATCAATTAACCTGTAGCTCTCTGCTCACAAACCCCATTCAAATGCTGAGCCTCCTGAAAGAACCAGAGATATTGCTTCAACTAGCATGAACCAGGAAGCTTTCTTAAAGGAGCCACACAGTTTTTGCTGCTACCACCGAGTCAGGAAACCTTCTTAGAATGGGAAGTCCTTATGTATATGTGTTGCTTTTATTGGTTAATGAATAAAGAAACTGCTTTGAGCTTATAGCAAGGCAGAACAGAGCTAGATGGGGAAAACTAAACTGAATGCTGGGAGAAAGGAGGCAGAGTCAGAGAGAAGCCATGTAGCCACACTAGAGACAGATGCCAGATAAGCCACAGCCATGTGGCTATACACAGATTCATAGGGATGGGATGGGTTAAATTAAGATATAAAAGTTAGCCAGAAATACAGGTAAGCTATTGGCCAAACAGTATTGCAAATAATATGGTTTTCTGAGTGATTATTTCAGGGCTGAGCAGCCGGGAACAAACAAGCAGCCTCATACAACACCTTCTATTAAAAGAATCATATCTCTGCTTGCTTATAGCAAACAGAGCCCACCCAAGAAGAAGTTGCTACCAAAAAGCCATGCTTAGCTCTATACTTTTGTGTCTAGAATTCCTTTCCAAGCTCTCTTAGGTTTTATGTAGGTGTAGCTGGCCCATGTTGGTGCACCAATCTGTTGTCAGAGGCTGCTTGTTCATTCCCGGCCACCCAGACCCAAAATAATCACACAGAAACTGTATTAATTAAAACACTGCTCAGCCAATCACTTAGGTGTATTGCTAGCTAGCTCTTATATCTCAAATTAATCAATCTCTATTAATCTGTGCTTCACCATGAGGTCATGGCCTACTGGCAAGGTTCCACCGGGCTCCCATGGGCATCTTTCTCCTTTGGTGCCTACGTGACATCTCTCTGACTCTGCCTTCTTTCCTCCTCTATCTACTTGTAATTCCTGTATTGCTCTATTCTGCTAAGCCAGTGGCCAAAAAAGTTTTATTCATTAACCAATAAAAGCAACACATATACAGAAGGACTTTCTACACAATAGTACCAGTGAATAGATCTACAAATTAACTCACACACCCAAGGCTCAGGGAACACTGCAGAAGAAGAGACAGAAAGATTTTAAGAGCCAGAAAACCAGAGAATTTGCTATGAGATTGTTTCTCCTAGTAGTGGCAGAAACAACACCTATAAAATCTCAGGAACATGGCTACCTGACCATAAACTGAACAAGGATCACAATGGAAAGCCAAAGTGGATGGAATAGCTAAGAAATGCTGGAAGTGGGAGAAATAGTCTTGCCCAGGGATGAGCACACCATTGGTTATCCAGTACCAAAATATCCTGAAAACATATACATGTAAGTAACATTATACAGATTGAGAAGGTTGCATTTATAAATTTAGGAATACATGAAAGTAACAACAATTACTGATCAAAGAGGCCATATATTTGAAAGAGAGTGAGGAGGGACATATGGAAAGGTTTGAAGGAAGAAAGGGAAGGGGGAAACGAGATAATTATAGTCTCAAAAATAAAAGAAGAAAGGTTTTGCAAAAAGGTAGCCATGTTACTGTTCAGTCCTTTATTGAACAGGGTTATTTACAAAGAAGTAATGTCTGGCCTTAGAAATTTCTGGGTAAGAATTGTACAAGAAAGATCCAATTACATGTAGATTTGGTAGGTGTCCAGGTCAAATTTTGCTGGGTTGCTACAATGAGAGACATTTTTCACAACTTTAGCAGCTAGAAGGTCTAAAGTCAAGGCTCTATAGACCAGAAGCCACTTCTAGCTTACAGACTGTTGTCTCCTTGTGCAGTCTTATGCATCAGAGCAGAGAAGGTGCTCATCTACCTCACTCCTGTCTCACAGGACACCATTCCCCCCCTGCAAGTGATCACCATCTTCCCCTCATGATCCTCCAAAGGCTAATTCTCACCACATTTGGGATTTGGGCTTTGGCACGTGAATTCTGGGCAGACATGGTAAGTCAGTATGGTCTTGGTGCTGGTCTCTGGTCTGTAAAGTGCCAATCACTGAATGACCTTGAATACTTTCTGCCTCTATTTCCTTTTACATGAAATGTAATATCATCTTTGTATGCCATTGTTTTGACAGTGTAATGAAATGATGAATATCCAAATGTTTTAAGGATGAGAACAAGTCATACAAATCAATGCTTTTATAGTATTCCCTTTACAGACCACTTACTCACAAGTGTCTTTTCTTCCCGGAACTCTAATAAGCAGATGGATGACTGGTGGTTTTGTAACCTGACTGAGGTCTAACAAAACTGACCTTCTTCTAACCTTTTCTCATTCTCTATTCATCGTTACCCTAAAACTATGAACAACTTGGTTGGCTTCCGAGACCCCAAGATCCATCTGTACGCAAGCACCAAGAGGAACCCGTGTAGCATTTTCCCCTCTGCCCTTAACCTTTAGCTTCCCAGGAGAGAAGGATATCAATGCCAATCCATCATGAAAAACTAGTTTTTACAAACTCCATAAAATATTTTCAGTATAATATTTAGGTGGCCATATCTGAACATTGACAAACAAAATGATAGTCAAATCAGTTACAAAGAAAAACACCAAGTTTTATACTACTTCCCATACCAAAACAGGGAAGGAAAAAAAAAGATTTTATGGGTATGGGTGTTTTGTCTGCATCTATGTTTATGCACCATGTAGGTACCTGGTGTCTGTAGACTTCAGAAGAAGGCATCAGATCTCGTGGAACTGGAGTTACAGACAATTGTGAGTGCCGTGTGATAATAAAAATGAAACTTGGGTCCGTTGTAAGAACAACCAGTGTTCTTAATCACTGAATTTCCTTTCCAGCCCCATATAGATAATTTTTGAATGAAAACAAAAGGTAAAATTATCTATCACATGTTGTTATGAAACCCTGTTACATAGTCAGATAAAAAGATGAAAGAAAGTATGAGTCACTCAAAATACAGTTGATGTCAAACCTTACACATACACACATTTCATTAACAAGGAAACAACGAAGAGGATTCAAGAAGACATAGAAAAATTAAGCATTTATAGAGGCTGAAAAGCAAATAAAAATACTTGGATAATATTCACAATTTAGATGCAAACTTGTCTGCTACCTCACGAGGTGGTAATTGTGTAATTTTAGAGTGTTTATCTCCATCTGGATCATTATTTTCTCCTTTGTGCACCACTCTTTGAGGAGAATCATATTGACCAATAACAGTTTTATAGGAATTAACCTTTATACTTTCAGTTGTTAAATATCCCAATCCATAGTAAATGGCAAGTCAAAGTGGTTACTCTGGGAGTAAGAAGTGTCCCCCATTTGGGTCCAAATACAAGACCTGGCCAATGATAAAAGGACTCGCTACATTTCTAATTATTTGATTTAAACTTAACAGTTCAGTATACACTGTGGCTTCCAGAATTTAACATTATTTCACCAGAACTTTAGAATTCTGAATGGTAGTTTTGAATTATTTCATTTATGCTGATGAAGGAATTGAAATCCAGAGAGATCAAGAAGTTTCACCAAATTCACACAACAAATGATTGCCCCAATCTGTTTGTGAAAACTTTGACCTCGTGCCATGGCACACATTAATAATAGGAAGAAAGAGAATTACAAATCAGCATTTATGTACACCATGATGACATTTTTACGTGTGTTTCTATGTCTTTGGACAAACACATGTCACCACAACCAGATGAAGTTGTAGAATACATGTACTGCACCAGAGCTTCTATGTGTAGTTTTCTATACAAGAGCCATCACCACTACAAATACTGGGTAGCTTTTTCTAACATCAATCATTGTGGGTTAGTTTGACCTGTTTTCCATAAAATGAGATGGTGCATGTACAGTTTGTGTCTTCTTGGGTCTTCAAGGTATCTCTCATAATGGTACAACATACACCCACGATCTTGTGTGCAGCAGTTCTTTAGGAGGTTATTCCATTAGGTGAAAGTGTAGTCGCATATCTACTCTCTTGCTGAAGAAAGAGTAATTTCTAATTTTGTAGACAAAAAATTACTGTGGATATAAGCTACCATTCTTACTGGCTGAGTACTCAGGAAAAGAACTGTTGGGTAGTAGGTCATATGTCCACTTAGATTTAGTAGGCACCATGTGCACTGCTGAATGCTTTCCAAGGTGATCACACTAGTTTCTATTCCCACTAGCAGATATAAGGCCTTCAGTACCCTCATTTTCCCTCCAACACTTGATGCACCACTCTTTAGTTTTATCCACCCTACAGCATTCATAAGTGCTCCTACATGCTACATTTGATACAGACACTATGATAAATAAAGGAAATAATTACACATCCTACAAGATGTTAGAAATACACCTTATTAATCAAATGGCTCACAAAGCAATTAACAATGACTCTCTGGGACTAGTGCATGACCTCGTGATTCCAATTTGGGTTGTTATTTTGCAGAAGGGTGCTATATACTGAAGCACAATTGCTCCTACATCCTTTTTCTCACAAGGGCGCCAAAATTCTGGTGGTGTTTTTCCAATTCAATCTATTTGGTACAAAAATTTGTAACAAAATTGGATTTTTTTGGTAATTTAGTATTATATACAATGACTAAATTAGGAATCAACACTGTGCAAAGCACTGCATATATTTAAACAAATTTAAGCAGAAATTCAGACTCATCAAACTCAGATATCTAACTTCAGAATGATTCCTGTGTTAGTAAGAGAGCAAGAACACAGTAAACTGAGGGTGTTCCTCTATTTTGTTGTCTGTTCTGTCCCAGTAGAACACAAAGATTAGGTGCCTCTGTCAAGGCAGATGTACTAATGTACAGAAAATCTATAACCCCTACTCCTCTAGATACCATGACTTTATATTTTAGCTGGTCTAAAACTGTATTTCTGAATCTGTAGTTAGTTTTGTTCCTGCTGCACAGACTTATACAACCTAGGATTCTGAATGAGGATGCTACCCATCAATGGCCAGACTCCCTCTCCTCCAAGGGGCCAGTGGGTGAGATTTGATAGATGACTGTAACTCTTTGGCAAGAAAAGGCCAACTAAGCTGCCAGGCTTCAAATCTTCTTCCCATCACTCACCTCACTGTGTGATCTTTGGATATCCCCAAACCTCCTTGAATCTCAGTTCCCATATTGCTAAGAGTGGAGTGAAAGCTCTTGCCTAGAAGGCTGAGAATTCAGCAATATTTGTAAGGCTCTTAGAACAGCACAGCAACCCAAGTACAGATGCTCATGCAGTAAAATAAGTTTAGAAATCTTGCTTCAAATAGTCTTTATTCATTTCTTAAAAGGGGTTCTTTGTTTCCCTTTTGACTATTCCACCCTCAGTCCACACAATCTCCCATACCAACTTATACTGGATACCCTCAGAATCAGAAGAGAAAGATGCTGGGAGCAAGGGACTGTTGAGGACAGAGCACTCTGGATGGATCTCCAATACACCATACTGACTCTGAACCTCACTGAAGAGGTTACAAATTGTGTGACTCTGCTTAACTGACCACTCTGGAAAAGGCAAAATTGATAAGGAGACAACAGGGAGGCATGAATTGCAAAAGAGGGTGATAAAATTGGGAAACTGACACCATTAGTTCACACTTTTATCATAACTGTTATGGATTTGCTTCAGTTCTCGCAGACCAGTGGCAGGTCCACAAACCAAGATGGCTGGTCCCTTGGGCGGCAGGTGGGCAAGGGGCAGACAGATAGGCACACCATGCAGATGGGTTTGATGCAAGCTGCTGGGGTCCCAAGCAGGGACAGTGCACGAGGCCACACAGCTGGTCTCCATGTGACTGTGGTGGGCGGGCAAGAAAGACAGATAGGCATACCATGTAAAGTAAAGTTAGATATTTATTAGGTGGGTTATGGAGGGGAAGAACAAAAAGGAGAAGGGGAGAGAGATAGAAAGAGATAGATAGATAGATAGATAGATAGATAGATAGATAGATAGATAGATAGATAGATGGGGTAAGGGAGAGGAAGAGAGAGAGAAGGGAAGAATAGAGGAAACCAGGAGAGAGCCAAGATCGTGAGCAAGGGAGAGAGGCTGCCGGCAGTGGGCATGGCTTGTCTCTTAAAGGGACAGCATTACAACAACAGTGACTTTGTTGCACATAGTGGTAGAATCTCACATAATTAACTATACGTTTAAAGAGTAATTTTTTGTTCACGTCATACATTATTCTCCTTTAAAATAGATGTACTGAAGTATTGTTGTCCATTCTGTAACACACAAGCAGAAGCAGCCTGTGTGCAGACCCATGTCTAGCTTCACACTTGGGCCTTTTCCTTCAGTTCTGGCTGCAGAGCTCCAGCAGCTCTGAAACTTTAGTCAGCTGCTCAGTACTCTGTCAGAATAACCTGTTGTTTAACAAGCTGCCTTGCAGTAAGCATTAGAAAACGAAGCAGGAGGGCCCGCTTGTTTGGCCAAGAAAATTGTCATTGCTATTTTGTATCAGTGACTAACCCTGTCATGAGCAAGGAACAATGAAGGACATTAGAAGCTATGATAATAAGAACAAATGACATCCCAAGCCCCAGGAAATAGATCAGTCAAAGACAATGTTAAATCCAAAAATTTTTAACAGAAAATATCCAAGAAATCTGGGACATCATGAAAAGACCAAATGTAAGAATAACAGGGATAGACGAAGGAGAAGTTCAGCTCAAAGGCACAGAAAAAAAAATCAACAAAATCATAGAGGAAAACTTTCCCAACCTAAAAAAGGACAAGCATAAGAAAGTATGAGAAACTTACAGAATACCAAATAGACTAGATTAAAAAAAAGTCTCCTTGCCACATAATAATCAAAACACTAAGCATACAGAATAAAGAAAGAATATTAAGAGCTGAAAAGGAAAAAGGCCAAGTAACATATAAAGACATACCTATCGGAATTACACCCTACTTCTCAGTGGAAACTCTGAAAGCCAGAAGGTCCTGGATAGACATTGTTCAGTCACTAAGAGACCATGGATACCAGCCCAGACTACTATATCCAGCAAAGCTTTCAATCACTATTAGACAGAGAAAACAAAATATTCCATGACAAAACCAGATTTTAAAAATATCAATCAACAAACCCAGCCCTACAGAAAGTAATAGAAGGAAAACTTGAGCCCAAGGAAGTTAGCTACACCTACAAAAACACAGGCAATAGATAACCCCACATGAGCAAAACTCAAAACACATACACTACTGTTATGGTTTCCATCTCTTTAAGAGACAAGTCACGCCCACTCCTGTGACCCCTGCTCTCCTCCCCCCTGCCATCTTAGATTCTCACTGTCCCTCTTGGCATGCACACCCCTCTTCTCTCCCACTTCCCCTTCTCTGTCTCTCTCCTCTTCTTCTCTTCTCCTTCTTCCCTCCCTCCTCTAAGTAATAAATATTCAATTCTATTATGCATGATGTGTCTATGTGCCTTCTACCTGTGGCCTGCTCACACCTGCCCACCTGCCAGCCCGCCAGGGACCTGCCAGGAGCTGCTCAGGACTGGCAGCCTGGGACTGGCTGCTCTGTGGGCCTGCCTGCCTACTGCCACCAGGAGCCTGCCAACATTTCCTACTGCCAGCTGCTCGGGACCCGTCAGGCCGGCCCCCCGCTGCTTGGGACCAGGGACCAGGACCTGCCCTGCTGCTCTGTGGGCCCACCGGGGATTTTTAAAAAAAATCATAAAAACTACCACCACCACCAACAAAATAACAGGAACTAACAATCACTGGTCATTAATATCTCTTTGCTCCAAGAGAAGATGTCACATATGCACACACCAAGGATCAGGAAAATATTTTGCTCCACAATGAAACAAGTATGGGTAGTTCTATATATAGATCTACAAAAGGACAGCACCAGAGGAGAAAGCCCTTCCACACTCATAGTTCATGCAAAGGTTTACAGATGTCACTCAGATACCAGGCTCCTCTGGATTGTGTCAGCTACTGGAGGTATGCTCGGGAGTCTGCACTGTAGTATTTCTCTCGAGGGCATTTTGACTAAGTTGGGAAACCCTGTGGCCAGAAGCTCTATCAGAAAGCGAGCTTGGCACTGTCTTGCAGCAGTTCATGTGATTCTCTGAGTTCTTGTAATCCACTATTGGTATGGGCACTGTGCAGGCAAGAATGCTAAGGCTGATGGATAGCCCAGTCTATAGGTGGTGGAGTAGACTGTTTCACAGAGTCCACATTGAAGTTTCAATAAAACTATTAAATGCTATCAAACCATTAAGGCACATGGAAGGAATGAAGTAGGAAAAGAGGAGAGGCCAATGAGAAAATGACTCTATAGGAATCAGTAGGTTATTATGAAAACCAGATATGAGTTCTGGCTTCTAGAGATAGGCACAGATCCTGTGGAACACTGTACTTCAGGCCTGTACAATGAATGAGAACAGAGACTGTTTTGTTTTATATGGGGCCTTGCTACCTACCCAGGCTGATCTCAAACTCTCAATTCTTCTGACTTAGTTTCCAGAGTGCCCAAGTGAGATCTTGGCAGTCTTAAGAAAATGAAAATGTTATCAGGAAAGAATAAATTGTTTATAAGTGAGTATGATGGAAAAGTTAGTATAAGCTTTAACATGAATTAACTCTTCACACAGAACAGTGTAAAAGATTCCACCAAAGAAAACATGATGGGTTTCTGAACATTCCTTTTAAGGGTGCACTTAGCCCACTGTGCAGTATATTCCTATTGTCTTAAAGGGCTTCTTCTTGTCTAACTTAGATGACAATTTCAGTGGCATGCTTGTTTCTAGACCATAATGAAACCGAGATCCTCAAAAAATCCTTCCAGAGCTGGAACACAGAGAGCATATTCAGATTTGAGAAGACTGAACTGGGGGGCTGGAGAGATGGCTCAGTGGTTAAGAGCACTGACTGCTCTTCCAGAGGACCCGAGTTCAGTTCCCAGCACCCACATGGCAGCCCACAGTCAGCTAACAGTCATCTGTAACTCCAGCTTCAGGGGACCTGACACCCTCCCCAGGAGTACATCAATACACATAAAATTTGCCGGGCGGTGGTGGCGCACGCCTTTAATCCCAGCACTCAGGAGACAGAGGCAGGCGGATCTCTGTTGAGAAGACTGAACTGATAATATCTAGATGTAGCGATCCACAAAGGGAGGTACAATTAGAATCCTTTAATTTAAAGTGGGTGTCTTGAAATACATTTTTCTGAAAATCCAATTTTAATGTTTTATTTTTGTAAAAGGAAAGAGTACAAGGCTTTCTTGGAAAACTAGAATGATTCATTTTGTTCAATTCGTGCCCACCAATGATTGAACCAGTGATTGGCAGGCAGAATTTCATCTGCAGCAGCTGTGGGTTCTGCATACATAGCACAGCATCATAAATGCTGAGGGGCTGGGCACTTCTGTTACAAGCCAGGAGTAACTTCTGAGGTCCTACCAGAATAGTCACAGACTCAACATTATTTAACATGATGGTGATTTGGTTTATCTGTCTAACGGTGTGACCTGTGACTGACCTTTTTTTCACAAAGGACAACCACTTACTAGTATTAAAGAAAAAAATAATTTCCCGCTCTCTGGAGAACACTACCACTAAGTAATCTTGTTGTCTCAAAGGCCACAGCCTACGATGTAGCTGCTGAAGACCCACTGGTGCCATTATAGAGAGGAAGAACCAGCAATCCAATTAAGTTATAATAAGCTGAACTATTTCAGGTGCTTTTAATCAACACATTTCTTACTCTAAGTTATGGGGGAAGGTCTTCAGGGCCGAGAAAAGGAAAGGCTAATGTTAATGTAAATGAATAATTGCTGAATGGCTTGAATGAAGGCAGTCGACCTGAAAGAGTAAGCCTGGCCTCTTCATTGCTTTATTTCCTGGGACCTCAACTCATGCCCTTCAATACCTGACCATAAAATTATTTGGAAATAGTCAAGTATCTGGAGTGTGGCCCTTCTTGTCTCATTGTCATTGTCATGGAATTGCTTTCCAAACATAAACTTGTGCATGCCAGTGCCTGGACAAAAGTCTTCCCTGTTGGAGCCATCTTAGGGTTGGCAAGAGACTTGACTCTAGAGGGGTTCGCAGGTGTCCAGGAATATGTCCCCAGCTGGTACCTTGGGCAACTAAGGAGAGGGAACCTGAAATGACCCTATCCTATACTGATGAATATCTTGCATATCACCTTAGAACCTTCATCTGGCGATGGATCAAGGTAGAGACAGAGTCTCAATTTGGAGCAACGGTCTGAGCTCTTAAGGTCCAAATGAGGAGCAGAAGGAGGGAGAACAAGAGCAAAAAATCAGGACCACGAGGGATGCACCCACCCACTGTGACAGTGGAACTGATTTATTAGGAGCCCACCAAGGCCAGCTGGTCTGGGACTGAATAAGCATGGGTTGATTCCGGACTCTCTGAGCATGGCGGTCAACGAAGACTGATGAGAAGCCAAGGACAATGGCACTAGGTTTCAATCCTAATACATGAACTGGCTTTGTGGGAGCTTAGCCTGTTTAGAAGCTCACCTTCCTGGACGTAGATAGAAGACCTTCGTCTTCCCGCAGGGCAGAGAATTTGGACTGCTCTTCAGTATCGAGAGGGAGGGGGAATGGTGTGGGGGGAGGAGAAGAGGAGTGGGGATAGGGGGAGGGGAGTGGGGGGAGGGGGCAATATTTGGGAGGAGGGGAGGGAAATGGGAAACGGGGAGCAGGTGGAAATTTTAATTAAAAAAGAATAAAAATAAAAAAAAAAAAAAAAAAAAAAAAAAAAAAAAAAAAAAAAAAAAAAAAGTCTTCCCTGTTGATTTAAGCATCATGGAAAGCACTTCCATCCAACCCTAACCCACCTCTTCCACTCACAGTGTAAACCATGCAATACACTCTAGCCTTTTACTTCCGCGATGCAAATCTTTCCTGCCATGCAGCCATCCATGTCGTGCTCGTGCCTCTAAGCAACCGGTCACCCTTGCCCACACAATCCCCTTTCTCTTCTACATCCTCAGTTTGGTCTGTTGCACAGATTCTCTTGGTAACCCAGGCAAAGTGAATTTATCTCCCTGAATGCTCTCCCCTCCCTTCCTGCCTCTGGACTCCTCCACATTGAAGTAAACATAGGACTAATTTTAACTTACAAATGGCTGCTACTGACTGTGTTTCTCATCTGCTCTTTTGTCTCTCTGGGCAGCAGGCTCTTATAACAACATTTTGTTCTAAGTCATAGCTCTTCAGTCACTTGTGTTTGTTAAAACACTTCGCTCCTGTAAACTATTGAATATTTGGCTCAAACCTCTCTCCTCCCCAGGGAAGCAATTCAGTGGCAGATCCACTCTGTGGCACTGCCCCCTTCTTTCTTATGATATGTGAAGAAGGAGAGGAAGAGAAGTGGCCCCTTTGTCCCTGTTGTTTTTATTGCCTTTAGTGGTGGCAAGGCTGCTGAAATTGTGCTGTTCTTCTTAGGGCTCGGGGAGAATATCCTGAATGAGTAGACATGGCATGGCCTTAGATCTCCACTGATGAGAACACCATGTCAAGAAAGCCTCCTGTTCAGTCTGGGGAGATGACTCAATGAATGGGTAAAATGCATGTTGTGCAAGCAGAATGACCTGCATTCGGATTCATAGCACCCATTTCCAACACACACACACACACACACACACACACACACACACACACACACACACACCAAACATTTCAGAACTGGAAAGCAGAGTCATGAAGGGCCTAGAGGCTTGCTTGCCAACCAGGCTAGCCAACTGGTGAGTTCTGTACCAAAAAAACAAGTTGGAGAATCATAGTGGAATACACTGAGCATCAAGCCCCAGCCTTCACAGGCAAACACATATCAGCATGCACACATGCATACATACTCACACATGTACCGTAAAACCTTCCTAATGTTCCCTAACCACTGATGACTTCTTTCAAGAAGACTCATTGCACCTTCCAGCTGACTCCAACCTAGAGGCATCCCGTCACACCCCACTGTCACTCATTCTCCTTTGCCCCTCCCCATAATATTTTCATAAAACATGCTGGACTTCCAGTGGATTTTATTGTTAGAGAATTTCACCTATCAGAACTATGAGTAAAATCTTGAAAATGAAAATATGTGCTCATATACTTAGGTTTAAAATACAAGATAGTTATTATTTACTGTAGGTTCTTTCTCCATCATTTTCTTTCCCCTGTTTGACTCTTTCAGGAATGTGTCTATGGGATCAATTATGGATCTTATAAATTATACAACTTCAAACACAAATAAAAATCCATATGTCTTTATGTTCCATTTTAGAAACAATCTGGTTTCATGTTTCTCAAAATATATTCTGAAAACACAAGTGATGTTCTGAGAAGACAGTGTTCAGTGCTCAAACATACTTGGGAGACCCTATATTCCCTAGACTCCTGTCTTAGAGAATCATTATAGACATGAGAACATCAACAAGCCTTGACAGGTCTACAGTAAATGAATCGGATAGGTACTACACAACTTAGAATTTCACAAAATTATTAAAGCTCTTAATTTTCTATCCTAATTTTGTACCGTCGTTACCTTAGTATTGCTATAATAGGACATCATGACCAAGGCAATTTGTGAAAGAGTTTAGTGAGGGCTTACAGTTTCAGAGGGCAATGTCCATGACCATGGTGGGGAACATGACAGCAGGCAGGCAGGCATGGTGCTGGAGCAGTAGCTGAGAACTTACATCTTGAAACACAACTAGGAGGTAGAGAGGGAGACATTGGGAGTGGTGTGGGCTTTTGAAACTTCAAAGCTTGTTTTCAGAGAGATACCTCCTCTAGTGAGACCACACCTCCTAATCCTTCCCAAACAGTTCCATCAATTGGAGACCAAGCATTCAAACATATGAGCTTATGGGGGATATTCTTTTTTTGTTGTTGTTGTTGTTTTTTGGTTTTTTCAAGACAGGGTTTCTCTGTGGTTTTGGAGCCTGTCCTGAAACTAGCTCTGTAGACCAGGCTGGTCTCAAACTCACAGAGATCCGCCTGCCTCTGCCTCCCAAGTGCTGGGATTAAAGGCGTGTGCCACCACCGCCCGGCATGGGGGATATTCTTATTCAAACCCCCACACTATGTGATGTCTACTGATCCAGTTTGGGACATGCTAACTTTAGGATGAATATTGCAAAGAATGCAAGAAATGCCCTTGCAGAAATCTATTTGCTTGTACTCTGTAGTCCCATGGCTCTGAGGTCTATTTAGTGACTCAGGTACCAACATCTGAAGAAGGAGAGGTTGGAATTCACTGCTGCATCAACTCTGATAAGACAGATTTTACGAAGGGACCTTGTGGTTCCAGCAGTTTATCAGTGTGTATTTTAGAAAATCTAGCAAATCTCTACCAAGTTAGATTTTAAAAACATGAAGAATTTGTCAAAAGGCAAGAATATGTTTTGTAGAAAAGAAAAAATGATTTTAAACCATACATCTCTGTAATACAAAGATTAAAAGTTCAGATGAAGTATCAGCAATTTTAGGTTTTTATGCATACTTAAAGTAATACATATTTTACATTTTTTCCCCTCAAACAAGTGCATTATAGATTTACTAATGTAAATATTCAGATTATGATATTAGAAAAATCTAGATTGACCAATTTTTGGTACACAGTTTCAATCAGGGAGTTACATATCAATAAAAGGAGTTACATATCAATAAAAGGGAGAAACATAGTTAATATTTTGTGGTTAATTTTACAAAATTATTGGATAGAAATAAAATTCCACATGACCAAACATGAAATGAAAGCATTTTGGAATCTCCACTCTGTTCTTTTAACCTTAAATAATCAAAAGCATTCTGAAAAGGGTTCATAAGAGCTGTCCTTTGTTTTGCTTTGAGTCTAA
Organism: Chionomys nivalis; assembly: GCF_950005125.1. Classification (NCBI taxonomy): domain Eukaryota; kingdom Metazoa; phylum Chordata; class Mammalia; order Rodentia; family Cricetidae; genus Chionomys; species Chionomys nivalis. The sequence continues at coordinate 72,527,252 of NC_080097.1, forward strand.
CTTAATTTTTCCATGCCCATTAAGTCTTTCAGATTTCCTCCTGGTGGGACTGATTGCTGGAGGGTTCCAGCCACCTGAGAAAGGCATCCTTCTTTCTGTCGCCATGCCAACTGCTCGGATTTCCCCCTTCTTTCTCAGTCTTCCTACCATTGTGGGAAGGATACACTCCCCCACCTTGAAGGGAGCACTATTTCTAACTACATTTGGCTCCTTCCCTCGCTTTTTGTGTGAGACAAGAAAACTGGCAATGAAATTGTCTTTTTGAATATGATTTTTGTTCTGTTTTGTTTCCTTACTTTTATTACTGACGTCTTTGTGTGATAGAGCAGGCTGGGATCCCACTGCATTTACATGGCAACCAGGAAATCAGTCATTCGGCGTTGCCGTGGTAACCAGAGTGGGGGAAGGGAAAGGTCCATTTATCACAGTAGGCTGTGTCCCTTACTGGAAGCCTACAAAATTTTTAGACAAAGGTCACTCTGAAAACAGCAACCAAAAGAAAGAAAAAGGAAGGAAGGAAGGGAGGAAGGGAGGGAGGGAGGAAGGGAGGAAGGGAGGGAGGGAGGGAGGGAGGAAGGGAGGAAGAAAGGAAGGCCCCCAAACTCTGGCCTCAAGACAGGCCTGTGTGTGTGTGTGCTATAATCATCAAGCAGGAAGGTGCTGGGCTTGTTGCAGATGCCATAGAGGGTGGAGGGCTTCTCCTTCTCCCCTCTGCACAGCACCCAGGGCTCTGACAAGTCAAGCAAGCTAAAGAAAGTCTGTGATCAGCTAGAGCAATGCGGCCAGGAGCTAGTAGTCTGCAGGAAAAGGCAGGTATCCTGGCTGCATGAGGAGAGTTTGTCTCGGTTGTTCTGCTTTTATGGCTGTGTGGAAACAGAGATAAGGGTGCTGTCCTGAGAAAAGCAGAAGTATCCCCTGAGTCTTCTTTCCTGTCACGTTTATTAAGGACAGTGGTTCTCAATCTGTGGAGGCATCAAACGATCCTATTACAGAGGCTGCATATCAGAGATCCTGCGGATCAGATACTTACAATACATCTCATAGCAGTAGCAAAATTACAGTTAGGAAGTAGCGTTGGAATAACTTTAAGGTTGGGGTCACCACGACATGGGGAACTGTATAGCATTAGGAAGGTTGAGAAGCACTGGGTCAGGAGTTGAAAGCAATCAGCTTTCAAATTCAAAGTGGGTGAGGCTACGCAGGGGATGTCTTTTTTTGTTTGTTTGTTTAATTAATTAATTTATTTATTAAAGATTTCTGCCTCTTCCCCGCCACCACCTCCCATTCCCCCTCCCTCCCCCAATCAAGTCTTCCTCCCTCCTCAGCCCAAAGAGCAGAGGATGTGTCTTTTTTATAGGCCTGGTGATTAGACTCTTCAGTGAGGAAAATGGGGCAGAACCATCCAGTTATGGGCAGATTTATGTTGGTAACAAAGAGGAATCTAGACCCGGTTGGGCATAGACTTACTTCCTGGATTTACTGGTGTGACTTTTATAGGAAGATTGTCAAGAGTCCATCACTCTAAAGTTGAGGAAACATTATTTGCTCTTAAAGTTTTTATTGGCAATACTGGAACAAGCCAAGAGATAGTAAAATACCATCTTCCTTAAAAAAAGAAAAGTAGGTTGTTCTTTTCCCCTTACAGGCTGAGATGAGGAAATTGTTGACGCTGTCCCCTCCACCCGTTTCCATCTCTGCATAGGGCTCCAACATCCATCATTCACTTTGAACCTCTCTTCCTCCTACTCTCCTCCTCTCACATCCAATTCAGCAGCAAATTCTCACAACCTTATTTTGAAAATATACCCGGACTCTTTCTCTGCACCCTTATTATCTGTCACCCTGAACCATGCTCCCACATCTTTCTAAATAAATAAGCAAACAACAACAACAACAACAACAACAAAAAGCTTCTGATTATACTTGCAGTTCCCTTTTTGAAAATCTGCATTGTCATCTTGTCAGGCAATTCAGACCATGCCACCCCCACTCCACCCTGTCACTGAGCATCACACTCACTGTCACCACCAAAGCTGTTCAGATGCGGCTCCTGACGATGTCCCCATTCTCACACCCCAAATCTCTTCTATTTGTGCGTTCCTTGCCCATCTTTACTCTTCTGTGTTCCTTCGAAACATCCGCTGATCCCAGGGGCTTCATACTTGTTGAACACTGTGCCCTGGAAATTAAAGCCCCACCCCCACCCCAGTTATCTATTCAGAGACCTTATCATAAAAAGAACATTCATTTCTATCACCCTGGAAACGGAGGGCAGACATTTTATTTTATTTTATTTTGCAAAAGTGGCAGGACTAGTCACAGAGGTGTGTGCAGGGTTAAGGGAACCACACACAGCAAGATCCAGTGCCGAATCCAGACGTGAAGGAGCTAGGGCTGCAGGAGCACAAACAGCTGCTGTCCTCGAAACAGTGGGTATGACCAAGGACTTGTGGCTTTTGTGGAAGGAAATCAGAACCAAAGCAATGTATTAAGGAACATGCTGACCTCACTTTCCGCCCATTGGCCAAACACAGACAGAAAGCAGAGGCAGAAAGAGCTGGAGTGGCAGAGTTTTTGCACAGTGAATTTTCCTTAACACAGGAGATGGAAAAACCATAAATATCAACTATTTCTTATAGTTTCTGTGGGTCAGGAGTTTGGGAGCCAATCTTTGTGTTTCCAGGCCCCTTCTCACCAGATGCTATATAGTGAGAATGTCAGTTATTTGAAAGCTTGTCCCTATTGGAGAGTCTACTCCCAAAGTGACTCGCTGACAAGGCTATCAGGACTCTGCTGGCTCTTGACTGGGGATCTGAGAGCCTTTCTCTCTCCGTAGGGCTGCGTGGATGTCCTCAGAACATGACAGCCAGCCCCTATGACTGGTTGATCTGAGAGGCCACCGTGGGAACTCCAGTACATTTTGTGGCTTACACCCGTGAGTCACACAGGTAAGTTCAATGCAAGTATGACCAGAAATGGTAAGAATAGTCATGATGGAAGACCCATCTTGAAAACCCTGTAGGCAGAGAACAGAGCGCAGAAAACCAGGGAATGGATTAGAAAGATCAGGGGAAGAGAAAGATCAAAGGAAAAAAAAAAAACCAGCACAGTCAGCACGCTTTGAAGACCATATCACTTAAAATAGAACATGGGTTCCTGCCACTCTGTCCCCCCTTAATACTTCATTTTCCTTCACAGGATTTAATGTTACATGATAGCTATTATCTGTTAACTATTTTCTTTGTTGATTCCCTTTGATCATATAAACTTTGTGAAACAAGTGACATATTCTATTTTGTTTCTTAGTAAGTTCCTAATAAGTATTTGCATGTTTGAGCATATAATTAAACCCAATTTTAAAGAAAAAGTAAGTGCTACTAAATGACTAATTCCAGCAATATTTGAATTCCTTTTAAACTAAATTTATTTTCTTCTTTTTCACCTAAAGAGTGAAATCAGCCAGGAGGTTGTGGCGCATGCCTTTAATCCCAGAATTTGGGAGGAGGAGGCAGACGGAGCTCTGGGAGTTCGAGGCCAGCCTGGCCTATAAGAGCTAGTTCCAGGACAGGCTCCAAAGCTACAGAGAAACCCTGTCTTGAAAAACAAAAAACAAAACAAAACAAAAACAAAAAAGAGTGAAATCATACTAATTGGTGAACTCAGTTTTGTCTCTGAACCCCTTGTTATTAGCTGTATTAATGTGTTGCCTATTTTCCCTCCTCAGTTTCTTCTCCTTTCAGTTGAAAATTGCATTATTTTGTCTCAGGTGGAAGAAGGTGCTGAAGTTTAGAAGTAACTATTTACATTTCTCCCTCTTAAAATAAGAACACATTAAATTGTGTTTTGTTTGTATGGCTGTCATTTTGGAGTTATCTTTTTGGAGATCTTATTTTAAAGTGGATCCTTAGGAGACAAATTCTTCTTGTCCTTCTAGAAATATGCCAACAGCACCTAGGGGAATTTCTTGTCCTTCGCAGGACAGATGAGATGTGGAAGCCTACTGACATGCAGTGACGGATGCAAGGGAGAGACCAGCTTGTAGTGCGAAAGCATGTCTTCATTAGCAGCGGGGAGTGACTCCAGCTGATGCATCCAAATATGGCGACATCTATCCTTGTAAGGATAAGTTTCTCCTCTCTCAGTCCCCAAAGACACAGTGTAGATGAACCACTTGCCAGGTACCAAGTGGGAGAAACCAAACCCTCAGGATATAAAGCAGTTTCTTTTGGATGAGGGAGAGAATCTAGTATCAGAAGGCATGACTTGATGCCATGGCCGCAGATTCATTGCTGCACACTAGAGACATAGAAGTCCTCACCAGCAACCCTTCACCTCTTGACTCTCGACACGTTTTATTACTATTAAAAGTAACAATAGTGGTGTGTGTTTGCGGGGACAGGGTACACGTGAGTGTGTACCAGCCGTAGTGCTTGTGTGGGCATCAGAGGACAACTTTTGGGAGTTGGTTCTCTTCCTCTACCTTTATGTAGGTTCCAAAGACTGAACTCAAGGTGGTTATTCTTATGTGGAAAATACTTTACCCACTGAGCCATCATAGCCTAGGAGCGATGAGTCTTACCAACACTAGACTCCATCATTCCCTTCATATGATAACTTGTCTCTCTTATTTCTGGGGTTCTTCATCAACTTAGCAACAATTTAATGTCTACAGTGCACTGGGCATTGTGGAGACATTGGCTAGTCAGAATAAAGTCATTATGACTGGTGTCTCAAGAGTTTCCTTAAAGTCTGATGTGTTGAAGGTTTTGTTCCCAGCTGATGTTAAGTAGTTGGGTTATGGCAACCCACCAAAATGTGAACAAGCTGCTCGGCAAGCTCCTGCCTCCACGCAACCAGCCACCTCAGCCACCATGTTTCCCCCATGAAGATGGACTATATATAACCATAAGGCAAAATAAATTTCTCATACATTACTTTGCTTCTGTCAGGTATGTGGCCACAACAAATGTTTAGAATTTGGTGTACACTAACATGGTTTCCTGCAGTTTTGCAGGGGGTGGGGTCTGTACCAAGTTCTCATTTCAAACTTTCTTCCTGACCCCCTTCCAAGGTACCCAAAGAAATACAAAAGCTTGGGAATTTCTGCCACAACTGTTGAACTACCTGCTACATTAGTTGAGAAAGCACAAGAGACCCACACCAGAGGGCTGAGACAGGTATACAGCAGATCAGCATTAAAACAACCAAGGTTGAAGCCACATGGCAGGACGCCCTTGCAGAGGAGAGAACTGGCTCTGCTTACATGGCTGGGGATTTTTTTTCTTTTCTCACTGCTGTGATAAAATACTTGACAAAAGCAACTTAAAGAAGGAAGGGCCTATGGTGGTCACATTCAGAGGGATGGTTCACATCTGTCATGGTTGGGACAGCATGGTGGAGGAAGTATGCAGCATCTGGTTATAGGAAGCAGGATGACACGAGAGTTGGATCTCAGCTTGCCTTCCCCCCTTTCCCTTTTAGTTCAGTCTGGGCTCCCATCCCAGGGAATAGTGTGCCCCACATTCTGGGTTTACCTTCTACTCTCAGTTAGGCACCCCAGGAAATGCCTTCCCAGACACATCCAGAGAATTTTCCCAGGTAATTTTAAACCCAGTCAAGCTGATAACAAAAATAAGCTATCAAAGAAGACTTCTACGAAAGGTTGTCTTGAATGATAAACAGGGCTTTCCAGAATACTATCATGGGGAGAAGGATGAGGGTGTGTGTAGAGATCAGAATGGTAGGTGCCAAGGTGCAGAGGTGGAGGGTGGGAAGCAGGCTCTACCATCCACCCACTGGGAAGGTAGACATGGGATTGAAAGAGGCAATAAGGCTGGAGTGAGGACAGGTGACATCCTGTGGGAGCATCACTGTGTGCTGTGCAGAGGGGCTTAGGCCTGTGTTTCATAAGCCATGGGAAGGGCAGAAAGGGAGGGATGAAAACAAGGCAGGTCAACTCTTCATTTTGAAACTATAATTCTGGTGAGGATGAAGGGAACATTGCAGTTGCATAGGAAACCAAAAGGAGGGAGGACAGAAGGTGGCGGTAGGGGAAAAGAAAGGAATATCTTGAGTAAGGAGGTAACTTGGAGGTGACAATCAAAGACTGATTTACTTTGAAATAGCAAAGAAAAAGGGTCTGAGGTCATCCTCGTACTGTGTGTACAGTTGGTTGATGTGCCTTACTAAAAAGAAATGGCGAGAATGGAAAGAGGAATAAGCTTCTGGCAAAAGTTATGTTTAGAATTCCAAAGAGTCTTCTAACCAGAATGCTCAAAAATACAGGACAGACATCAGGCTAAAATGATGTCCTTTGTGTCCCCATCAGCCCTATACATATCAGCAAATGTATGTAAGGCAGCTTGCATCTGACAGTTGATGGCATACACATTCCACGTGAAGTAAAATACTACCATGTTCCTCTGAAATGGACACTTTGTAGACCTGGTGTCAGGTTTCCCATGCTTGTGTTTGAGTTCTAAGATGGATTAATCTCTTCCCCTGGCTGAGCTACTACACACACCATGGACTTCTGTCTCCTGAAAAAAGAAGCTGCTAAAACTAGCTGAAAGCAATGCGGCCAATGACAGGAAGGAAACGATCTTAATAGCTAGTGCTTTAGTTTGAGGAGTTTAGCTACCCGCTCCTTGAGCTGGGCAGCTCAACTACTGTGACCTTTATGAGCAGAGATGGAAGGATGAATTAGGAAGCAACAGACCTAATTCCTAGTGATTTATTAATCAAAAGAGATTTTCTTTTTTTTTTTTTTTTTTTTTTTTTTTTGGTTTTTCGAGACAGGGTTTCTCTGTGGTTTTTGGAGCCTGTCCTGGAACTAGCTCTTGTAGACCAGGCTGGTCTCGAACTCACAGAGATCCGCCTGCCTCTGCCTCCCGAGTGCTGGGATTAAAGGCGTGCGCCACCACCGCCCGGCCAAAAGAGATTTTCTTATAAAAGCTTAAACAAAAGTACCAACCCCTTTCTCATGGATGATAGATAGATGATAGACAGACAGACAGACACACAGAAGTTACAGCACTCCTATTTGTTGTTACTTCAGAGGTGATCTCTCGGTTTTAATATGGAAACAAACAAACAAACCTCAACAACTTCCTTTGTGATTGGCAGATGTTAGCTTGACTTGCATCAGGATTGCAGATGTTAGTTTGATTTGCATCAGGATCCTTTACAATAGAAAGATTTTCAAGAAACTTTATGGAACTTGAAATCAAAACCAAATGGAACCTGGGACTGTCTTAAAACACTTCACAGAGATTAAATTCTGTACCTGCCTGGTGACATGTTGTAGTCCCCCAAGGAAGTCTCACTTGATGAGCCTGCATCAATCCTAGATTTCTAATGTTCCTGTCAGTTTCCTTGCTGGGGGATGAAGGTAGGATAGGACCTTAAAAATACAGTTGAAGATTACTTCTGAAGCTTGAGAAGGGTAGCTTTTTAGGCCCTGCTTCTGAGGGAGGATTCATTTATTTATTATTTACATTTGAGACAGGGTCTCACCATGTAACCCACGGGAGCCTTGAGCTCAAAGTGATTCTCCTGTCTACCACACCCAGTTGGTAAAGCACCACCTCCTTTTTGGTACAAGGACTCACTTTTCCACCCCATCCCTCCCACCCCACCTCCCTGTGGGTGTTTAAACTAGTTTCATTAATCAAGAGAGAGAATGACTCAAGCCTTGGCTGTATTGTTACCATGAGCATCAGGGTCAGCTGTGAACAGAACTGTGGGGGAGCCAAGGGAACAAACACTGGTCCTGGTTCGGCTGTTCAAGTCACTTGTCACATCTGAGTTTCAAGCTCCTATATATAATATGCACTCGTATGTACTGAGTATTTCCTGTTCCTAGAACTATGAGATGCATCATGTGTCTGTCTGGTCTTATTTAGTTCTTAGATTTTTCACTGTGAAATATGGTATGATCAACTCATTTTTTGCAGGTGGAGAAACTGAGGCACATATAAAAGTAATTTGTCTAAGTTCACAGGCAGGAATGAAGCTCAGATTCTAACTCTGATGGACAGACTCCCTATAAGTTCTACCTTTGTCCATGACACCAACCATGAAGAGGAGGAGAGGCCATGAAGACCCTCTCAGCCCTACCTATAAGTGCATGGGTGGTGGAAGAGGCGATCTGTTTCTAGGCTGGGAATCCAGGCCACTGGGGATCACCCTCTCCCTTCATTCATCTTTTTTTTTTTTTTTTTTTTTTTTTTAAATTTTTTGCCTGTTTTCACTGATACGTCTACCTCAGCATTGCAGGATTTGGCATAGTTTCCTTGTCCCAGAAGCATTTTCTAAGCATATGGGTTAAATAAAATCTCAGTGGTAGGGAGACCTTGGGGGAATGAAGCTTCGGGAAGGTTGGCCACAAAGGAAAACTCGGCAGCAAGAAGCTGCAAGCTACCCCGGAAATGCGGATAGGCCATAAATCAGAAGGAGCTGTGGAGATTGGAGCTGGATCTCAGGACCAGAGCTGATGGGGCCACTGACTCAATAAAAACAGCAGCTGCGATTCAGAATGAGAAAGCAGCTTAGGTGTTGAGAAGGAGACCCACTGAGGCAGTCTATGGATGCTACTGGGAGATGAAGCTCGGGGGATGAGTCAGGGAAAGAAGACAGCGAGTAGGGAGGTGGGGGTGGAGGGGCGCTGGAACAAAGGAGTTCAGGGGATTAGAGCCAAATTACCCTCAGTCGTAGGCAAAGTCACTTAGAAGAAGCCCTCAAGTGGAGTGAGAGACAAACAAGAAAGCTGGCTTGCTACCCGATACTAAGAGAGGAGGAAGTGGGAGATGCGCTGCTTCCTGTAGAAATTATGATTGAAGACAAAGCTGGGTGGGGACTCACTCCTGGGCTGCGGTGGCTGCTACACAGACAGACACTCGACGCCGCTCGGTGGGCAACTCCTACTACGGCGAGGCTGGGCTGTGCGGGGGCTGGGCTGGGCTGGGCTGGGCGGGCCAAACTCACCACCCATCAGCTCCGCCAGAAGAAGCTGCTCTCTAACCAAGCCTCGGGAGCCAAGCAAGGTAAAGGACATGTTTTTTTTTTTTTTTTTTTTTTTTTTTTTTTTTATCATGTAGCTCCTTTTGAATAGAGATAAAATGACCGTGCCTGTGGGTTTTAGGGCGGATTTCTTCGGGAATCGAGGAACATTGTTTCAGGCTTTTGGGAAAGTGGCTCAGATGGGGCTTCTAGTTTTATTCATTTATTTATTTTCCCAAGAAGGATGGCCAGATTTGTGAAACATTTTGTTTAGGGTGTGGGGAACCACCCTCAGTGTTTGGGAAAACATGCTGAATATAAGAAGTGATTTGCTTAGCTAGCCCGGCAGCCAAGCAGGATTGAGTTGCAGTCAGCTGGGCTGTGAAGCTGCAGTCTGGGCATCCGAGCGTGGCAGTCCCTTGCTTTGGGGTGTAAGTAGTGAAAGACGTTAAGCACGTTCATATATTTCTTTGCAACATTATGGCTGTGCTTTGGCTTTGGGGAGTTTGGGTCCTTTTGTATATAGGTCCCCCCCCCCCAACAAAAGCTCATATTTCGCGAGTGAGGGGCAGGCATTATTTACCGCTAAGGAACCAGTGTCTTCCTCTCTTTGCTCTGTGCAGCTGCTTGCAGGGTAACCTCAGAGCCAGCTAGGTCTTACCCTAAAGTTGCATCCTCGTTCAAAGGACCATGGACGGAATAGAGATGGTAACTTGCCCCAAATCGGATACCGGTGTGTGAATATAGGATTCTATGTCTGTATTTATTCATCTCTAGATCAAAGCGATTGCTAATTCCAGACAGAGATAATATCAAAGTGAGCTGGTTTGTCTCCTTGTCTGTGTATGCTGTACACTGAAGTAATATAATCAGGACACAATTTTTATTCTGCATTTTCCCCGAGTAGTGGATGCTGATAACGAGTCTGGGACTGGAAACTCGTTCGTGTTTGTGAATGATACACATAAAAGTGCAATAAAGAGGTCTAATGGGCTTGAACTGAGATTGCTAGCTTACTTTGGCAGAATATATAGGATAAACAGTTTAATAAACTGTGGCATAATTTAAAAATATCTCCAGCAGAAAGTGTGTGGCTAAGCACAAGAGAGCATTGATGAAAATAATTTTTTTACTTTCTTTATATAATGAAAAGAGATAATTTTTCAAAACAAAGAAGGAAGCTCGGGTGGAAGAGTGAAAACAATAAATTGGCACTCATGAATTATTAAAATACATTTTTAAATAACCAAGTATACCCACGGAGAAAGTATGTACTTTTAGGATAACACTATTGTCAGTTGAAGGAGCCATATGGTTGGGATTCTGCTTTGTTTTGTTATCTTTATGAAATTAATTTAGTTTCTCAGACTTTGTGGAGTATCAGTGCATTTTCTGAGACAGGAAGCTTTCATGGACACTGAAGAAATAAATTTATATTTTCCTGAGTATGTGTAGGAGTTGCTGTAACCATGGGGCTCTTGGGAAGGATTCCTTGAATTTAATCAAAGCCAGTCGTGTCAGGGTTCCACAGCCCCCACTGCATCCTAAGGTAAAATATGTAGCGCCGATCTTCTGTATGGGGCCGAGGCTAGACTTAGCCTGGTGTCGCTAAATGAAATAGGGAGATGGGCCTCTGGGCTATTTGGAGGACATTCCCTCTACCCTGATCATCGACAGCCTGTGTTCCCCAGATGATGCCAACACCCGGCTTTGTTTGGGGATGTATAGAAAATGTGTTACACTTCACTCACCCTCCCACCCTCCCCCCACCCCGTGTCTCATAGTAGGCAGAGTACAGTAAAGGGGCCCTTGCTACCTTTCTGAGAACAACTAAGAGGCGCCTGTTTTCTGCACAGCACCAAACACTTCCTTAATTGTGAAATTCCAGCTTGAGGCAAAACGTGAGTGTAGAGCAGCAGATGGGTAAGGATGAAGGCAGGGATCTTTCTTAAGCAAGAAACAGATGGGCTTGCTTCTCCAATACACAATGAGACTATTCCCAGTCCTCTGGCTGTATAGAATACTAGCAGGCATTCTTTTGCTCAGGATATTTGGTGGCTCTAGAAGCAGTGGACAAACACTGAAATTTTAATTATATGTGCTTTTTTTCTCCCCTCTTTCTGACACATGGTCAATGATTGAATGGAAGCATGCCTCGTTGTTTTATGGCTGGCCCTGGGCCTCGTGTGATGGGTATATAGTGATGAGCTTAATCGAATAACTTTTTTTGCCTGCTTCAGAAGGCAGGGCCAACTTTTAAACCTAAAAGCAGAAAACCTGTTCACAAGAGATCAGCGTGGGGCAAAGAAAGGACTGGCGTACAGCACCAAGAACGCAGGTTTTGGAGGCAGAATGGTCTGCCTGGGTCCTGCCACTGCTTCTTATGACCTGACTCAGTACAATCATTTGTGAACTTAGTTAATTCCTTGTGAAAAAGGGATAACAGCACATAGTCAGGGCTTTATGTGACGCATACTTTGCTTTTGTGTGTGATTATAAAAAAAAGTTAAAGTGTCATTGTGTTCTGTAGTGGCATGAGGAAACGTTAGCTTAGTATTGGTTTCTGTTGCTGACTGGGGGGACAGAGATATCTTTATTGTAAAGAATATTCTTAACACAAAATGTCCCATTTTATTCACTTTTAAGCATGCAGTTCCGTAGTGTTAAGTACAGTCACGTTATTGTGCCATTTTTTTTTTACCATCCACTCCTGAATTCTTTTTTATTTTTATTTTATTTATTTTTCAAGACAAGGTTTCCCTGTGTAGCTCTGGTTGTCCTGGAACTCACTCTGTAGACCAGACTGGCCTCGAACTCTCAGAGATCCACCTGTCTCTGCTGGGATTAAAGGTGTGCACCACCATAGCCTGTCTTTTTTAAATCTTGTAAAACAGAAAATCAGTAATATTCCATAGTAACTCTCCTTTTTCCCTGTAGCCCAGGCTCTGTCAAATACCATTGCACTTTGTCTCTATGAATTTGATTGAGAACCTGATAGAGAAGGAATCATACAGTGTTTCATAATGAACTTAATTCATCTTCTTTATTGTCTCCAAGGTTCATCCTTATTGTAGCACATGCCAGAATTTCCTACCTTTTGAAGTCGAATAACTTTCCATCTCTTGTATCTATCACATGCTGTTTGTTCATTAATTCTTTGATGAATATTTGCATCAGTTTTTGGCTATTACAAACAACACTGTTATGAATATACATTTGTAGAGTCGTGGTTTCTGTGTTCAGTTTTTGAGGTACCGCCATATTGTTTCCTATAGTAGCCGAACAATTTGACGTCTCTCCAATCAGAAGGGCACAGTGGTTCCAGTTCACCTACATCTTAACCAACACCTGAGGCTGATTCTTTTTGTTTATTTGTTTTTAATTGCCACTTATGGTGGAAAGTGGAATCTCTTTGTGATTGGGTTTGCATTTTCCTGACTATGGCCATAGAACCTCAAGTGACTCCATATGAACATACACACACTCTGCACAAACAACACAATAAACAGCACAGGGTGTTCAGTTATCTTGGCTTGCTTGCATGTTTCTTTGAGGCAGTTTTACTGCAGAGGTCTGAAGTAAGGCAGAAGGAACCTTCCATCTCTGGGCAAGTATGAGCAGAAGAGCTAGCGCTTAGTGGGAAGACTGAAACACCAGTCAGCGTCTTGACTGCTTCCTCTACCCTCGTTGGCCTAGTTGGGCCAGGCATTCACTCTCATGTTCAGCTCCCCTGTGCCTAGGCTCTGAGGCAGGAGAGAGGGCCTGAAAGCTAGGTTGACTGCTTCTCCTTGTGCTTTGCCACCCTGTCAGCAAGCGATTGTTTCTTGAAAGCCCTCTCCCTCCTTTCCTTCCTTCCTTCCTTCCTTCCTTCCTTCCTTCCTTCCTTCCTTCCTTTTTCTTTTTTTTGTATTTCACTTTCACTCCATCCTATGCATTCATAGTGAAATCTGTCTCCTCCCTTTTTCTAACATATGTTTATATGTTAGAGGCTTCCTCATTTTTTTTTCTTTGTCAAGACAAGGTTTCTCTGTAGCTTTGGAGCCTGTCCTTGTCTTGAAACTCACTCTATAAACCAAGCTGGCCTCGAACTCACAGAGATCCACATGTCTCTGCTTCCCAAGTGCTGAGATTAAAGGTGTGTGCCACCACCTCCTGGTGACTTCCTCAATTCTTATTATTTCAAATTTTATTTTTGTCTTCATTTGTCTTAGGTCATTTAGACTGCAATAACAAATTACCACAGACTAGGCCTTTTGTAAACTCCAGAAATCCATTTCTCGCAGTTTTTGATCCTGGAGATTGGAGATCATGGTGCCAGTGGATTAGGAGAGGACCTGCTCTTCTGAGATGCTGTTTTCTCGTTTCCTCTACGTTCAGGAAGGCCCACTACTCCAAGGACATCAGTCCCATGCATGACCAGATCATCCCTGCACAGGTCCCTCCTCCTCTGACTTCAGTGCAATGACACTAAGGGTTAGACTCTAACATATGAATGGAGACAGGAGTCCAAGTGTCTGGACCAGAATCCCATTAATTCTGTGTTCTTTTCTTAGCCTTTCCTTCAAAGCGAGGGTATATCCTCACTGTAGAATGTTTCCTCTTACTGCCTAAGTAATGACGTTCTCACAATAATTTTCCTTCCTCCATGTTGGATTTCTTCTCTTTTAATAATCATTTCTACTATATTTACTCGTGTGTATGCACGTGTGGAGGTCTGAGGTCTGAGGATGATCTGTGGGAGTCAGTTCTCTTTCTATCATGTGCGTTCCAAGAACTGAATTCAAGTTGCTAGGCTTGGTGCAAACACCTTTACTGCTGAGCCACCTCGTCAGTTCCAGATTTCATTCCTTCATTGGTTGCTTCCCTATTATCTTTATTGAGTTTGTTTTCTTACATGCAGAACTTAATAAATACAATCTCCTGACTTTGACTTTATTCCTTTGAGATAGGGTCTCACAGTGTAGCCCAGGCTGTCTCCTGTCTCCGTGTTCTGAGTACTGGGATTACAGGTGTGTGCCATCATGCCTGGCACCACTAAGTGACTTTTATAACCTTTCTTGACTCTCTTGTTTTCTCCACACCACTCGAAGGCTTCCAGCTCCACTGACTCTTGCATAAAATGCTGGGCTTTGCTGCCCATCCTCTTTCCCTCTCGCCAACTTACATTTCCTCTGGTTGTAATCATTGCTGTGTAGGGTCAGCCCCAACTCACTTCCCTCTGAGCTCTCACTGATTTCTAAGCTTACATAGTAAACTCACTAGAGCATCCAACTTAACTCTCACATCTGAGACAACACTCACAACCACCTTTTTACACCTCATATCTGCTCCTTCCCGATAGCCATGGCTACTAATGGATAAAACTCTCCTCTTTCAATTCTTACTTAAAAAACCTCACTCTTCCTATTTTCTTCAGCAAGCAACCTGAGCAGCAGTAAGCTGAATAGTTCTTGCAATTGGGATTGGAAGCAAACCCCTGATACTCTCTATTTGTTTCCATGGTGATAACAGTCTCTTGGTTCAGGCCTCTTGGTTGCTACAGAAGTGGTTTGTCTTTCCCTTAGATTAGCTTTCCTACTTCCCCTTCTGTATTTCACTTCACAGCCCTGCTTCTGCAAGGAGCTAGATTCTAACTAGGCTCAGTTTGGTGGTTATGTATTCCATGAAGCCTTCTTTGGTTTCTTCTCCTCCTTCCTAAATAAACAACAGCCTTTTTTTCTTCCCTGATATTTGTTCTTACACCACAGTATTTAGCTCCTTTTGGTGTGTGTATTAATCTTGTACACACTCCGCCTTTAACCACACAGCAAACACTTTGAGGATAGCAGCTACATTGGGTTTTGTCTCTGTCTCCCTCACAGCAATGGAATTTGTTTATCATCCAGTTATTTACTGAACTTTCTTCAGCGACTCACGCTTTTGATGCAGAGTGAACTAGACATAGAGCTTGTTCTCTGGGCTCTCACAGACCACTGGGGAAAACAGGCAGATGCAGGAGTAATTATGATTCAGCTAGTCAGTCTGTCCACAAGTCTCAAATGAATGTCTGCCCTGTGCCACCTGCCCTTTGAGATGCCAGGGAACAAAACCGGCCAGTTCTTTCTTTTCTTAGAACTTAAATTCTAGTTTTACGAGAGACTCAATTAAACACATAAACTGGAGGTTCTTAGATCTGCCTGCACATTAAAAATTACAAGGGGGTGCTTTTAGGAGAAAAAAAAACCTATGTCCCAGCTTCACCCCAGACTATGAACTCAGGGTCACCCAGGATTGGAAACCATGGGCAGAGACAATTTACAGTATAAGGAAGTATCATCTACCATTGTGTGTTGTGTTAGCTGAAAAGGGCATCATATAGGTTGTATATGTGATGACGGGGACTTAGGTCTCTTGATTTTTTGCTTTCTGATAATCTTAGAAGGCTTCTGAAGAGGTGACATTGGGGCTAAGACCTCGGTTGCTAAGGGGTCAGGCATGTGAAGTTCAAGGCTGTACCAGAGTGCTTCCAAGCAGAAAATACAAATACTTTTCTGCAGTAAGGATGAGGTGACAGCCCAGGGCGACATGCCCTCCTCCCACAGAAGCAGGGTGATCTACAGGCTTTCTTCCACTGGAAGCCACTTTTCAGTCAACCTAGGCAGGTTCCAAGGCAGAATGCTTGGCTGTGCTGTTGAATATTTGGCCTGGGTTAGATTTTATTTAGATTAAATTGATTTGCACAGTCAGGAAGACGTCTCCATTTAATTATAGATTTTTCCTACACTGCAATCAACTCAACAGGGCTTGTTGTCTGAAGTAAACACTGTCCTTTTTGTTTAAAATAACCTAAGATGCATGATACTCATCTCTTAGTTGAATAAAGAAGAGAAAGCAATGGTTTCTGTCTTTAATTGTGTTTGGGGAAAGCAGCAAAACTCTTACAGAGGAATCATTCAAGTCACACGAATAAAGCACCCTCTCCTTTAGGAGGGATGAATAGCTCCACCCTGACAAATCAGTTGAGAACCAGCGTTTGAGGAGCATTCAGTCTGTGATCTAAACTTTATTTTTTTTCTTTTCCTCGTGAGTGTCATTTTATTTATTTATTTATTTATTTATTTATTTATTTATTTATTTAAGATTTCTGCCTCCTCCCCACCACCACCTCCCATTTCCCTCCCCCAATCAAGTCCCCCTACCTCGTCAGCCCTAAGAGCAATCAGGGTTCCCTGCCCTGTGGGAAGTCCAAAGACCATCTACCCCCATCCCGGTCTAGTAGGAGGAGTATCCAAACTGCCTAGGCTCCCACAAAGCCAGTATGTGCAGTAGGATCAAAAACCCATTGCCATTGTTCTTGAGTTCTCAGTAGTCCTCATTGTCCGCTATGTTCAGCGTGTCCGGTTTTATCCCATGCTTTTTCTGACCCAGGTCAGCTGGCCTAGGTGAGTTCCCGATAGAACATCCCCATTGTCTCAGTGTGTGGGTGCACCCCTCGAGGTCCTGAGTTCCTTGCTCGTGCTCTCTCTCCTTCTGCTCCTCATTTGGACCTTGAGATTTCAGTCCGGTGCTCCAATGTGGGTCTTTGTATCTGTCTCCTTTCATCGCCTGATGAAGGTTAATATTCAGGAGGATGCCTATATGTTTTTCTTTGGGTTCACCTTCTTATTTAGCTTCTCTAGGATCACGAATTATAGGCTCAATGTCCTTTATTTATGGCTAGAAACCAAATATGAGTGAGTACATCCCATGTTCCTCTTTTTGGGTCTGGCTTACCTCACTCAGGATAGTGTTTTCTATTTCCGTCCATTTGCATGCAAAATTCAAGAAGTCATTGTTTTTTACTGCTGAGTAGTACTCTAATATGTGATCTAAACTTTAAATATTACCGTTTTCAGCTCATTTTTAAATTAACCACGTGAAATGAACATTTATTTTTCTGCCAGAATATTTTGAGATGCTGGTGAGGGAAAAGCTGCTGCCTAAGTGGAAACAATGGGAAATTTATTTCAAGATTCAGAGTCTGTTATTTAGCAGCTGGGTAGTGTCCTCAATGAGCTGAACTTTTTTATTCTTCCTGCTCTGGTAGCCTCAGCATGCTGATGTGCTCCTGGGCCCGCTCTCCTAACTGAGGGGCTAAGTTCTTCTCATGAAGCTCATGCGTTCCTTTGTGTCAGTTTCTCGCTCAGTGTACCAGAGTCATAGGGTTCATTGTGCAGTACAGACTGGCCACAAACTAGTGACCGTCCTCTGTCCCAGGCTACCTACTGCTGGGATTATAGGTCTGATTATAGGTATACCTGTCACTCGTGTGCCTCTTCTTAAAGCTGAAAAGAAGCCTGTGGAGTCACCTGTACACTAGGGAGATGGGCAGGAATTTCTTAACTACGAGGCTAACATGGGTTACATAGTGAAGTCAAAGCCATTAGAAGCTACAGGGACAAATCCCATCTCTGACAAAAAAAAAAAAAAAAAAAAAAAAAAAAACCAAAACCAAAACCAAAACAAACCAAAACAAACAAACAAACAAACAAAAACCTCTGGGGATGCATCTCAACCACAGAGCACTTGCCTGTACACCCAAGACCCCAGTGTGCTCCATAGCACTGCAAAAGGAAGAAAAGGAAAGGAAAAAGGATGTCTTCAGCTGGATTCCCCTCCTGACTCACACATGACCAAGCAGAAGGAACCACTGTGAATGTCCAATTTGGGAATTTCCTTCCAGAGGCCTCTGTGAAAAACATGGTCACCAGAACCCAAGAGAAAGGTCCACTATTATTAACAAAAACGAAGGGGTTGATGGCTCCCTGGTAGACTGTCAATATATCTTGCTATTACTAGTTTCGTTTTGCAAATAAGGGCACTGAGAGAGTTGAAGATCAAATAGCTCCTGGGCCCAAACCTCGCAGCCTGACCTGAGTTATTTTTCTGCATTCCATTTTGAGAGCAACATGCACACACACATGCACACACACATCCACACATATCTACACACACACACACACACACACACACACACACACACACACACACACACACACACACACACTCGAGCACTCACCACTTATGCACAAGCCAAAACTTGATTTTGCTGGTGATAGTGCTCTAGATGGAATGGAGAAAGAACTCCAAGCAGGTCGGGGGCGGGGGACGTGGGCAGGGGAAAGGGCGGGAATAGAAAGCTGAGGTAAAACAGGTAAAGAATAACCTTCTGAAGAGAATAGTCCTGATAGTCCTGAAAGAAATATGGCACGTCCCATACAGGCAATAGGAAAAGTACTTACGTTAGTTGGTTCTCTGTGACTGAACATGCAGATCAATTTGGTCTAAATAAAAGCTAGCCTGGGCTGAGTAATGAATAAGCTCAGAGGACAAGGACTCATCTGTTCGACTTAAATGAGAAGACTTTTTCTCTCCCAAGGGGTATATTTTGTTGATTACAGCGCCTGTAAGTGAGGCCTGAATGATCGCTGGCATTTCTGATTACAAGTTACTTAGAGAATAGGTTTCCACTCTTTACTTCTGGGGACAAGTGCGTAGTTCCAGCAATGCCACATTTGCCTTCGTTCCTGCTTTCTACTCAGGTGTGCCACAGCAAAAGGGACAAGGAGAGATTTCAGTGTTGTGACAGTGTTTCTGTGTATTCCTATCCGAGCAGACAGTGGGAGTGCTCTTTCTGCTGTGGATGGTGGAGTGCCTCCTACTCTTAGATTTGCATTTTAAACAGGAAAGTACAGTTAATGTCTAATGTCAACAGAGCCCTGTTTAAGAAGGGTATTTGTTTTATCTGTGCCGAGCATATAAGAAAAACATTATATAGAAACAAAAATCTCACTGTCATTTTTGAGGTTTTCCGTGGAGTGAACTGATCTTTTTTTTTCTTTTAAGACTTCATGAATGTTTTTATGGAACACTGATATCCATGTATATTGTTAAGTCACTTCACTAACAGTTTTATTGTTATTTTTCTCCTTTAAGCAAAAAAGTTAATATTAAACAACTTTAAGATTTTTTTCAATAAAAAATGTAAAGAAAAGTGAGAATTTCTAGGTCAAAATATATTGGTCCAATCTATCTTTTGTTCTGTCTTGAAAAAATCCAAAATACAGCCGTGTAGAAAAACAAGAGTGTAAGGTTAATACTGAGGAGTTAGCTAGTTAACGGAGATTGTTGTGGAGTCAGCAGCACTTGGGGAAAGTACTTAGACATTCTGTCCCTCATTTCCCTTATCTGACAGGTATAAAGTGTTCATAGTCATATACCTGGACTATAGTGATTGTTCTGGAAATGGAGATATTCCTATAGCTTATATTGCTACAAACCTGAAGGAGAGTGCCTTTTAGTTTAACCAGGATCTAATTGGTAAATCTTTAGCAGAAGGACTCATTTCCCTCCAGTCAGTGTTCATCACTGGAGTTTGGAGTTGACTGGTACGGAGAGCTGTCAATGCCCTGACTTAGTGGAGTGCTAATCTCAGATTTGAACTATTTATCTAGGAATCCATGAGCTTATCCATAACCACTTCCAGTTTTATTCCCAGTAGTCTATTCATAATAGACTGACACGGCCCAAACCTGCTTTTGTGAGGTGTGGCCGAGTGCTTGGCATTGGCCCAAGATAGGCAAGCAGTGTGGAGCATGTTGTCATTTGTTGAGAGATGCTGTAAGAACAATATACAAACCTATTCCCTGGCCATTGGCAGTGGTGTAAGGACAGCAAGGGTTTGATGTGCAAAGACAGTAAGCCTCATGCCCTGGCCAGTAATGACTGTGGAGTGAGGAGAGCCGGGCTTTGCTATATAACAATGGCTGTTATATAGTGCGGTCTTGCCATTCTCACTGATAGTCACTTTGGATTTCCTTTTAAACTGTGGGGGTGGTTATTGACATGAGTACATAAACATGTATATAATTCAGAAGATGCTGATTTTAAATGCCTATTTTGTGGCATTGGAGTTACTGAGGGAGGAAGATAATTAAGTTTACATAAGTAATTTTCATTTTAATTTTTTTTTGAAATAAGGTTTATTTCCATTTCACACAGAGGAAATCCGTACACTAAAACCACCAGGATCTCACCCTTTGAGGGAGTCAGTAGTCGTACCAAAGTCAGACGTGTGGCAAGCAGCAGGCCAGGAGCGT
This sequence comes from Chionomys nivalis, assembly GCF_950005125.1. Classification (NCBI taxonomy): domain Eukaryota; kingdom Metazoa; phylum Chordata; class Mammalia; order Rodentia; family Cricetidae; genus Chionomys; species Chionomys nivalis. The sequence continues at coordinate 72,547,369 of NC_080097.1, forward strand.
TCTACCCACAAAGGTGCCTTGTGAAGTTCAAAGAGAAGGGAACAGCCAGGCCAGGCCATGGCCTCTGTCTGGAACACATCTCCTAAGCCGTGTGGTCATTTTCTAGCTACAAACAATGATGAATAGTTCATACATGGCCTTAAAAGATGCTTATTACATAAATAGAAGTCTAGATTCTTTCATGTTTCAAATTTTAAAAATAAACTATTTAACTTGGGACATCCACTTTAAAATACCTTGACGTTAAGATTTTGGATTATTCTGCAACTGTGTGTGCTCCCAATTTAGGTTGTTTGGTATTTCTTATTAAATATTTTATTCCACCTGCTTATTTCATTGCAGTCTCTAAAAGCACTTCATGGAATAATTAAATTATTTAAATCAGGAAAAGAATCGTTATCTTCCATAGATAAATCAAATCAATTTATTTGTAAATCTGAGGTGAATAGACGGAACTGATTCTCTCTTTCCTTTCTCCTCTTCATTTCTCTTTTCTTCCTTTCCTTTTCTTTCTTTCTTCCTTTTTTTTTTTTCATCTTCAGGAAGGGCCTGTTTGATTCTATGGACCCCTCCTCACAGCAGCAGATGTGCTAATAAGAACCACAAGTGCAAGAAAATGTTAAATGGATTTTATGAACCAGTCAGAAACCTGTGTGTCTGGGCTTCTGGGGGAACAACTTATGAGTCATTTTCACAAACACACTCATAATCTCATAGTGCCTGTGGTTACCATGGTAATTAGGCCTGTCGAGCTGCCTTGCTTATGTTTCTGCAGAGGGAAGATGGGAGAAAAACTGAACTCTGAGCTTTGACTATCAGCGTTAGCCTGCCTACTGTGGGAGAGGATTTAGGGGTTTCCCTTGAACACACTGACACAGTCATCCTGAAGGGAAGGGGAGAGACTCTGGGCTCCCCCTTCCCCTCGTTGCTATCGAAGACAAAGTAGCCATATTAGTGTTGGGGATTGCCGTTCACAGGGGAAAAAAGGACCAATTGGTACTCTCTGGGGAAGAAAAGGACAAACGGTTTCTTCAGCTAATAGAAGTCTCTAAGGTCAACCTGGTAAAATGCACAGGGCCCTAATGATCTACTCAAAGGCATTCACTGCCTCTGGCATATCATTATTGCAGGTTATAATGATCATCCATGTTCTACCCAGTGAGAGGCTGTTTTATGTTTCTGATCTGATTCATACCTGGACCTGCTATATTTTCTTTATTTATGGACTGGATCTGAACCCTTTATATTGGGCAACCATCTTACAATGCAGGCCCATGTGTCTTCAAGGAGACCACCAAACTTACAGGAGTTCTGCTAAGTCAGTCATTGCTCCTAAGGAAACGGAAATCAAAGCACACACTTGCTTGATGGACATCCAAGAGGTTCTGGGCCTCAGTCAGCAGACTTGTGTAGAAGTCACTTGTTTTGATTCTATTGAAGAACAAGCAGAGCCATGAGCCAAAGATATGAAGTTCCCTGTTGTAGGGAGAGGGGGCCCTTTGTTCTGGCCGCCAGGCTAGCTTACACCTGAAATAACCACACAGAAATTGTATTAGTTAAAGCACTGCCTGGCCCATTATCTCTAGCCTCTTATTGGCTAACTCTCACCATTTAACCCATTTCTATTTCCTGTGTATCACCATGAGGTCGTGGCTTACTGGGAAAGATTCAGCATGTCTGACCTGGCAGCTCCATGGCGGCTTTTTCTCTCTGCTTTCTTCCTCCCAGAATTCAGTTCTGTCTTCTCCACCCACCTAAGTTCTGCCCTCTCAAAAGGCCAAGACAGTTTCTTTATTCAACCAATGAAAGCCACATGTAAAGATAAGGACCTCCTACTTCACCTTCCAAGTCACCTTCGTAAGGCTGGGCATCCTCTCAACATGTATGATTATTGTGTATCAGCTGCAATTTTATTCTTTAGAACATGCCTCTTGAAAGCAGATTTTTATTTAGAGTTAGATTAAGATTTCCGTATTTCAAAGGCTTGAAATAAAGATGCACATGATTTGTGCTTCCTACATTCTAAACTATACATTTATTTTTATTCTCATAAGTAAAAATAATTATTACACAAACTTTGATTTGGTTGTCTTAACATTAGTAAAAAGTTTAACTTGGGCCACTAAGATGGCTTGAAGGGTAAAAGCACTTGCTGCCAAACCTGATGACCTGAACTGGACTCTTAGCTGGTAAGAGAATCCACTCCTACAAGTTGTCCTCTGACTTTCCAACATGTACTGCGGTGTGCGTTTTCCGTGTTCACACATGTGCACACAAAGTGGAAAAACGTCCAAAATAAATATGTTCTAAAAACAAAACAATAAACCTTAACTTAATAATTTACTCATCATCAAAATAATTCATGGAAAGCATTAACAATTTGGTAGTAATAACATTATAAATTATATGAATAATGAAAGTAAGAATAGAATCATTTATTAAGTTTATTGTTAGTTGAACTAACTGCGCATAGCAGGTACCTGATTTACAGTGACCGAAGGAAGTTAGAAAACATTCTTTTTAACAACCCAGAGATGAATGACCAAGGGCTGGCTTAGATGTGCTCAAGATCTTACGGGAGAACTAGCTCTTCCATCAGATTGTTCCATGATTCCCTTGTTCTTGTGATCTCTTGTTCTTGATGGCTTGTGACAAGGACCCAGAAGGAAGGGAGGAGGAGAAAGCATGGACCCACAGCTACACACACTACTTTTACAGTTTTCCCATTGAACTTTGTTGTTACATGGTGCACACCTCCAGCCCTCTTAACATGTATGGGCGTGTAGTCTTCTCAAAATATTTTAGCTTTGTAGACTCACCATCTTGAGGTGATGTTAGATAATAAAATGCCTGCAGGATAAGACAAAGCACATTAAACCATAAAGATGTTGTAACAAGCATTAGGACACTACTTAAAGAATGCTCGACTGTGATGCCTCACGCCGAGATGTCTAATAAATGTCTGTAGTAAATGATGAAGAGGCAGGCAGGTATGCAATGTGGATACTTTGGGTACAAGGATGATTAGTGCCCTGGGCAGGACTGAGGGAATCAGAGTGGCATAGTTTAAAACTTATGAAATATTCATTCCTGGAATTTTCCATTTTCTGTGGATTAACATTTTCAGACTGCAGGTAACTAAAACCCAAAAGAGCAAAATTTCAAATGGGACAGCAGGATGAACGAAGTTACGTTAAGAGGCTAGCTGGCACCACACTGGAGACAATGCTCTGCGTTTGGGTCTCTCTGCACGTAACTACCAGGTGCATTCTCCTCATCATTTAAATTTCTGGGCTGGAGATGAAGTGCTCTGATAGAAAGCTTGCCTAAAATGTGCAGTAACTGCCCTCCCCAACAGAAAAAGTCTTGTACTCACTGTTGGCTCGACATGCAGAGTTCCCATTGCCTAGGAAGTGGTATTATTGTTAATTGGGTTATTTCTAACACCTTGGTAATAATTTTTGTCTACTGCTGTTGTTAGAATCAAGGAGCTGACTCACTAGAATTACGATTGTGATCATGTCTAAGCCCCTTGATAAATAGACCAAGCTGCTTTTCAGAGACTTGTGCCAGAGTTTACACCATCAACGTAATATATGAGCCTGCACCTCAGAGCACCCTTGCGCAGGCTTATTTTCTAAGTCCCAATTAGTCATTATTATCCCCAGGGTTGAGACTCTGAAAATAGGCTGTTTTTTGCTCTTGGCTTGTTTTCTTTTCCTTTGCTGTTATTAATCATAAGATAATGATTTTATTTTTTAATAACTTTGGTTTGTTTAAAACCTGTGACTTCTTCTAGCAATCTGAGAATACAGTCTGTTGGGCCGAGACGTACATGCCGGTCTCATGCAGTGTGAGATCTCTGGAGACACCAACACCCATTTAGTCCTAGGATCTGATATGAATTTGGATCCCACCCTCAGTCACATTCCTTTTGGTGTAAGACGCCTTTTTGTTCTGAGTCCGAAATGAAGTAGGAATGGGAAGGTCGTCCCTGAAGCTTCGGGGTGGCTGTGTCTTCTGGTGGGAAGTATAGACACTAGCCATAATTAGGCTGACTCAGGTGGAATTCACAGGGGCTATGCAAAGAGTGCAGGTGCCTGTAGACTTCAAAACAACCTATGAAAGACTACATGCTGGAGACTTTTACAACCACCAGCTTACTCCAATCTATTCTTTTAAAGGGTCAAGTACCCACAGACTGAGCACTCTAGTTCTTCTAAGGCCTAGGGCCAAAGGAAGCAGTCTGCTTTGGTCTTGGTAGGAATCAATCAGCCTAGCTCAAGAATAGAGTTTAGAACTACCCATCCCAGAGTACACAGCTTCTGCCACCAAGAACTCTGCTTTAGTGGGTTCCCCCCTGATTATTGTGTTGTCATGGTGGTTTTTGTTGTTGTTGGTGGTGGTGGAGTGGTATGTGTGTGTGTTTGTGTGTTGTAGAATAGTGAATTTCACAAAACAAAGAATTCATATTTCACATGCTACATACATTTCTTAAAAAGAGACAGTTTACAACGATGTAGGGCCTGGCGTGCAAATGCAGGACTCTCTGTCTTTACCATTGGCCACAGAGTCCTCGCCCTGGCCACAGAAACAGCTATTTGCTCCCTTAGCTGTTATAAATATTTCTATTTCTCGTTTTCTTAAAGCATGCTTTCTTTGTTTTCTATACACAGTCAGATCTGCCAGTGAACCCCCGGCCTTGAAAGTTGACGAGGTAAGAATTCTGAGATATTTTCTTCTAGACTCATCACAAACCTAACTGGAACTTTAGGAGGGACCATGAGAATGTCAGAAATCTTACAGACCAGGACCCTTAAGTGTGTGACATCTTTACAGAAGGCAACCACGATAGTCTTGGATAGTCTTGGTGTCTAAAGAAAGCATGGTTAAAATCGGAGTTTTACCCAGATTTCCTCTATCTTATCAAAAAAAAAAAATGTCTGAGCTAGGGAACATTTGAAGTTGTTGCCTTAATAATGGGATCCCTGTGGTACCAAAAGTGATTAAGGGATTTCAGACATTAACATACCCTGTGCATGACAGAGCCTCAGGGTGACTGGTTTGGGAAGGTAAGCCTTGATTTAATGGATTGGTTATAGACATTGCAAAAGCTTTTGCCTGAGCAGCAACCAGAACAGCAAGAGGTCAGTTGAGTGCTGGTGGGCTTCTCTGAAAGACCTTTAATTAACTCTGGAAATGAGTTAAAGCCATTTGAAACTGGTTACAAACTTGAAAGACCCTGTTAGCCCGAGTCAGGTAAGACTGTAGTTTGCCTATCCCAAACTAGGAGTGGTGTTTTCATTTGACAGAGACTCGGAATTTTCATTCCATTCAGCTTCATTATGAAAAATTATCAGTGTATATCAAGCAAAGATAACTGTTATAAAAATTTCCCATGTCCTCATCATCCAGTATGAGCAGTTATAAATTCACAGCCAGCATTGTTCTTTATACTTTCATCTCTTCTCTCCTTTTTCCATTGGGTTGAACTGTGTGGCCTCTTGCATTTGGTGGTTGGACTTTCAGTCATTTACTTATGTATGTCTTTAATGGCCTTAGCAAAATTCTGATAGAAAACAGGAAGCCTTGGCACCTGGCTTAATTGATTTCTAGGAGTTGTCCTTCATTTTTTCTTCACGTAGCAAATGTGTGCTTAACATTTACAAGCCCTAGGCCTTTGGATAAGGGAAGGTTTCTTTTCTTTTTTTTTTTTTTTCCAAACACATAGTAATGAGGTCCTCAAATTTGGACTTTTGAGGTCATCAAATGAAGCTACCCACTTGATGACAGTATGAAAAGATGACATCCATCCACAACTTTAACGGTCAAATGTAAGCCTTTGACATATATCACGATTCTAGAAACCCGATGGGGGGTTATTTCTTAACTTACTAACATGATGGGATTGCAAAGACTGCACACAAAGCAAAACTCCTCCCAATTCTCTAATCAATCTTTCTGTTTTATCATGAAGTTCCTTCAGCAATCTTCCTCCTTTTCAAGGAAAAACTCTGTGAGAGCAGGTTTGGTTTCCAACCGAACAGTTTTGCCTCCAGCGTGTAGCCAGCACATCTGGCATTTGTTATATATTTAATAAAAGTGTTGAATGAATGAACAAAAGAATTAAAGCCAGATGTAGGTATACAAAGATGAAATCCACATAGGCCACAGTATTGGCAACTGCATGGGAGAGTAATGTGGTATTAGAGGCCCCATGGATGAAGGATGAGCAAAGCGTCATCAGCAGGTGGAGGAGGGGCCTGGCCTGGTGGCGCTGTGGAGGGAAGCTTGAGTCCTGGTGGGATTCTCCCAGTCTGGAAGGGAGAGAAGACTCAACCCAGGCATAAAGAGTCCTATGTCAGAATACACACAGATGCCAAAGGCCATGATGTCTTCTCAAACCTTCAGAGACTTCAAGTGGCCAGAGTGTAACTGACTGAAGAGGCAGGTCAACTAAGTGTGGAGGGATTCTGTAATCTGGGGGGGCAGGCAGAGTGTAACTGACTGAAGAGGTTGGTCAACTAAGTGTGGAGGGATTCTGTAATCTGGGGGGGCAGGCAGAAAAGAATGTGCAATGAGATTTTTTTTTTCTTGGAAAAAATGATTCTCCAGGCAGCTGGGAAAATGGAAGGAAGACCGTGGGAAGACGTGGGTCTAAGAGGGAATTGGGTTCGGGAGAGCTGGTGGAATTGATGATGGGAGTGAGAAGTGAAAGGGAGAAAGCATCTAGGATGCCTCAAAACATCTCTTTGGGAAATTGAGCTGGGGAGTGATTGCCAGGCTCCAGATGCAAGAAGAGAGACTAGAATTCAGCTTCCAGGAGTGGCTTCATCAACATGGGAGTACCTGTAGACCCCTTCTTGCCAGGCGGAGCAGCATTGTCCTGACGGAGTCAGGGTTGTTCGCTAGAGAAACATGGAAACACAAGGCTACACAGAAGCCACCCAGATCAGTTGAATCAGAAGCCTTAGGGGGAAAGCCTGGATAGCCGAAGTTTCTGAAAGCTCTGCAGATGGTTATACAGTGCAGTCAGGGTTGAGGATTTCTGTGTGTGAGCTTATGTGAAGATAGCTTTGTGAGCATTGCACGTGTGTGTGCATGCGTGTGTGCATGTGTGTGTGTGCATGTGTATATAAGACCATGCAGAACTTCGACTGCCCTGTAATCAAGTTCTTTAAGTTTAAGTATGTCATACCTTTTGGTTAAGGGCTGGGCCATCCCAATATTCCTTCAAATATTACTAATACTAAGAATGTTTTATACATCTTCTGGCATTCTTTTTATGCTGTGTGGGTTTCATGTTAAAAAGTAAACTGAAAAATTTCAAGTAAATGCAAGCAGAGTTGCCCAGTGGATGTTGTTCATGTGTTCACTGGGACAGTTCTCCATTGTGCTCTTGGTACTTGTAGCACATAAAGGGCAATGACATCCTGTAGTCATTGTGGTCTCCGGAATGCTCTAGGAACACACCTAGAACTACTGTGCCTTTGCGTACAACTTTACTTTATTTATTTTTTTGCATTTTAGAACTTTATTTCAATGTAACTGTATGCATAAGAAATGCACTCATATTGGTTAATAGAGTACAATTATGTTTAACTTATCCTACACAATCTTTTTTTTTATTTATTTATTAAAGATTTCCGCCTTCTCCCCACCAGCGCCTCCCATTTCCCTCCCCCTCCCCCGATCAAGTCCCCCTCCCTTGTCAGCCCTAAGAGCAATCAGGGTTCCCTGCCCTGTGGGAAGTCCAAGGACCACCCACCTCCATCCAGGTCTAGTAAGGTGAGCATCCAAACTGCCTAGGCTCCCATAAAGCCAGTATGTGCAGTAGGATCAAAAACCCATTGCCATTGTTTTTGAGTTCTCAGAAGTCCTCATTGTCCGTTATGTTCAGCGAGTCCGGTTTTATCCCATGCTTTTTCAGACCCGGGCCAGCTGGCCTTGGTGAGTTCCTGATAGAACATCCCCATTGACTCAGTGTGTGGGTGCACCCCTCGCGGTCCTGAGTTCCTTGCTCGTGCTCTCTCTCCTTCTGCTCCTGATTTGGACCTTGAGATTTCAGTCCGGTGCTCCAATGTGGGTCTCTGTCTCTGTCTCCTTTCATCACCTGATGAAGGTTAATATTCAGGAGGATGCCTATATGTTTTTCTTTGGGTTCACCTTCTTATTTAGCTTCTCTAGGATCACGAATTATAGGCTCAATGTCCTTTATTTATGGCTAGAAACCAAATATGAGTGAGTACATCCCCTGATCCTCTTTTTGGGTCTGGCTCACCTCACTCAGGATAGTGTATTCTATTTCCGTCCATTTACCTGCAAAATTCAGGAAGTCATTGTTTTTTACCGCTGAGTAGTACTCTAATATGTATATATTCCATACTTTCTTCATCCATTCTTCCATTGAAGGGCGTCTTCATCCATTCTTCCATTGAAGGTTGTTTCCAGGTTCTGGCTATTACAAACAATGCTGCTATGAACATAGTTGAGCATATACTTATGTTGTATGATAGGGCATTTCTTGGGTATATTCCCAAGAGTGGTATTGCTGGGTCCAGGGGTAGGTTGATCCCGAAATTCCTGAGAAACCGCCACACTGTTTTCCAAAGTGGTTGCACAAGTTTGCATTCCCACCAGCAATGGATGAGTGTACCCCTTTCTCCACAACCTCTCCAGCAAAGGCTATCATTGGTGTTTTTTATTTTAGCCATTCTGACAGGTGTAAGATGGTATCTTAAAGTTGTCTTGATTTGCATTTCCCTGATCGCTAAGGAAGTTGAGCGTGACCTTAACTGTCTTTTGGCCATTTGAACTTCTTCTGTTGAGAATTCTCTGTTCATTTCAGTGCCCCATTTTTTTAATTGGGTTGATTAGCCCTTTACGGTCTAGTTTCTTGAGTTCTTTATATATTTTGGAAATCAGACCTTTGTCAGTTGCGGGGTTGGTGAAGATCTTCTCCCAGTCAGTGGGTTGCCTTTTTGTCTTAGTGACAGTGTCCTTTGCTTTACAGAAGCTTCTCAGTCTCAGGAGGTCCCATTTATTCAATGATGCTCTTAATGTCTGTGCTGCTAGGGTTATACATAGGAAGTGTTCTCCTGTGCCCATGTATCCTACACAATCTTGACCAGAAACTTGGTACATGATTTAAAATTTTTTAAAGAAACACACTAGTCTGATTTATTTCTGTCTATTACAAATGTATTAAAGATCCTCCATCAAATGCTGCTGGAGGCAGCAGAACCTTGAGAAATATACTTTTGTCTCAGAAAAGTAACACGTATTGTACTGTAAAGGTTTATAAGATTGACGCAAAATATTGTTGTAATGTTACAATACTAGTTTTAGGAGTTTAGTGACTATGGGATACATGCAGCTGTAAAAGCTATCTCACTTAGCCAGCCGTACACATGGACTACAAATCTTCGTATTCAGATCATTTCTGAACTAAGACTACAGGACGGCTCCGTCGTTAAAGGCTAGGCTACACACAACTTTAAAGGGGTTATTTGGCATTTGCTATTCTCTCTTTTTGCATTTTTTCTTCAGAAAAAAATTATCTTTCTTGGTGGTCCCTTATCTAAATTGTCTCTGACTTAAACTAAAGAAAGAAACTAAACAAAGTAGGCATATAAAAGGTGGTGTTATTTTGTGCCCTCCAGGGGATTTTAAGCAGATTTGGTTTAGTACTAAGTTTGTTTTTTTTTTTTTTTTCTTCTGCCTCTTCCCCGCCACCACCTCCCGTTCCCTCCCCCTCCCCCAATCAAGTCTTCCTTCCTCCTCAGCCCAAAGAGCAAGCAGGTTTCTCTGCCCTGTGGGAGGTCCAAGGACCACCCACCTCCATCCAGGTCTATTAAGGTGAGCATCCAAACTACCTGGGCTCCCACAAAGCCATTACATGCAATAGGATCAAGAACCCATTGCCATTGTTCTTCAGTTCTCAGTAGTCCTCATTGTCCATTATGTTCAGCGAGACCGGTTTTGTCCCATGCTTTTTCAGTCCCCGGCCAGCTGGCCTTGGTGAGTTCCCGATAGATCATCCCCATTGCCTCAGTGTGTGGGTGCACCCCTCGCCGTCCTGAGTTCCTTGCTCGTGCTCACTCTCCTTCTGCTCCTCCTTTGGATCGTGAGACTTCAGTCCAGTGCTCCAATGTTGGTCTCTGTCTCTGTCTTCTTTCATCGCCTGATGAAGGTTAATATTCAGGGGGATGCTTATATGTTTTTCTTTGGGTTCACCTTCTTATTTAGCTTCTCTAGAGTCATGAATTATAGTCTCAATGTCCTTTATTTATGGCTAGAAACCCAAATATGAGTGAGTACATCCCATGTTCCTCTTTTTGGGTCTGGCTTACCTCACTCAGGATAGTGTTTTCAATTTCCGTCCATTTGTATGCAAAGTTCAAGAAGTCGTTGTTTTTTACTGCTGAGTAGTACTCTAATATGTATATATTCCATACTTTCTTCATCCATTCTTCCATTGAAGGACATCTAGGTTGTTTCCAGGTTCTGGCAATTACAAACAATGCTGCTATGAACATAGTTGAGCATATACTTTTGTTGTATGTTTGGGCATCTCTTGGGTATATTCCCAATAGTGGTATTGCTGGGTCAAGAGGTAGGTTGAACCCGACTTTCCTGAGAAACCGCCACACTGCTTTCCAAAGTGGTTGCACAAGTTTGCATTCCCACCAGCAATGGATGAGAGTGCCCCTTTCTCCACAACCTCTCCAGCAGAGGCTATCATTGGTGTTTTTGATTTTAGCCATTCTGACCGGTGTAAGATGGTATCTTAATGTTGTCTTGATTTGCATTTCCCTGATTGCTAAGGAAGTTGAGCATGATCTTAAGTGACTTTTGGCCATTTGAACTTCTTCTGTTGAAAAGTCTCTGTTCAGCTCAGTGCCCCATTTTATAATTGGATTGATTAACCTTTTACGGTCTAATTTCTTGAGTTCTTTGTATATTTTGGATATCAGACCTTTGTCAGTTGCGGGGTTGGTGAAGATCTTCTCCCAGTCAGTGGGTTGCCTTTCTGTCTTAGTGACAGTGTCCTTTGCTTTACAGAAGCTTCTCAGTCTCAGGAGGTCCCATTTATTCAATGATGTCCTTAGTGTTTGTGCTGCTGGGGTTGTACGTAGGAAGTGTTCTCCTGTGCCCATGTGTTGTAGAGTACTTCCCACTTTCTCTTCTATCAGATTCAGTGTGTTTGGACTGATATTGAGGTCTTTAATCCATTTGGACTTGAGTTTTGTGCATGGTGATATATATGGATCTATTTTCATTCTTCTACAGATTGACTTCCAGTTTTGCCAGCACAATTTGTTGAAGATGCTCTCTTTTTTCCATTGTATACTTTTAGCTCCTTTATCGAAAATCAGGTGTTCATAGGTTTGTGGGCTAAAGTCAGGGTCTTCTATTCTATTCCATTGGTCGACTTCTCTGTTTTTATGCCAGTACCAAGCCGTTTTCAGTACTGTAGCTCTGTAATAGAGTTTGAAGTCAGGGATGGTAATGCCTCCAGACAATCCTTTATTGTATAAGATTGTTTTGGCTATCCTGGGTTTTTTGTTTTTCCATATAAAGTTGATTATTGTCTTCTCCAGATCTGTGAAGAATTTTGATGGGATTTTGATGGGGATTGCGTTGAATCTATAGATTGCTTTTGGTAGAATTGCCATTTTTACTATGTTGATCCTCCCAATCCAAGAGCAAGGGAGGTCCTTCCATTTTCTGGTGTCCTCTTCAATTTCTTTCTTCAAAGACTTAAAGTTCTTGCCAAATAGATCTTTCACTTCCTTGGTCAGAGTTACCCCAAGGTATTTTATGCTATTTGTGGCTATCGTGAAAGGTGATGCTTCTCTGATTTCCCTCTCTGCTTCCTTATCCTTAGTGTATAGGAAGGCAACTGATTTTTTGGAGTTGATTTTGTATCCTGCCACATTACCAAAGGTGTTTATCAGCTGTAGGAGTTCTTTGGTAGAGTTTTTGGGGTCGGTTATGTATACTATCATATCATCTGCAAATAATGAAAGCTTAACTTCTTCCTTTCCAATACGGATCCCCTTGATCCCCTTATGTTGTCTTATTGCTATTGCTAGAACTTCAAGCACTATATTGAAGAGGTATGGAGAGAGTGGACATCCTTGTCGTGTTCCTGATTTTAGTGGGATGGCTTTGAGCTTTTCTCCGTTTAATTTAATGTTAGCTGTCGGCTTGCTGTAAATAGCTTTTATTATATTTAGGTATGCCCCTTGTATCCCTAATCTCTCCAAGACCTTTATCATAAAGGAGTGTTGAATTTTGTCGAATGCTTTTTCAGCATCTAATGAAATGATCATATGGTTTTTTTCTTTCAGTTTATTTATATGGTTGATTACATTGATAGATTTGCGTATGTTGAACCAGCCCTGCATCTCTGGAATGAAGCCTACTTGATCATAATGGATAACTTTTCTAATGTGTTCTTGGATTCGGTTTGCCAGTATTTTATTGAGAATTTTTGCGTCGATGTTCATGAGTGAGATAGGCCTGTAATTCTCTTTCTTGGTTGGGTCTTTGTGTGGTTTTGGTATCAGGGTAACTGTAGCTTCATAAAAGGAATTTGGCAATGACTCTTCTGTTTCTATATTGTGAAATACATTAAGAAGTATAGGTATTAGCTCTTCTTGGAAGTTCTGGTAGAATTCTGCATTGAAACCATCTGGCCCTGGGCTTTTTTTGGAAGGGAGATTTTTGATAACTGTTTCTAATTCTTCGCGACTAACAGGTCTATTTAGATCGTTCACCTGGTCTTGGTTTAGGTTTGGTATATGGTACTTATCTAAAAAAGTGTCCATTTCTTTTGCATTTTCCAGTTTTGTGGCATACAGGCTTTTGTAGTAAGATCTAACGATTCTCTGAATTTCCTCTGTGTCTGTGGTTATGTCCCCCTTTTCATTTCTGATCTTATTTATTTGCGTGTTCTCTCTCTGTCGTTTAATTAGTTTGGATAGGGGTTTGTCAATCTTGTTGATTTTCTCCAAGAACCAACTTTTTGTTTCATTGATTCTTTGGACTGTTTTCTGTGTTTCTATTTTGTTGATTTCTGCCCTCAGTTTGATTATTTCCAGTCTTCTACTCCTCCTGGGCGCGTCTGCTTCTTTTTTTTCTAGAGCTTTCAGGTGTGCTGTTAAGTCCCCAATGTATGCTTTCTCCGTTTTCTTTAAGTGGGCACTTAGTGCTATGAACTTTCCTCTTAGCACTGCTTTCATCGTGTCCCATAGGTTTGAGTATGTTGTCTCTTTGTTTTCATTAAATTCAAGGAAGACTTTAATTTCTTTCTTAATTTCTTCCTTGACCCAGGTGTGGTTCAGTAGTTGACTGTTCAGTTTCCATGAGTTTGTCAGCTTTCTGGGGGTAGCTTTGTTGGTGGCTTCTAACTTTAATCCGTGGTGATCTGATAAGACACAGGTGGACACTGATATTTTTTTGTATCTGTGGAGGTTTCCTTTGTTTCCAAGTATGTGGTCAATTTTCGAGAAGGTTCCATGAGCTGCAGAGAAGACGGTGTATTCTTTCCTATTTGGGTGGAGTGTTCTATAGATGTCTGTTAAGTCCATTTGATTCATTACCTCCAACAATTCTCTTAATTCTCTATTAGTTTTCTGTCTGATTGACCTGTCCATTGGTGAGAGAGGTGTGTTGAAGTCTCCTACTACTAGTGTGTGTGATTTGATGTCTGCCTTGAGTTTTAGCAATATTTCTTTTACATAAGTGGGTGCTTTTATATTAGGGGCATAGATATTCAGGATTGAGACTTCATCCTGCTGAATCGTTCCTGTTATGAGTATAAAGTGTCCCTGTCGATCTCTTCTGATTGATTTTAGTTTGAAGTCAGTTTTGTTAGAAATTAGTATGGCCACACCTGCTTTTTTCTTAGGACCATTTGCTTGAAAAACCTTTTCCCAACCCTTTACTCTGAGTAGATGCCTGTCTTTGTGGTTGAGATGAGTTTCTTGCAAACAGCAGACTGTTGGATCCTGTTTTCGTATCCAATCTCTTAGCCTGTGCCTTTTTATTGGTGAATTGAGACCATTTATATTAAGTGATATTAATGACCAGTGGTTGTTAACTCCGGTTATTCTTACTGCTTTTGGTAGAAGAGTTTGTGTGTCTCCCTTCTTTGAGTTGTGCTGTTGAAGGGTCGCTAGATGCCTGGGTTATTGTAGGCAGTGTTGGCAATGTTGGATTCCTTGGGTTGTGATTTTCCTTCGATTACTTTCTGTAGGGCTGGATTTGTGGCAACGTATTGTTTAAATTTGTTCTTATCCTGGAATGTCTTGTTTTCTCCATTGATAGTGAACGATAGCTTGGCTGGGTATAGTAGTTTGGGTTTGCATCCATGGTCTCTTAGTTTCTGTAGTACCTCTATCCAGGACCTTCTGGCTTTCATGGTTTCCATAGAGAAGTCAGGTGTAAGTCTGATCGGTTTACCTTTATAAGTTACTTGGCATTTTTCCTTTGCAGCTCTTAATATTCTTTCTTTAATCTGTATATTTTGTGTTTTGATTATTATATGGCGAGGGGACGTTTTTTTTTGATCCAGTCTGTTTGGTGTTCTGTATGCTTCTTGAATATTCAAAGGAATATCTTTCTTTATGTTGGGGAAGTTTTCTTCCATAATTTTGTTAAAAATGTTTTCTGGACCTTTGAGCTGTGCCTCTTCTCCTTCTTCTATCCCTATTATTCTTAGGTTTGGTCTTCTTATTGTGTCCCATATTTCCTGAATGTTTTGTGATGAGAATTTGTTGGTTTTGGTGTTTTCTTTGATCAGTCCGTTTATTTTCTCTATGTTGTCTTCAGAGTCTGAGATTCTTTCTTCTATCTCTTGTATTCTGTTGATTATGCTTGTTTCTGTAGTCTCTGCTCGTTGACCTATATTTGCCATATCCAGCTGGTCCTCAGTTTGTGTTTTCTTCCTTGCTTCCATTTCAGTTTTCAATTCTTGGACTGTTTCCATTACCTGTTTGATCGTTTTTTCTTGGCTTCCCAGGGTATCATTTACGTATTTACTCATTTCTTCAAACTTTTTGTTATACTTCTCATCCATTTCTATGAGGGCGTTTTTTACATGTTGTTTAAGGGACTCTATTGCTTTCAAAAAGTCAGTTTATTCCTCTTCTCCTGTGATAGGGTGTTCAAATCCTTGTGTTGTAAGGTCATTGGGTTCTGGTGTTTTCATGTTGTTTTTCAGATTGTTGGGTGAATTCTTTTCTTGGCGTCTGCCCATCTCCTCTTACCGATGCTATCTATTGGGTTTGATTTAATTGTAGCGGGGCAATCTGTTCTCAGTGCAGGCTTCACTGTTTCTTGCCCGCACTATCCTGTATCCAGTGCCTCCGCCGCCCGGGCCTGCCTGCCGGTGCCTCCGCCGCCCGGAACTGTCTGTGCGCGGGTGCTTCCGCCGCCTAGGCCTGCCTGCCGGGCCTGACTGCCGGTGCCTCCGCCACCCGGGCCTGCCTGCACGCCGGTGCCTCTGCCGCCCGGACTTGCCTGCGTGCTGGTGCCTCCGCCGCCCGGGCCTGTCTGTGCGCCGGTGCTTCCGCTTCCTAGGCCTGCCTGCCGGGCCTGACTGCCGGTGCCTCCGCCACCCGGGCCTGCCTGCACGCCGGTGCCTCTGCTGCCAGGACTTGCCTGCGTGCTGGTGCCTCCGCTGCCCTGGCCTGCCTGCGCGCCGTTGCTTCCGCCGCCTAGGCCTGCCTGCCGGTGCCTCCGCCGGCCGGAACTGTCTGTGCGCAGGTGCTTCCGCTGCCTAGGCCTGCTTGCCGGTGCCTCCGCCACCCGGGCCTGCCTGCACGCCGGTGCCTCTGCCGCCCGGACTTGCCTGCGTGCTGGTGCCTCCGCCGCCCGGGCCTGCCTGCGCGCCAGTGCTTCCCACTAAGTTTGTTTTTTAAAGTCTAAACAGAGAAGCAAATTAAACACTAGGTAAGAAATTGTCAAATATTATGGTTTGAAACAAAATCCTGCTAAGGTACCAGACAAATGGTACTCCAGTGATGAAAGAGGATTTGTTTTCTGTTGCTGTTATAACAAGTTATCATAAGTTTAACATCTTGAAAACATACATATGCATATTCCAGTGCCATGAGATAGGATCTGCAGGGATCTCACTTTGGCTAAAAGTTACATATTAAGAGGCTCAGGGCCCCTCCCTCATCTTTATAGCTTCCAATGCCATTTTCAAAGCCTGTGACATTGTGTATCTGTGTGACTTTGTACTGTAGGCACATTATCTTCAGACCGGCTATATCTAGATGAACAGGAATAATCTCACAAGATCCTTAATCTAATCGTATCTACATACTCCCTTTATTCAGGTCAGGCTACACAGTCGCAGGCTCCGGGAAGCTGAGACATAGACTTATTTGGAGGCTGTTATTCTGCCTACCACAGAGGAAAGAGGAATTGTTCAGAAGTAGCGATGCTTCAGGTTGGGTCCATGTCACTTCATTACACCAGATTGAGGGGTTTCAGTGCTCCTGAGCAAATGAAATAAGTTTTTGGCTTAGCTCCATAGTTTCTATGCTGTGGGTCCAGGCAGTGGAAACTTCTGCTTTTCTTAGAATATTTGGCAATGAAGCAAGCAGACAGGTTGAAGTCAGGTTGAAGTCCAGTGCCTCCCTTTTTTGGCTAGACTGTGGAACTATGGGTGTGACCTCTGGAGAGGTTGCTGCTTTGGGTGTTTTCCCAGCTCTCAGTGCTTGTCTACAGGTCCTAGGTTCCAAGGACTTTAAATAGGGCCAGAGAGTGTGAGGGTTTTATCGTAGGCTACTATGTCTGCCTGCCACATCTGTATTATTTATTAGGCTCCAATATGAAGATTGGGGAGGGACTGATATAGTAGTCAGCATCTCTATGTAGCATGGCTGTTACTGACAGTTTCCAAGTGTATCTCAGTTTCCTCTGCGTTAGGTAGGTTATCCCTGAAAGTAAGAAACTATTTCTTGTGGGAAAAAAAAAAAAGGATTGTTGGGTTATTTTTAAAAGGGCCATCTTGAGAGGAACATGAGAGCTTAAAGATTTTGGTGAGGTTTTAAGTTCTTCATATGTCTTTGTAGCAAGACTCCCTTCTACCAACTGTAGATACCCCAGCACCGCAAGCCTGAAGTTTAAATATAGGGCTGTCAGAGGAGCATCAAAATGTCCTGATTTTCCCAAGAGTAGGGGGACACCATCTTCCCTTTCTTTCCCCTCAAGATACAGGACTTCCAGAATTAAAACTTGGAGAATCCTATGCATAACAGGATAGTGGATCATCTTAAAAGGCTAAGGAAATAGCTCCAGTGGACTTTGATGTCATACTGATGGATTTTTAGAACAAAGGTTTTAGTTTAACTAAATAATGAAAATGGCCTCCAGGGTTTGGATTGAAAATGGTAACAAATCTATCCTATTTGGAAAACCTGCATCTATCACCCTCTGCATTCATGAGTTCTTCACCAACAGATTTAGCCAATCATGGATAGAAAAATATTTTCAAAAAATTACTTCTGGGGGTGAGAAATGTATCTCAATAGGTAGACTGCTTGCCTAACATGCATGAAGCCCTGGGTTAGATCTTTAGCACCACATAAAGTAAACACAGTAGTAGTATACCCTTCAATAGAAGCACTTGGGAGGTGGAGGCAAGAGGATCAGAAGTTCAAGAGCATCATCAACTATATAGGAATTCAAGGTTAGCCTGAGATACATGGGATCCTGTTTTAAAAACAAACAAAACAAAACAAAAAAACCCCTCAATTCTGTAGTGTGCGTCTACATGCTTTTTTTCCCTAGTCATCCCACAAACAATGCAACCTAATAACGTTTTCATAGCATTTACCATGCCATGACAAGTAATCTAGAGGCAATTCAAAGAGAAGATGCACAAGAGGTTATATGTAAATATTATGCCATTTGACAGGAAGAATTTAATAGCTACAGATTTTGGTGTCCAGATAGTCTTTCACGGGTACCCCGTAAGTCAGGATGGCTCGACACACACAAAGTCGACACAGTAATGACGATTCCTAGGAGTCAGAAGAACCAGCAACATTTGTGAAACCACAAGGTCAATTAAAAGTGTTTTCCTGCCCAGTTAGTTCCCCAGTTGGCAGCTGCTGCTTCCTGTGTGCTACCTGCAAAAATGGAAGCTCCAAGAACTGTGTTACTGAGCAGCCATGGGACCTCCCTCCATCTTCTTCAGTATGTCAGCATGTATAGAGGTTATAATACCCAAGTCTGCCACGGAGTTCTCTTAGCTTTTATCCTGGGTTTTGTGTTACAAAACTGAACACTTACCTCCTAATAAACAGCGTAGAGTATTTGGAAGAGTGGATGCTTTAAGGGACGGGGTTGAGCAGACAATGACTTGGATATTGCTGCATCTGCTAATGACACCTGCTTAGCTGTCCAAAGTAAAGCCTAACAGAAGAGATGCTGAGAGTTCTAGGGCGGTGTCCCTTGTTCTTCTGTGGCTTTTATTTGGAGTTTTGATCTCTCTAAACCATTAGGACTAAACAAAGAGAATTGTAATTGTACTGGAAACAGCGATATGTTGACTTCCTCAGGCAAGAGTTTTGACTTCCAGGAGTCGGCAGGGTTTTGAGCTGTTGTTGATTTTTGATTGATGTTTTTTAAATGTGACTCACCATTTCCTACATTCCAAACTATGCTACTTGATAGATCCGAGGAATTCTCTTCTTTTCACTCCCCCAAAAGATTTGACATGATCAGTTATTGAGGGAGCTATATTTTTGAACAGGGGTCCTGGACAGATTTGCAAATTTACTGTTAATTTGTTTATTTATCTATTTCTTGTATAGAGGTGCAGGTGGGTGCATGGTATTTGTGTGTGTGTGTGTACACATGTGCCATGGCTTCTACACACAATGCTGGTTTGAAGGGAAGAAGACAACTTGCAGGAGTTGTTTGTTTCCTTCTGTCATGTAGCTTTGTAGGGATTGAACTCAGGGAGGAAAGTTTTGCTGCAAGCCCCAAAATGTGCTGAGACAACTCCCTGGCACCAGACTTGTGAATTGCTTTGACTTTTTACTAAATCATATTTGGAACTTCTTCTTTCTAAGACTTCTGATCTCCACTTAATTAATTAATTAATCTATTTATTTATGTTTTGAGTCAGGGTTTCACCATGTAGCTTCCCAGATGCTGGGATTTTGGGCATGCATGCCAGACATGGCAACTCTGGTGTCATTTTACCAAGACTACCTTGGGGCTAAGGACGTAGTTTGGTGGTAGAGTACGTGTTGAGCTCCAGTGAAGGCCTGGTTTGAATCTTAGCACTGGAACAACAAGACTCTACTGGTGTTTCCATGAATTAGCAAGTTCTATAAGAAACTATACAATTACTTAAGCCCAGATTCTTTTATTCTTTCTAAAAGAGAGATTAGAGGACACATGCAAATAAGGGATCAAAGTCTCTAGTGGCTGGGCAGTGGTAGAGGCACACAGCTTTAATCCCAGCATCTGGGAGGCAGAGGCAGGCAGATCTCTAAGTTCGAGGTCAGCCTGGTCTACAGAGAGAGTTCCAGGAGAGCCAGGTCTACACAGAGAAACCCTGCCTAAAAATAAATAAATAAATAAATAAATAAATAAATAAATAAATAAGAAGGAAAGAAAAAGAAAAAAGACTTCTGTGCTGGGAACAGGGTTTCCGATTGGGGAAATGTCTGGAAAGAAGATAGAGGTGACATTTGCATTATTACTAAATGCCATTCCACTGTTTGCTTTAATGAAAGATGAATAATTTTACCTTAATTTAAAAAACTAAACTTCTAGAGGAGAAAATAAGCTGCTTCTTATCTTCAAATTCTGGGAAGAATCTGTAGCCATTATAATGCACTCGTGTTAAAGCCCTAGCCCTCAATTATTATCTTTTTTTTCCCCATTACTGAGAGAAAATATTAGCCTCAGAGTCATGGTGGTACTAAGTGAGGAAGTTGTTGAATTGTTCATTGTTAAAATGTGTCTTTTGGGGCTGGAAAGATGGCTCAGAGGTTAAGAGCATTGCCTGCTCTTCCAAAGGTCCTGAGTTCAGTTCCCAGCAACCACATGGTGGCTCACAACCATCTGTAATGGGGTCTGGTGCCCTCTTCTGGCCTTCAGGCATACACACAGACAGAATATTGTATACATAATAAATAAATATTTTTAAAAAAATAAAATAAAATGTGTCTTTTTTCTCACTAGGTTATCAACTGGTCTATCTTTGGCAAAGCTTATCACAATAAAACGTTTTTTAAAGTTTAGCAATTTAAAGGGACTTGGCTTCTTTCCATCTGCCATGGGATAGAAGACCTTTTAGAACCATTGTAAGCTTTTACTATCCTGTAGTACAGACTGTAATTGGAAGTAATAGAATGGAAGAAGTCCAGATGTGTCAATTTTAATAAAATGTGAGCCAGGTAGCATATTTCATATATAGAAATATCTTTTATTAAACTATTTCCTTAGACGTCCCAAGGGACAATGATTGATGGGGACTTCTTTCAAGAGAGCATGAGTAAAGGTGGGATTAATTATGAAATCTTGTGTCTTTAAATTTCTGCCAGATTCATAGATAACCATTTTAACCTTACTACAGAGATGTAACTAGGCAACCAATATAGCATTTGGTCTCTGCACACCACCCAAAGTGTGTAGCTATTACATCATTTTTTTTCTTTAGAAATACTATTTAAATCTCTTCTTTAGCTTTAGCATATGCTGCCGTGTAACCTTTATTTTCTTTGAAAATATCACACATATCCCCAGCCTGGATCGTAGTGTGGTTCCTAGAAGCCCAGCATTAAGGCAGTATGTACACAGTAGCAATGATGTGGTTTGGCAGTGGCCACATGCACTGTGTTTTATAATTTAGGTTAAGGTAGTAGGTATCACTTTTAAAAAGCAAAAAAAAAAAAAAAAACAATATTTAAAAATATTTTTATTAATCTTTTGATAATTTCATACACTGTATCTTGATCATAATCACTCTGTTTCTCCTTCTAACTCTTCCCAGATCTACCCCATCTATCTATCCCCTCAGATTCATGCTTTCTTTTTTTTTTCTTTTTACAACAACCCTTGACTCCGATTAGTGCTGTCAATATATTCCTAAGTCTGGGGCCATTCACTGTAGAGTGGTCAGTGGGCCAACCAGGCACCACACCCAGAAGAAAAATGGTCCTCTCCCAGAGGCCATCTAGTTCAGTTATGGTGTAATCTTATTAGTCTTTTTTCTTCTCATGACTGACTTGATTTTGCAGGTCAAACACAGGTAGTCATATCATACTTGCTATGACTTCATGAGTGCAGCAGTCTATCATGCCTGGAAGACAATGTTTTCCTTCAGTCCTATCTGACCTCTGGCTCCTAGAATCTTTCTACTCCCTCTCCTATGTAACATGAGGGCCTGCTAGTTGGGGTTTTTGTCCTGCCCGGTTCCCACAGCCTTTTAGCCACCCAAAATCACACAGAGAGTCTGCATTAGTTGTAAATTGATTGGCCCATTAGCGCAGGCTTCTTATTAACTCTTGTAACTTATATTAACCCATTATTCTATGTTAGCCACATGTCTCAGTACCTTTTTCAGCGGGGCAGGTCACATCCTGCTTCTTCAGTGTCTAGACAGGACTGGGGAGAGAACTTCCTTCTTCCCAGAATACTTCTGTTCTCATTGCCCCGCCTCTACTCCCTGTCTGGTTGTCCCACCTATACTTCCTGCCTGGCTACTGACCAATCAGCATTTATTTAAAACATAATTGACAGAATACAGAATATTGCTGCACCATTCACCCATGGGCAATCGCCACATTGGTTGGTCATTATTGTAGTTCACAGGGCTCACAGTAGGTAAGAGACTGCCAATGAATCCTCCCCCAAGCAGCCTGCATAGTTCCTTCCAGAACTATGAAAGCTCATCAGGGAAACACTTCCTGGTCAGTACCAACTTGATTTCTCCATGCCCTGTGACCAACGTGGGTGGTGTCTCCAACAGTAGGAAGTAGACATCACTTTTAATGTGGGGACATGTAAAGGTTTAAACTTCTGTCCTCAGTAGGTAGAAATGAGTGTTTTCCACAGCATGACTAATGAAAACAATATATATCTTAGAGAAGAAAACTGGACTTTATTCTAATGAACTTGGTTATACTATACTGTATATATATGGTAACTAGAAATACCAAGTTTTGTCAGTAAGCAAGAACTTATTAGGAGCATTTTATATCTCAAACACTCTCTAGGTAGGTGCTGTGTTCCTTTTTGATTATGATCATGATTTTAAATTTTTAATTAGCATTTTCTTAATAAAATTAAAGTATTAGAGATGGATGTAAGTGAAAAGTAGAGGGGTTTTCCTCCATCAGTTTCTAGCTTTGCTGTCAGAGGTGACGGGTACGTGTTGGAGAGACTTCCCCTGTCCTAGTTACTCTGTAGAGAGAAGGTGGGTGTGTTAAGTAGTATACAGCCATCTGTCCCTCAGCTTCTCTTCTAAGCTAAATCTTTTAATTTTGAAATGCTGTTTGATATTTCTTTTTCAAATGTGTCTTTTAAAAATTGCCATGGCCAGTGTGGCTAGGGCTGAGGGCATGGGGGACAGTAGAAGAGTCAGTGTGAGCGACAACCAAGAAACAGTCTTTAGTGTTGTTCTCTGTAACCCTCATATCGTCTGTAGTACATGATGTTCCTGTATCCTTTAAAGGACCTGTGACACAGCAACTGCTAACTTTATAGAACAGGAAGCTCTGGTTCCCGGAGGTAGACAATTTGCCCATGATCATTAGGTCACACAGTGATCAGTGGAGACAGGATCAGAATAGACACAGAGTCTCAGCCTGTCTCAGTCAGTGTCCTATTGCTGTGAAGAGACACCATGACCATGGCAACTCTTTCTTTTTAAGTATTTATTTATTTGTTTATTTATTTATTATTTATAATTTCATTTTACATTCCAACCACAGTTCTCCCTCCCACCCCTCTTCCCAACCCCTATTGCCTCCCCTTCAGATCACCCCTCACCCACTCCTCCCAAAGCCCTCCCATGGGGAGTCAACAAAAGCCAGGCACATTAAGTTGAGATAGGACCAATTCCCCCTGCCTGTATCAAGGCTGAGCACAGCATCCTACCATAGAAAGTAGATTCCAAATAACTAGGACCCAGGGCTAGATCCTGGTCCCACTGCCAGGGGCCCCTCAGATAGACCAAGCTACACAACTGGTTCCCACATGCAGAGGACATGGTTTCATCCCAAGCAGGCTCCACAACTGTTGGTCTAGAGTTTGTGAGTTCCCACAAGCTTGGTTTAGCTGTCTGTAGGTTTTTCTGTCATGATTTCGACCTCCCTTGCTCATATAATTCCTCCTCTCTCTCTTTTACTGGATTCCTGAAGTTGAGCCTGGTGTTTGGCTCTGGATCTCTGCATCTGGTTCCATCAGTTACTAGATGAAGGCTCTATGATGATAGTTGGGGTATTCACCAATCAGATTACAGGGTAAGGCCAATTCAGGAACCCTCTCTACTATTGCTAGGAGTCTTATCTGAGGTCATTTTTGGACCATGATAACTCTTTTTTTTTTTTTTTTTTTTTTTTTTTTTGGTTTTTCGAGACAGGGTTTCTCTGTAGCTTTGGAACCTGGCCTGGAACTAGCTCTTGTAGACCAGGCTGGCCTCGAACTCCCAGAGATCCGCCTGCCTCTGCCTCCTGAGTGCTGGGATTAAAGGTGTGCGCCACCACCGCCCAGCATGATAACTCTTAAAAAGGAAAATATTTAATTGGGGCTTGCTTGCAGTTCAGAGGTTTAGTCCATTATCATGGAGGGTATGTGGTGTGGTGGCATGCAGACAGTCATGGTGCTGAAGAAGGAGCTGAGAGTTCTACATTTGGGGTCTCAGAGAGCAGGAAGAGAGAGAGTCTCTGGGCCTGGCTTGAGCTTCTAAAACCTCAAAGTTCACCTCCCTAAGCATTCAAATACATGATCCTTCTTTGTTGTAGGAAGAGCGGGCTGTGTTCCCGGCCCAGCTAGCTTAACCTCCGAAA
This sequence comes from Chionomys nivalis, assembly GCF_950005125.1. Classification (NCBI taxonomy): domain Eukaryota; kingdom Metazoa; phylum Chordata; class Mammalia; order Rodentia; family Cricetidae; genus Chionomys; species Chionomys nivalis. Next base: position 72,571,425 of record NC_080097.1, read on the forward strand.
TAACCACACAGAAATCTGTATTAATTAAATCACTGCCTGGCCCATTAGCTCTAGCCTCTTATTGGCTAACTCTCACATCTTGATTCAACCCATTTCTAATAATCTGTATGTCACCACGAGGCTGTGGCTTACCGGGGAAAGATTCAGCATGTCTGACCTGGCAGCTGGCTCTCCCAGCTTGTCTTCTTCCCCTCAGGATTCTGTTCAGTCTACTCTTCCCACCTAAGTTCTGCCCTATCAAAAGGCCAAAGCAGCTTCTTTATTCAACCAATGAAATCAGCACAAGTACAGAAGGACCTCCTACACTAATTCTTATTCAAACTACCACTCAGAGCACTTGATGATTTTGAAGATGAGGTTAACCACACTTCTATGGTTGCTGAAGTGACCGATTAAAAGGGTCAGTGAATTCTCAAGACTTGATTACACAGTCATCCTGATTCTGACAGTGTCAAGTTATTTAAGACAGTGCAAATTGGGGGAGCCAGCTCTCTCCTTTCAGTTTTCCCAGTGGCTGTTCTGCGCCCATTTTATTTCTTTAGGTAATTCTGAGTGCAAGGTGAGACCTCAAGCCAGACTGATAAAGCCGTACATTTTCATCCCTAGACCATGGAGTTAATTTAAAGAACTGGCATGTGACCAGCAGGGGTCAGAGAGTTCTTTGGGTCATCTAAAAGTTGAGCAAGGGAAGATCCCATCTTTTCTGGACTTGAGGGAGTAGGAATTGTGTCTGGCTATGTTCCAGTCTATTTAGATGATGAATCCAAAGCACAGTGGGGAGGAGAGTGGGGGACAGAAAGCCAGGGAGGGAGGGAAAAGAGAAGGAGAGAAAATGGAAAGAATAAAAGAATAGAGACAATGCAGGGAAAAGAATGAGGTCCAGCATGCCTAGAAACAGCTGGGCTCCAAGAATCCGGCCTGTGTGAGCCAGCACATTTCCACTTTTTGCCCAATTTAACCCAAGCTGTTACTAAAGGAGCTCTGACCAACACCTCCGGGCTTCAGTTCTCTCACCTGTAAGCTGGGGTTATGGTAGCTCTTACTGTATCTGAGCTATGACAAGCAACAGCTGACAGAGTGAGCAGGAAAACACTTTATAAATTATAAAATGTGACTCCAATGCAGATGGCACTCTTCGCTGATGCTTCATTGAACTAGGAAAAGTCAAAAGGATGGAGTTACCACCCTTGTGGAGAATTAGAAACGAGAGCTTAGGATGGAGTTGCCACCCTTGTGGAGAATTAGAAACGAGAGCTTGGGAGCCATCTGATCCTGAGGAAGCTACCAGAGTTCCCCAGTTTTTCTTCCCAGATCTACTTTCAGAGTCCATCAAGCTCCTCTTGTGCCCACAATGAACACAAGGATAGACTGAGTTAGTCCAGTGGCTCTCTCCTCTCCCCCCCCCCCGCCTTCTTCTATCCCCCCGCCACATACACACAGCATCATATTAGCACTTCAACAGTTTAGCTTGTCATCCAAAGAGCTCTATCAATTCATACTAAAACATTTTGTCTTTATTAAAGAAAAACTATGTAAGAGCTTAAGACAACTATTATTGCTATATCTCTTTTAGAATGGTACTGTGTAGGTGATTCTGAGAGTTGGAGGTGTTTGCTTCTGGATTTAGACAGACTCAGAATTCACCCTTTTTTAAAAAGAGAATATCTTACTAGTAGGTTGAAGTTTTGAGATTATAATTTATTCATTACTCAAGACTCATATTTCAGTTTTATAGTATTTTTCACTATATGTAATGGTACCTCCCAATGAGACAAAACACAGGGAGCCTCCACAAAACCTTAGCTTTGCCAGTTCATTGTATTACACAGTCATTTCTTTTATGTTTGATAATTAGAACCTCCCGCACAGTTATTTAAGGCCTCAGTCTGATAGGAAACTGCTTATAAAAAGGTTAAAGCCAGTGTGGAAATACGGTTTACTAATGTGAGAGGAGCAGGGCCCTTCAACCTCAAGATACTCTGCATTTCTCATACTGGAAATCTGGAAAACATGCCCATCTCCTTCCCTGTGATCAGAAGTCTATGAGGATGTGTTATCTGACAGCCACCAGTGTGTGTGGGGGAATGAGGCTGAATCTGTGCTAGTGGACCCCTACATCACACACACACACACACACACACACACACACACACACACACACCCTTCACCTATTGATGTCAAGAATACCAGTGATTTCATGTAAACTGAGGACTTAGAATGAGTTTATATTATGAATAAGTTTCTGGGTCTTCAAGCTGAAGAAAATGCCAACTGAATTGGAAACAGATGGAACCCTCAAATTGGTTCATTTTAGTAGAGCTTAATATGGGGAGTGATCTTCAAGGAAATGGGCAGAGTCTAGGGAAAATAATAAAGAATTGTTCAGGTTGTCCTGAAGCAATGACAGAAATGAGGAGAGAACCATCAAAGAGGAGCTGAAGCCACCAGGAAAGGAGTCTGGTCATATTATGATGATCCTGTAAACAGAAGTCCCAGGAAATAAGAAGCCAGAATTGATTCTCCCTCTTCCCTCTGACTTTCTCACAGTCCCTGCAGGCCAAGACCCCTGGCAGGCAAGGAGCCAGGCTACCTGCTATGGAGTCCATATGGTTTAGTTTCCTGGGGGCACAGAACCAGGGGGACAATAAATGGGAGATATCGAGCCTGGTCCACCTAGGAAAAAAGGCTTCAATGAAACAAATGGCTGCACTTAACCCTAATGTAACCCTTCCGCCCCCAAAAAATATTGTTTTAGTAAATGTTCATGTTTCTATTAATTTAACTTAATCAAGGCCATAGCCCATGTTCAAACGAACCAAAATACAATGGTAGCATTTGAGCAGAGCTGTTTGGTGAATGATGACTTGGAGGAGGTCACAGGATCTTGAGATCACCCTCATTCTTGTCTCATTCAGAGCTGGGAAGGCAACTTCAATAAACATAGTAGAATTTTTCAGCTGAGCATCACTGAGAAATTTTTGTAGCCCACAGTCAGGGATTCCTCACAGTTAAAGGAACGGCTGATATTCAAAAGAATTGACAGGTCCAGCTAGATGGCTGAGGGGCCAGGTTTTTGTTTGCTCTTTTTTTTTTAATATCAGTTCAATTGTTTTCATTCATTTGCTGAAAGAATCACTATTTCTTACTTTGATCAACCTAGATGAACTTCTTTGAACTACTGAAAATGAGTGGATCCTTTGAGTTGGGTGCACCTTCATAATCAGCAAATGCACTGGGAAATAAGTCAAAAGAAAGCAAATGTGCAATCCTACTCTGTACTGTAAATGTCTTCTTTGGATCAGAACATTCCCTAAGCTTGTAAATCCTGGTGGGCAGAGTTGAGGATATAACAGGAACCATGAAAGACCTGGGAAGGAGAAAAACAACATGGATATCAGGCATGGGATAAATAGTCTCAACGTGATAATGCCTATGACCCTTGGTGACTTACTGAACTTTACTTCAGATTCTCCTCATGGATACCAGGAGAATAATTTGACTTACTTAAAAATTAATTGACATTGCATATGCCAAATGAAGGCATTACTTTCCATCCAATAGTCACAATATATTTAGGAGATATGTGTCTGTATTTAAACACCATAGTTAAAGAATAACCGATAAATGATGCATGCATTGGACGTTTGGAATGTGACTGTGGACTGGGGTATGGAAGGACATTCCTGCAATCCCATCACGAGGGAAACGGAAATGAGAGAATCACAAATTAGAAGTGAACCTGGATTATGTAGCAAGATCTTGTCTCAAAAACAAAGCTAAACAGAAAACTTCCAATTAGATTTGTCCAAAGACTCACTTTATAAAATTGTTACTTCTTACGTTTATTGATACATAATAAATGGTACATTTAAAGAGTATGATTTGATGAATGTGAACAGCATGAAACCATAGCCACAATAAATATAATAATGATGTCCACCCACAAATTGCTTTATCACAGTGATAAGCCAGATCCCCTCCCCATTCTAGCATAATCACATTGAGAAGTTGTAGTTAATTTTGTTTGCCTCTTCGTGAATTTTATTCAGTTAGGTTTTTGGTCCTTTTCCTTTCTTTTTTCTCATTAATAGTATAACATTTTTTTTAAGAATCCCATGTTATTATAGTTGACAGCTCTGTTATCATACTTTTGGAGCAGCACAGTAAACAAAGACTGGGCACAAAAGCAGACAGAGCAGTAATTGCATTTACTAATGTCGGTTTTGCTTGAGTTCAGAGCTGAAGCCTGCTTTATTCAGCCTCCTAAGCTTACTAAAAACAAGCAAGATGGTGGAAAGAACCTAGTGACCACCAGCTGATGACTGGCTAACAAAAACTGTGGTCTGTTTTATTCATCTGAAGAAGGAGGGACATAGTGATGCGTGTTTCAACATGGATGAATCCTGAGAACACCATGCTGTGACAGAAACCACATACTGTGTCTTTTTACTCGTTGACATATTCAAAAGAGGACAATGCACAGAATAGATGAGTTTTATTGAGAGCTGGTGGGAGGCAGGAAAAAATGAATATGATTCTGCTGTGAAAATATCCAGGACTGTAATAAGAATGATGGACATGAAACTTTGTGTTGTATCCCAATAAAGCTATGTGGGGGTGTGTGGAGGTGTGTCCGTGTGTGCTGCACTGGTAGAAGCCAGAGATCAATGTTGAATGTCTTCCTCTACTGCTACCCACCTTATTTTCTGGGATAGGTTTTCTTACCAAACCTGTAACTTACTGATTAGGCAAGAATAGCTTGCCAGTGAGCCCCCGAGATTATCCTGTCCCGAGTCCCTAGCACTAGAGTTACAGCTACAAAACACCATGCCTGGCTTTTTACACAGGTGCTAGGGATCCGAGTTCAAGTCCTTTGCTTTTGTGGCAAACACTTTACTGAGCCATTCCCCAAGCCTGAAGCTATTATTTTAAAATTAATATATATACATATATATGCAAGCGCACATACACATTGTGCTTGGGGAGGACAAGCATTCAGAAACAGCAATTGTCTGTGCTGCATTTATTTCTATTCCCGGGCCTGGAGCACAATGTAGAACATTCCAGGTGTAGGTAGTAGAAATGTGTAACCTGCAGGTAAATGGTATTCACTGCTAGAAGGGGGCTCAGCGTCATCTTCTTTTGGTTTACTTGAGAGAAGAAAGGACTTGTAGCCATCTTGCCTTTTTTTATTTTGTCTTTTTTCTTCCTTTTAAAAGTAGCACTACCCTGATTATTCAAACTCCTAGCTTTGCAGTGTTAACTAGGTACGGGATATCCTGTGTGCAAGTGTCTTAGTTTTGTTGGATGATTCATTGAATACCTGACTGTGAAAGACAGGTCCGAACTCTTGTCGCAATCCCCAGAAAGACAAGGAGCCAAATCAGAAAGCAGAGAGTGATTCAGGGGTGTAGCCGTTCAGTCAGAGGGCAGCGTGGGTTTCAGGCAGCGGTGCAGGGTGAACTGAGAACAGACTTTCTTCCTTTCTAATTCTCTTCTTTCATCTGGGAAGGCCTTACCCCTTCAAAGCCTCTTTAGTTTGGAGGCTGTGATGCAGGATAACCCCGACCACAGTTAGTCACCACGAGCAGAGCCCACCTCATCCAATTCCCTAATTCCATAAGCCTGTTTGCTTCCTGGGTGCTCTCTCTGAGCATGGCGGACAATGAAGGCTGATGAGAAGCCAAGGACAATGGCACTAGGTTTCGATCCTAATACATGAACTGGCTTTGTGGGTGCTTAGCCTGTTTAGACGCTCACCTTCCTGGACATAGATAGAAGACCTTCGTCTTCCCGCAGGGCAGAGAATTTGGACTGCTCTTCAATATCGAGAGGGAGGGGGAATGGTGTGGGGGGAAGAGAAGAGGAGTGGGGATAGGGGGAGGGGACTGGGGGAAGGGGGCAATATTTGGGAGGAGGGGAGGGAAATGGGAAACGGGGAGCAGGTGGAAATTTTAATTAAAAAAGAATAAAAAAAAAGTTTACAGGAGAGAAAAATCTCCTCCCCATCTCTTCTCCACTGAGAAAAATCTTACTAGCCAAGGTTTGAATTTCGAACCCATTTGCTTTAAACCTGAAGGTGAATGCAAGGTACTGGCACCCTAAGATGAACACAAAACCTTCATGACTCCACTCAGAAATGTTGCCTTTGCTTTTTGCTGTCATTTGGCGAATTTTGTTTTTTCAAGGTGACTTGAAAACTTTTAAAGTGATATGTGTATTTAGCTGTTGTTTTCTATAACTTTTGGTACACGGCAAAACATTTTGCCTTGGCGCTGGAGGCCGAGGTGCTCCAGTGTGTCTCTGGGTCATAGTCTACTAACCCAAGTAGTGGGTGTCACACAAAGTGTGTTAGGAAGGTGACCATGAGGTCTGCTGTGAGAGCATGGGCTGTGTGGCTTGTGCAAACAGACATGAAAATGAATGTTCTCGGATTTGCATCCTCTTGAAATCTGGGGTGGCTGAGAGTATTTTCATATGTTTTAATCAATCTTTTGCATATTCTCTTCTGTGAGCTCTCATTTCTCATCCTTTGCCTATGTTTCTACAAGGCTATTTGGCTTCTTCCTCAATTTGCATTGCATTTTAGTTGGGTGACAATATGGCTTTGCTCTCTTTAATACAGTTATCTATTTCCCTGACTATCATTGCTCTTTAGTTTGGTTATAATGGTTTTGTTTTGTTTTCATTTTTAGTCACATGTTTATCTTGTGTGGCTTCTTCATTTCTTACGTTGTATAGGAACATTTCCCTTACGCAGAGTAATTAATAGAAACAGATTGCTTATTGTTTTCTGTTATTTTAAAATATATTTTCATATGCATATATTATGGAATATATTGCTATGGTTTGCTTAAGGTTATGCCCTGTGAACTCAGGTCACTATCACAGTGCTTGTCAAGGGTGTTGGGAGTTGCCTGTGCTTTCAGTTCTCAATAAGCCACAGTTTTGCTACCATATATTCTGAATAAAGGAGATGAGTTATCATATTTAAGTGTAAATGCTCCATGAAGCAGAACCTTATCTATTGGATAGAGGCTCATTTTCCAACAAACCCCACAGGATGCACGCTGCTGTCAGATAAAGGCCATCATTTGTTGAAGGAATTTTGCTATCTGTGAAAATTGATCTATAGTTGTTGTATGTGTGCTCATTTCCAAAGACTAGAATTTGTAAGTGGAATGTGGTTACTTCTAAGACACAATGCAATGTAGATAGATTCTTGAGGCTATGAAAACACCTGCAGAAATGGACAAATGCCTCCAAGCAACATAACCTCAGCCTCCAATGTGCCAAGTCCGAGAGGAATTTTCCAAAGTATCCACTTCATTTTTAAAAGTCATGACTCTAAAGAACAAATCTACAGGAGAATAGGACAAAAAATTCAACAAACTTTAAAGTAGTCTGATCGGAGACGACATTAAAATACCAATAAGAAGTAACAAAGCAACAAAAGCTGCTACCTGAATAGTAGTCTACAAGGGACAAAGTCCAGGAAACCAAAGCTGTGTCATAGGAAACTGCTATGTCACAATCGAGGGTGTTTCCAGAAATAGTAAAAAAGGGAGAAAGATAAAAAGAGATTACATGGTAATGTGGAGACTAGCCTTAATTAGGTTAGCATGTTTATTAATTATAGAATCAAAAAAGAAATTAGAAGGTTTAAATAAGTTTTGAAAAATAATTCCAGATCAAGTTGACCCAGTTCTAGAATGAGACTTAGTTTATTACTTTAATATATAATTTCTTAACTTTAAAATGATGGCGGGAATACTTGAACTAGTAAAATAAATTTTTTAAATGATTTTTATTGAGCTCTACATTTTTCTCTGCTCCCCTCCCTACCTCTTCAACCCTCTCCCAAGGTTCCCATGCTCCCAATTTACTCAGGAGATCTTGTCTTTTTCTACCTCCCATGTAGATTAGATCTATGTATGTCTCTCTTAGTGTCCTCATTGTTGTCTAGGTTCTCTGGGATTGTGATTTGTGCGCTGGTTTTCTTTGCTTTATGTTTAAAAGCCACTTATGAATGAGTACATGTGATAAGTGTCTTTCTGGGTCTGTGTTACCTCACTCAAGATGATATTTTCTAGCTCCATCCATTTGCCGCAAAATTCAAGATGTCGTTATTTTTTCTGCTGTGCAGTACTCCATTGTGTAAATGTACCACATTTTCCTTATCCATTCTTTGGTCGAGGGGCATTTAGGTTGTTTCCAGGTTTTGATTATGACAAACAAAGCTGCTATGAACATTGTTGAGCACATATCCTTGTGAGACGATTGAGGATCCTTTGGATATATACCCAAAAGTGGTATTACTGGGTCTTGAGGAAGGTTGTTTCCTAATTTTCTGAGAAATCACCACACTGACATTCAAAGGTGCTATACTAGCTTCCATTTCCCACCAGCAATGCAGAAGTGTTCCCACAACCTCTCCAGCATAAGTTGTCATCAATGTTTTTGATCTTGGCCATTCTTACAGGTGTAAGATGGAATCTCAGAGTTGTTTTGATTTGCATTTCTCTGATGACTAAGGATGTTGAACATTTCCTTAAGTGTCTTTCAGCCATTTTAGATTCCTCTGTTGAGAGTTCTCTGTTTAGGTCTGTATTCCTTTTTTTATTGGATTATTTGTTCTTTTGATGACCAATTTCTTGAGTTCTTTGTATATTTTGGAGATCAGACCTCTGTCTGATGTGGGATTCGTGAAGATTGTTTCCCATTCTGTAGGCTGTCGTTTTGTCTTGTTGACCATGACTTTTGCTTTACAGAAGCTTTTCAGTTTCAGGAGGTTCCATTTATTAATTGTTCATCTCAGTGTCTGTGCTACTGGGGTTATATTTATGAAGTGGTATCCTGTGCCAATGCATTCAAGTGTTCTTCCTACTTTCTCTTGGATGAGTTTCAGTGCGGCTGGCTTTATGTTGAGGTCTTTGATCCATTTGGACATGAGTTTTGTGCATTGTGATAGATATGAATCTGTTTTCATTCTTCTAAATGTTGATATCCAGTTATACCAGCACCATTTGTTAAATATGCTTTCTTTTTTCCATTTGATACTTTTTGCTTCTTTGTCAAAAATCAGGTGTTTGAATGTGTGTGTATAAATATCTGAGTCTTCTATTCAGTTCCATTGGTCCTCCTGTCTGTTTTTATGTCAATACTGGGCTGTTTTCATTACTGTAGCTCTGTAGTAGCGTTTGAAGTCAGGAATTGTGATGCCTCCAAAAGTTCTTTTACTGTACAGGATTGTTTTAGATATCCTGGGTTTTTTGCTTTTCTATATGAAGATGAATACTGTTCTTTCGAGGTCTGTGAAGAATTTTTCTGGGATTTTGATGGGCATTGCATTGAGTCTGTAGATACTTTTTGTAAGATTGCCATTTTTACTATGTTAATTCTACCTACTCAAGAACATGGGAGATCTTTCCACTTTCTGGTATCTTCTTCAATTTCCTTCTTCAAAGATTTAAAGTTCTTGTCATTCAAGTCCTTCACTTGTATAGTTAGAGTTACTCCAAGATATTTTATACTATTTGTGGCTATTGTGAAGGGTGATGTTTCTCTGATTTTTTTTCTCAGCCCTTTTATCATCTGTGTACAGGAGCTACTGATTTTTTCAAGTTATTCTTGCATCCTGATATATTACTGAAAGTGTTTATGAGTTGTAGAAGTTCCTTGGTAGAATTTTGGGGGGTCGCTTATGTAAACCATCATATCATCAGCAAATAGTGAGAGTTTGACTTCTTTTCTGATTTGTATCCCCTTGATCTCCCTTTAGTGTCTTATTGCTCTAGCTAGGACTTCAAGAACTATATTGAATAGATATGGAGAGAGTGGACAACCTTATCTTGTTCCTGATTTCAATGAAATCGCTGGGAGTTCCTCTCCATTTAGTTTGATGTTGGCTGTGGGCTTGCTGTATATTGCCTTTATTATGTTTAGGTACGTTCCTTGTATCTCTGCTCTCTCCAAGACCTTTATCATGAAAGAATGTTGTATTTTGTTGAAGGCTATTTCGGCATCTAATGAGATGATCATGTGTTTTTTATTTTTCAGCTTGTTTATAAGGTGGATTATGTTGACAGATTTTTGTATGTTGAACCTTCCTTGCATCTCTGTGATGAAGCTGACTTGATCATGGTGAATCATGGTTCTGATGTGTTCTTGGATTCGATTTGCCAGTGTTTTATTTAGTATTTTTGCATCAATGTTCATGAGTGAGATTGGTCTGTAATTCTCTTTCTTAGTAATGTCTTTCTGTGGTTTGGGTATCAGGGTAATTGTAGCCTCATAAAAAGAGTTTGGCAATGTTCCTTCTGTTTCTATTGTGTGGAATAATTTGAGGAGTATTGGTATTAGTTCTTCTTTGAAAATCTTGTAGAATTCTGAGCTGAAACCCTCTGGTCCTGGGCTTTCTTTTGATTGGGAGACTTTGATAACTCTTTCTATTTCTTCAGCAGTTATAGGTGTGTTTAATTTGCTTATCTGGTCTTGATTTAATTTTGGTAAGTGATATTTATCCAGAAAGTTATCCATTTCCTTTAAGTTTTCCAATTTTGTGGAGTAGAGGTTTTCAAAATATGACCTGATAATTCTCTGTATTTCCTCTGTATCTGTTGTTAGGTCCCCTTTTTCATTTCTGATTTTGTTAATTTGGATATTCTCTCTCTGCGTTTTGGTAAGTTTGGATAAAGATTTGTCTATTTTGTTTTTCTTCTCAAAGAACCAATTCATTGATTCTTTGTGTTGTTTTCTTTTGTTTCTATTTTGTTGATTTCAGCTCTCAGTTTGATTATTTCTTGCCTTCTAGTTCTCTTGGGTGAATTGGTGAGAGTGGAGTGTTGAATTCTCTCACTCTTAGTGTGTGGTTTAATGTATGATTTAAGTTTTAGAAGCTTTTCTTTACATGTGAGGGTACCCTTGTATTTGGGGCATAGATGTTCAGTATTGAGATTTCCTCTTGATGGATTTTTCCTGTGACTAATATGAAGTGACCTTCTTTGTCTCTTTTGACTGATTTTAGCTTGAAGTCTATTTTGTTAGATATTAGGATAGCCACACCAGCTTGTTTCTTAGGTATATTTGATTGGAATATTTTTTCCCAACCCTTTACTCTGAGGTGATGTCTGTCTTTGAGGTTGAGATATGTTTCTTGTATGCAGAAGTGGGATGGATTCTGTTTTCATATCCAATCTGTTAGCCTGTGCCTTTTTATAGGTGAGTTGAGCCCATTTATATTAAGGGATATTAATGACCAGTGCTTGCTATGTCCTGTTAATTTAGTTTTCATTGTTGCTGATTGTAATTTGTGTGTTTTCCCCTTCTTTGGGGTTTGCTGTAATGAGATCATCAATTGTCTGTGTTTTTGTTGATGTAGCCAATTTCCTTGGATTGGAGTTTTTCTTCTAGTATTTTTTGTAGGGCTGGGTTTGTGGCTAGGTATTGGTTAAATCTAGTTTTGTCATAGATTATCTTGTTTTGTCCTTCTATGGTGAATAAAAGTTTTGCTGGGTATAATAGTCTGGGCTGGCGTCTATGGTCTCTTAACGTCTGCATAACGCTTGACCAAAACCTTCTGGCTTTCATTGTTTTCCAATGAAGTCAGGTGTAATTCTGATAGGTCTGCCTTTATATGTTACTTGGCCTTTTTCCTTTGCAGTGCTTAATATTCTTTCTTTATTCTGTAAGTTTAGTGTTTTGATTATTACGTTTCGAGGGGAATTTTTTTTTTTTTTTTTGGATCCAGTCTGTTTGGTGTTCTATAAGCTTCTTGTATCTTCATAGGCATATCTATCGTTAGGTTGGGAAAGTTTCCTTCTATGATTTTGTTGAATATATTTTCTGTGCTTTTGAGTTGAACTTCTCCTTCTTCTATATCTATTATTTTTAGGTTTGGCCTTTTCATGGTGTCCCATATTTCTTGGATATTTTGGGTTAAGCTTTTGTTAGATTTAATGTTTTCTTTAATGGATGAATCTATTTCCTCTATTGTATCTTCAGCGCACGAGATTCTCTCCTCCATCTCGTGTATTCTGCTGTTTATGCTTGAGTTTGTGGTTCCTGATCGTTTTCTCATGATTTCTGTTTCTATAATTCCCTCAGCTTGTGTTTTCTTTATTGTCTCTATTTCAGTTTTCAAGTCATGAATAGTTTTTTTCATATGTTTGATTTTTTTTCTTGGTTTTCTTTAAGGGATTTGCTGATGTCTTCCAATTTTTGTTTGTCTTTTCCTCCATTTCTTTGAGGGAATTTTTTGCTTCCTTTTTAAGAGTTTAAAACATTCTTCTGAAGTTATTTTTTAGGTCATTTTCTTCTGCTTCTTCTATATTTGGCTGTTCAAGTCTTGCTGTTGTAGGGTCTTTAGGTTTTACTGGTGTTGTGTTGCTCTTTGTGGTATTGCGTGTGTTCTTACCTTTTCTATTCATCTTTTCCTCTAATAAGTGTGGTTGGGGCTGTCTGTGATTCTGTTGAATAATCTTCTAGGTGCCAGTGAATCCAAGGCTCAGGTGGTTGTTCCTTGTGGTACCATCAGTGCCATGGTTCTAGTTACCTCGTTGGTCACTCCGTGTTCCTAGAGGTCACTCAGCGTTCCTGTGCTTTGCTCTGCTCCTTTGGAGTTTGCTGTCTCAGGCCTGCTCTAGCCTATGTTATTGGCTCAGACCTATTTCTGTAAATGTCCCTGGTCTGGATCCATTCCTACAGAGGTCCTTGGCTTGGGTTTGGTCCTGTAAAGAACTCTGACTCTGATCTACTCCCTCAGAGTTTTCAGGCTCAGGTGCACCCAGACTTGCAGAGGACCTAGCTCAGGCTTACTCCCTCAGAGGTCCCAGATTCATGCTCGGACCTGCAGATATTTCTGGGCCCTGCCTATCCCTTTTGATGTCTCAGACCAATGCCCAGGCCACAGAGGTCCTGGCTCATGCTTACTCCCTGAGAAGTCCCAGACTCATGCAAGGACCTGCAGAGATCTCTGGTTCCTACCTACTCTCTTGGAGGTCCCAGATTCATGCCTACACCTGCAGGGTCCTAGCTCAGGTGTAGTTCCTCAGAGGTCCTAGACTCATGCCCAGACCCACAGTGGTCCTGACTTAGGTCTAATCCCATGAAGGCCCACTCACTCAGCAGTTACTCCCCTGTACCTGTTCCTGTGGAGTTTGCTCTCAGGTCTGCTCTAGCCCAGGTTGCTGGCTCAGTCCTGCATCTGCAAATGTCCCTGGCCTGAATCTGCTCCTGGTCCCGTGGAGCTTGCTTTCTCAGGCCCACTCCGGCCTAGGTAGCTGGTTCAGTCTCCCTCCCGTGGAGCTCACTACCTCAGGCCTGCTCTGGCCTAGGTCACTGGTCCAGTCCTGCTTCTGCAAATGACCCTGGTCTGGATCCACTCCTGCTCTCATGGAGTTCACTGTCCAAGGCCCGCTCTAGCCCAGATTGCTGGTCAAAATAAATAGTTGTTAAAAAGCCAACAATTTTATAGTTAAAGTCTTCCTAGAATTAATTGAAGGTGTGGCATATGTGTGTAAATTAGCATCCAGGGGAAGATGCTGAGGCTGGACTGGTAGCACTTCAAACTTCTGAAATGTAAGGCCAGATGATGTTCTAAGTATGATTTCCAGTGCAGTCACTATTATGATCATTAACTCTCCAAGGCATTGAAATAACATCTGTATTCAAAGGAAAAAAAAGTCCAGGAAAGATGATCATTCATTTGGGAAAACTCAAGAAGGATTCCCACATATCCGACCAGCCCTCAGCTGTCACTGACTTACACTCATATTCCACACAGCTACTGCTCTATACTGGGGCCTCTGACCAGGTTCTCCCCTCAGGAACATTAAGCAGTGTCTGATCAAGATCTGTCCAACAGAACAGCCCAGATCTTCCAGGGGAAAGATGCTCTCATGTGCTTCCTCATCTTCATTAAATAAAAGTGAAAGATACAAGACACATGAAACAAAGCCTAACGAGATACCTCATTAAAGAGAGAGAGAGTTAAAATAACAGCTCCAGCAGACGCCCAGTGGAAGAAACAGAACATACACAAAGGACCAGGGAAAGTTCTTTGTCTAAATTAAAAATAACAAAGTGGTAAGACGTGAGTTGACTGCAGAATGCTTTATTCATTGCAGATGCCCTGAGCTCTCTGTCTGCAGCCTTCCCAATGAGGCCTGTCTCTGCTGCCCTGAGCTAGGACCAAGTTGCCAACCCTGCTGCCTTTGCAGTCAACAGCAGCACTTGACCATTGTCAACTCTCTTTTCATGCTCCAGCTCTAAAGCACAAGGAACTGGTAAAGATAAAATTGATAGGGTGAAGCAAGCAGACCACTGATTCACAAAGACAGGATTGTGAAGGAAATGAGGAGAGGTGGGAGCAGAGGGGAAGGAGTAGAGCTATGGTCAGATTTTCCTGAATGGTAATTCTTTGTTGAGGTATTTTCAAACACAGCTCTACTATAGAAGAGACCTTCAAGAACTCACCGAGTGCTGATGAGACTTGCCCTTTGAATGTCTCTTTTGTCTCTGCCACACACTTCTGGTCCCGTGCCCTCTCTGACTAAAGTGAGTTTGAATAGGGGCTGTTAGGAGGAAGTGGCTTACGTAATCCATTCTGGCCTTCAAGCTCTTGACTGGTATGTCACAGACTCTGGATAGCCTCTCCTTTCTGGTTCAGATTAATTATCTTGATTAAAACAATCTTAGGTGTATTTATTTTCTGTGTATGAGGACTTTTTGCTTGCATGTATATCTATGCACCACATGCATGCCTAGTGCTCTCAGATGTAAAAATGGTGTGCTGCATCCCCCAGAACTGGAGTTATGGACAGTTGTAAGCTTTCTTGTGTGTGCTGGAAATACAACCTGGGTCCTTTGCAAGAACAAGTGCTCTTAACTGCTGAGCCATCTCTCTAGCCCCAAATTATTCTGTTTTAGTTGCCTATGAAAAGCATTTTTTCTCAAGTATAAAAAAAATCTATAAAAATGAATCCTCCTTTTGAACATATTGATAATTTTAGTAAGACCCAAGAAATCAGAAGTTATGTATGTAAAATTATATAACCCATAGTACATCTCTTTCCAAAATAATGTTGATTAAAAACAACCATATTTACAATATACCTGTCATGACCAAACAGCTATAAAAAGGAAACACACGGTGCTTTATTCTTCATTCTTATCGTCATTTGAATAAAGACACTGTTAATTAGGTAGAGAAGAAAAAGATCAGACAGTGCTTAATAATGAGATGAGAATGAGCTATGGCTCTTTGGGGCACCTGCCATCCCCCAGGTAATTTTATTAATTTCTTCAGCAGGCCTGAGCATGAGATGTTACAACTATTTCCCAGAAGTAGACACCTTATCTTGCTGCCAAACTTGAAGTCACTGAACCTATTTTTGTCTTTCTATTTCACCACCAAGCTAATTCGTAGGAACCAAGCTAACAGTTTCAGTTGAAATACTGATAGAAAGGACACTTTATCAATGATAATAAAGTCACTTTAAAACTGGTTGATAAGAATGAATTTCACAAACAATCTGTGGAAGTCAAGGAAGAGTAAACCCATTAGTTACTAATGTACATTTTAATATGTCACAATTCAAAATGGCATGGAGAGACAGAGTTACAGATAGGAATATACATTATAAACAAAACAGAGAGCTCAAGAGCAAACCTTCATACACTTAGGATTTAATATACAATGCTGCATTTGTAGTTGGCAGGGAAAGTAATTTATTGTTTCCTCAAGTCATTGTTTCATTAAGATTTTGTCTGCATTTGGAAGAGTAATAAACCCTGCTCCATGTTGGCTAGTAGAAGCCTTGTGTAGAATATGTAGATTTGTGGGGGTGTGGACATGTGTGTAACTGCATGCATCCATGTGTGTGCATACATTCATGAGTGGATTGTTTATGTTGCTTCTGTTGGGATGTCCTTCCTTCAATCCTTTCCTTTCCAGGGATAACTGCCGTTCATCGCCTCAGATTTGTGTTTCTGTACAGACCTGTTCCCTTTGACATCTGATATTGTGACTCCCAGTGAGTCTTAAAATTTAGCATGCAGCCAAATCACTCAGGTCCTGTTGCTAGGTCCCATATCAGAGATTGAGCTTCAGTGAGTCTGGGATAGGGCTAGAGGTTTTGTACTTCTAGCAAGTTCTGAATGCAGTGTCCTTCCTCCACCTAAGGCTAATGCTAATGGTGAGTGAGCCCTTAGGAGCTTTTTACATTGTTGGAAAAAAGCTTCTGTTTCATAGAGTGATTTGGACTCTTTAGATCTAATAATTTTTAAAAATGAATGTCTTTTCAATGACATTTTTGTTTCATTTTTCTAGTTATATGTTACAGTCATTGGAATTTTATAATAGCACCAGACTGCACAACACTGGAAATTAAAAACAGACAATAGGGGTTGGAGAGATGGCTGAGGAGTTGAGTGTTTCTGCTCTTACAAAGAACTGGGTGTTCAGTTCCCAGTACCCATGCCAGATAGCCCATAGGAGATCAGATGCCCCCTGTAGGCACCTGTACACAATTGCACAGACACACAGACATACAGACACAGACAACTCACACACACACACTCACAAATAGAATAAGATATCTTTTTAAAAATGGACAAATAAAGCTACATCCTCAATATGGATTGTTCACTCTGCTTTCTCTTAGAAGAGTCACATAGTTTGGAGCAGACCACAGTATACAAGCCCTTATATATAACTTAGTAAAACAAGTAGAGATTGTTTCCACAGACAGATGCCATCAGGTCCCACAAAGCATGAGAGCATAAGACCACATGGCACTGCTGATTTCTATGTTTATCATGAAAAACTAAGACAAGCTTTTGGGGATCAATTTTCTTCTTCCACCAAGGGTTCCATGGTTCAAAATCAGATCATCAGTGTTTATGGCAAACAGTTCTACTGAGTTGTCTTGATGGCACCCAACATTTGACATTGGTTTGGAGCTTCCAAGTTTCTCTTTCTCATCAACTTGTGATAGAATTGATTCAGTCAACTCACTGTCCTGTCTGGAGGTCATTGTCTGCTTTTGATGTCAACTTTGCAAATCTCTATCAGAGCCCATTATGCTGTTACAATATCAAAGCACAAATGTCACACAGATAGGAGCAAGGCAAAAGTTTAGTTAACACATTAGAGGACAAGTCAATACAAAGCCTGGCTTAAAGAAACGTGAAATACAAATACTCTGAGGAACACAGAAGGATGCTGAAGTTTGGTTCCCATGTTTTATAAAATCAGGTTTATTGTCCTCCAGAGTAGGAGAGATATGACATTTTGGATGATTTCCTCATTCATATGATTTGCACCTCTGCTAGGCAAAACTAACTGACAATTTACCAATCTATAAGCTTTTGGGGTCATGGCTCTAATATATATTAAATGAAAAGATGTCCTACAAACAGTGAGCAGTGTCAGATGAGCTTACACAGTTGTTTTTCTATTTCTAAGCTTTGAAAACATTGTCTTCGCAGACTTACACATTTTGTGCACACAGAGATCCTTTTCTTTGTTTTCTGCAAGAAAATATTGATGGGTTTGGGGGAAGAACAGAGAGAATGTTCATCTTTCCAATGTCCAGGATTCTAGAATGACAGCCATGACCTTAAAGCACTTTGAAAGCCTGCAAAATGTCTCAGTGGGTAAAGGCACTTGCTTTCATGTCTGATGACTTGAGTTCAATCCCCAAGACCCACATGGTGGAAGGAGAGAACCAACTTTCATGAGTTGTCCTCTGACCTCTGCCAGTGTACCATAGCACATATAGCCCCCCCCACATCACACATACACACACATACACAGTTCACACATGCATGCGCACATGCGAACACCACATATGTAACTCAATTAATTAATGTAATATTTTAAAAATTGTTTTAAAATGCCTTGGGATATACTATTTAATTGCCAGAAAGAGTAGTACCATTTTCATGTGGGTAATTGTGCCCACAATTTAAATTCTCTTCTCTGTGACTCTGGGGTTTGTTTACATGGGTTAGATAGTCAGAGCACACAAAACTCAAATGTAGAACTTGATATCCCCACTTTCCCACATCCTGCTATGTTAACTGTCTCCACTGCTTGAAAATATGTAGGACTTGCTGTCTAAGCATGATAAACCTCAGGATTGACTTTTCTGAACTGTCCTTTAAAGTATTTGTTTGGGGGTACCCAGAGGTCCTATATATCAGGGAAGCTCCGTGTTGATATACTGAAATGAACTCTTAACCAATTGCTAAAACAAATTTTTCTCTTCACTAAGATTAAAAGTACCTAATGATGTGGCCCATTGGTGGCCAGCAGGTGCTAATGGACTTGGAAAGAGTGCCAAAACAAATGTGAATTACAACAGCCACTCAGTGCCCAAGGGCAACATTGGAGGTAATCAGTTACCCGTATCTGCCTAGGAGACATAGGAGAGGAGAACGGGCAGCGGACCAGGTGGCCCTGGGCTGCTGTTTTTGCAGGGTCAGAGGAAGACCTAGTGAAGAAAAGGCCTGCTGGGAGGGCCTAGAATTCAGATGTGCACTCTTCTGGTGGCTTTGTGGCTTGCACTGCTGCAACAGACACCAGAGTTTCAGGATGTCAGTATAAAACTACGTCTTAAACATTATTCTTGCGTGGTCTGGCCAGGATGTCACTTAGCTGGACAACTACAGCATCAGTGAAGACCACTGAAGAAGTCTGATTTTTTTGTCTGTTTGTTTTATGGAGGTTTTCATTTGGTTCAGGCTACCCTTCCTATGTAAAATGAGAATAACCTTGCTTCTTGTTCGTGTCTTCATGAGTCATTTGTGTTGTGCCTAGGAATGGAACTCAGAGCTTTGTGCATGCGGGGTGAGTACTCTACCAGCTGAGCTACATTCCCCAGTCCCATGACAGTAGTTTGTAAAAACCCAGGAAAGGACTTGAAAATATCAATAGTATATTGGCAAATCACTTCCTCTGCAGTTCATCGTTGTGTGTGTGTGTGTGTGTGTGTGTGTGTGCGTGAGTGTGTAATGGTGCAGCTGACTTAACCAATAAAAGGAGTGTTAAATATCTTTTAGCTAAATAGTTCTGGTTTATCACATTACACATTAACATTTTATCTGGTCATTTTAAAAATATTTTCACGTTGCTCTTCTGAATATATAAAAATTGAAACTATTTTAGCCAAACCATCAAACTAAGAAAAGAAATGATATTGGCAATATAATAGTCTTATTGTGTAGGGTTGCCAAGATGGCTCAGTGGGTAAATGCTTTTATCGCCAAGCCCAGTTTTCTGAGCTCAGCCTCTAGAATCCATGTGGTAAAAGAAAAGAACCAGCTGCCACATGTTGTCCTCCTATCTCCACGTGCACACACATACTGAGTCAATAAATGTATTTTTAAAAGAATCATTGTCTAAATTTACATAAAGTATTTATTCAAAGTTTAAAAGATGATAGAAGCTTCTACTAAGTACACAGTTAAAATTTAATAGGCAATTTGTAAAGAAGCAATGATGGGCATAGAAAAGGTTCCTGAGGGAAGAAGGGACAGTGGCTGACCTGGGCCTGACCTCCATGCCAGACTTGATAAAGATTAATTGATTAAATGAGAAAATGAGTCAGGACAAGAGCAACTTATTGGCTTGACCAGAAATTAAGTAAGTGCAAATGAAAGCAATAATGAAATAAAATTCCATATTTGTTAATTCAACAAGATTAAAGAAATAAAATCCATGCTAAGGGATCTTCAGGAAAGCACAACCCTTATTAAAGGGCCTATTCATTCGTATCACCTAGGACTGCTCACTTTCTTCAACCTCTTTTGAAGAATTGCCCTCAGGAAACAATGGTAAAAACATTGTTTGTTGTAGAGCTATTAACACTGAAGCAAGACACAAGCTGAACACCCAGCTACTCCGTGGAATATTATGCAGCCCTCTGAGATAATGTACTTGGATATAACCATGTCAAAACCAGCACGATGTGGGTTGGGGAGATGGCTCAGTGGGTAAAGCACTTGTGTAAGTCTGAGGACCTAAGCCCAGACTCCTAGCGCCCATATAAAAAGACAGGCCTAGTGGTACATACCTGCAATCCCAGTACCAGGGCAGGAAGGAGGGTCCCTGGGGCTTGATGGTCAGCTCCAGCTTTGGTGTGAGACCCTGTCTCAAAAACATAAGATGTATGTGCTTAGTTTTTTTTTTTTCTTTCTTTCTTTCTTTTTTTTTTTTTGTCAACTTGATACAGACTAGAGTCTTCTGGGGAGAGGGATCTTAACTAAGCAAGTGTCTCCATCTGTAATTCTGTGGGACATTTTTCTTGATTGATGATTGCTGTGGGAAGGTCCAGCCTACTGTGGGTGGTGCCTCCCCAGGCAGGTGATCCTAGGTCATATAAAAAAAGAAAATTGACAGGCTATGGGAATCAAGTCAGTAAGCAGAACATGGTCTTGGCTTCAGCTTCTGCCTCCAGGTTCCTGTCCTGCTTGAATTCCTGCTCTGATTTTCCTTCATGATGGACTAAAGCTATAAGATGACTTAAACCTTTCCCTCTCCAAGTTGGTTTAGGCAATGTTTGTCACACAGAAGCAAATTAGGACAGTGAAGGACACACAAGATGGCTTGGTGGGTAAAGGCACTTGCCGCTCTTGAGGACCTCAGTTTGATCTCTGAGTCCCACATTCCAAGGAGAGCCAAGACTTTTCATCTTTTGGGAAGCTTTCCATGTCAATTGTTCATATCTCTTTTTCCTAACAGACTGTTATTGAGAATCATGGATCTGTACAATAAATCCTGAGATGATGTTGTTCTCTTAAGTGGACCTGTGCAGCACTTTTTCTTGTGTCCCCACAAAGCTCGATAGTGACAACCACTCTCAAGACTGTGCTTTGGGAAGAACCCGGAGAGGGATGCAGTAGCTTCCATCCAATCCTAATCAGAGTTTATGCTGGGAAGAAGAGAACCATGCTGTCTCTTAGCTCTGGCCTGTCCGGATCTTCTTAGTTGGCTTAATATTTGTCACTGAAATGTCTTGCTCTATGAGTGGGAGGGGCTGTAGGAGGTTGATTGGATTTTACTCTTGGGCTGTCTGAATTGATGGCCCTCTGCTTCTCGGCCTCTGAGTCATCCTCTTACCCAGGAACTGGAAGGAGTGGGTCCCTATAGAGGTTTGAATAATGATCCCTATAGGCTCATGTATGTAAATGGGCATCTCCTGTCCCAACACCCAGTCCCAAATAACTGACTCAGAGACTGAATATGAATTATAAATGCTCGGTCAATAGCTCAGGTTTGTTACTAGCTCACTCTTACATTTAAATTAACCCATTTCTATTCATCTTTGTCTTACCACATGGATCATGACTTTAACTGTTCTCTATCATGTCTTGCTTCTTGGGTAACTGGCTGGCATCTTTCTGACTCCCCTTCTTCCCCCTAGCATTTTCAGTTTGAGTTTCCCACCTAATCTTATTCTTCCTTGCTATAGGCCAACCAGTTTTTTTTTTCTTATTAACCAATGAGAGTAATGCATATTCACAGCATACAGAAAGATTTTCCCACAGCACATGTATTAAAATACTTGGTCCCCAGTTGATGGAACTGTTTGGGAAGGATTAGGAGGTATGGCCTTGTGGAGGAGGTATGTCAATGGGAGTGGCCTTTGAAGTTTCAAAAGCTCATTCCAAGCCTAGTCTCTCTCTCCTCTCTCTCTCTCTCTCTCTCTCTCTCTCTCTCTCTCTTTCTCTCTCTCTCCCTCTTGTGGTTGTATCTCAAAACGTGAGGTCCCAGCTACTGATCCAACACCATGCCTACTTGCCTGTTATCATGTTTCCTACCATGATGGTCATGGACTGTAATCCATGGGCCTGCTAAGTCCCAAATAAATGTTTTCTTCTGTAACTTTCCTTGACCATGGTGTCTTATCATAGTAATGGAAAAGTAACTAAGACAATTTCACATAACTATTTACATTTTTCTGTGACCCCAGCCCTTAAGAAACCCTAGACTTCCTCCTCAGTCAGTTATAATTTATTTGAAAGAGTTTTGTTTGTAAAAGATTTAAATTTTCTTTGAGACAACTGTGGTTCTGGAAAAGGTTTGTGCGTTCTGGTTATTTACCAAATCAGTGAACACTAAAGTCAACAACTTAAAAACAATAACTGTGACTAAAACTGCAGTGCAATTTCCATCTAGACAAATCTCTTACCTGATTTAGCTGAATTTTTCCTGAATACAACATTGGATGAAAAGAAAATAAATCACATGGTAGCCCATGAACACATTTAACTCTTACCTTTTATAAAATATTTTTAAAGATTATAATATAATTTACATCATTCTTCTTTCCCTTCTCCTTCCTTCAACTCCTCCCATGTGCCCTATCCTGCTTTCTTTCAAAACCATAGTGTTTCAGTTGTTTTTTTACATTTGTACGTATTCTGAAACATATAAATACAACCTGCTCAGTCATAATGGTACTTGTCTGTATAGTAACTCTTACCTTATTATGCATCAGTTTAAAACAAAGATGCCCTTGAATCAGCTGGATGAGTTTGCTTCTTCAGTTTCAAGATTAAGTAGGTTTGTGAAGAATGGGATCAAAATGTCACGATGCCATGCACCAGGAAAGGTTTTCCTTGGCAGGATGCCATCAAATACAACAGACACCCGAGACCAGCAGCATTTTCCTCCATGGCTTGAAGTCAGAAAGCTCAGCAATAAATGTTGCTGTCTTTCTGTGCCATGGAAATTGCTAGAATTCAGACTTTCCAGATGAGGCAAGGGTTTCTATTTCTTTCCTACCATCTGGCTTCAGGTCCCTCCTTCCTCCACCTTCTTGTTTTGATTTTACTTTTATATATTTTTTGACATACTAGGGGTTAGGACATTATAGGCTAGTTTCTGCACCATGTTCAATCACTTGTGAGTTTACTTGTCAATTAAAATATGTTCTCTAAATGTAAATTCCTGGTTAAGTCATTACTTAGTTTAAGCAATGCCTTTGATTTTCCTGTAGGAGGGTGGGTTCATGGTGTAGGATGGCCTTTTGGTCTCACTGAAGGAGGATGCTTAGTCCACCTGTCACATCACCAGAACGGTAGCTTCCAAAATTTCAAATTGGAAAAGTCTTCCTTTCTCCACACTACTTCTTAAATCTCGGTGTAGTAACTTGTAAGATACAAGCATATGTGGGTGGAGGCCAGAAGTAGATAACTGGTGTCTCTCTTAGTCACTCTCACTTTGTTGCTGAGCCTGGAGCTGGCCAATTCAGATAGACTGACTGGTCAGCAAGTCCCAGGAACCCTCCTGTCTCCACTCCCCAGTAACAGGCCCTCCTAAACTTTTTTTTTTTAAAAAAATATGGATATTGGGAATAGAACTAGGTCCTCATGCTTGGGTAACAAGCGCTTTACTAAATGAGCATCTCCGCAGCCACTGGAGATGAATTTTTAATATCTGTTATTTGGGAAACTATTTACTGACAAGTGTTTTAAGTGAATTTCCATTCAATCTATCACTGCCATTTTCACAAATCCATGAAAATACCTGTATGTATAGAATGTGTTTTACCTATAGCCTCCTGGTGAATCCTTCACAGAAATTCTATGCCTTCATTTTTTTTTTTTTTTTGGTTTTTTTCAAGACAGGGATTCTCTGTAGCTTTGGAGCCTGTCCTGGAACTAGCTCTTGTAGTCCAGGCTGGCCTTGAACTCACAGAGATCTGCCTGCCTCTGCCTCCCGAGTGCTGGGATTAAAGGCGTGCGCCACCACCGCCCGGCTCCATGCCTTCATTCTTAAGCCAAGCTGGCAAGTGCTGCCAGATCTTGGACCTGTGGAAGAGACTGACTCTCTGTGCTTATGCTGTCACGCTTCTCTGACCTCTCGTTACTTTCAGAGGTCCTGATTTGCACCCACCGTTTTCATATATACAGTAACAACGATACATATACAAATGATTTTAAACAGAAAAGAAGAAGCATCCTAGCTGTGTTTGGACAAATTCTCTTGGCTGAAACCACGGAAACTGGGGATCATGAGTGAGAACACACTAGCAATAATGGCAGCAGAGAATTTTGTAACATGCAACCTCATTTCCCTCTGTGCCCTTGGCATTAGTGGAAATTAAGCATCTGTACAAAAGGAGCCCATTTTTTTTACTCATCCGAGATCCCACTTAGCAAGAGAATAATAGGCAGTTTTCCCAGTATGCTAGTCTCTTCTCTTTGTTAGGGTGTGCTCCTGTGACATTTAATTTGAGCCACTGTCTGGCTCAATAATGTAACAGTTAGTTGTGTCAAATAGAAAAGGCAGAAGTCTTTCTTAAAAGTTCAGGACTTGAATCTGAAGGCTTGGGAACACATCAGTCCCCTGGCTCCTATGATCCCTGTGAGCTTCATTGCAACTCATTTCCTGCCTCTCATCCTGAGGTTGCAGAACACCCCGAGGGCAGAACTAAATACTTTGCACTAATTCCAGCACATGGTCCTTACCAGCATGGAGGTGGCACACAGAATAGTGTGAGAAAAGTTTAGGTTGTGGAGAAGGGATCCACAACTTGGGAACAGGCTTGGAAACTTTGAGTTGGCTAGGTCCAAGTGCAGTATGGGAAACTTGCAAACACACGCCATCTACTTACTGCACAGGAGGGTATGCAAAGGGCTACAGTAAAGAGACTGCCCACATGACCACTCTGTGATATGGCTAAGATTTTTATTGTAGTTATGAGAGACAGCAGCCAGAAGTACCTGGAAGAGTCTAGATTAGAGATAGAAAGAAGTAGCCTAACTATGGCCAACAGCTAGACATGGCCAGGGCTAGAAAATTGGGAGAGTGGGAGAGAAGAGTGGAGATAATAGGAAGGAGAGGGAGGGAAAATAGAGCATAGTGAGAGTTTGAGAATAAGAGAGAGTATGTGCTGGAATCGTAGGGAATCGCAGGTTATAAGAAGGGTGAGCATTTGCGAGAAAGGAAGGGACCGGAGATTGCTGTGAAACCTTTGAAATATGTAACCAGTAATTGTGAGTAGGGGCTGAGGAAGCCTGTAGTCCAGCATGGGCTTGACATATAGCCACAGGTAGATGTCAGTGGAAAGTCATGTGTCCCTTCTGCCAGAGATAAGGGAAATGACTCCTCTTGACAGATGGGACTGGGTGCTACAAGTTTCTGAGGAATGCTGGCTTTTGTCTAACCATGTAACTGTGTAAATCCTCCTATGGTCTAGCTTGAGCTCATTTCTAGATATATGGACTGCCTTTTGGAGTTTGGGGAATTGGGGCTTCCTGTGGACCTGGCAGGCTTTGTGTGTGTTTTGGCAGGTGTCTGTCATGAAGCTGCATTGTGATGTGAGCTGGGGTTGAAGCCTCTGAGTCCAGACTGTAGCTGGACATCTAGTTTGAATTTTATTTGTGGGGCTGTTGGCAGGTGGCCTCAGTTCCTCATGAAGACTTCTCCAAATGCCTCCCATGAAAGTCTTGCCTGAGAACCACTGATTCTAGAGAGCAAGACGAGAGCCATCGTCTTTACAGCCTAGTTTTAGAAGTAACACAACCCCATTTCTACCACTTCTGTTGGTCACACAGTATGTGAATACTAGGAAGGGACATTCTAGGTCATTTTGGAGGCAGGCTGCTGAAGGTCCAGGTGGCTAGCTTTTCTAGGAAGCACAAATAGTTGCATTCTTTCTAATTCTGACATTTGATCAAGGTAATAATAATGTCATGTTTTGAAAAAAACTACATGTTTGCTTTTAAATGTAAAATTTTATATATGTAAATAAAACATACTCCTAATATATAGATAATAGATACTAATATACAATATAGAAATTAAAAGTTTTAGTAATGCCCATGGTTATTGACAAATATTTGTATTTCACTATAAAATATATCCACTTAAAAATACTCAATATTGTGAAGCTTGATTTATTTTTATTATAACATTATATCATGGATATCTGATAATGTCATATAAAATCTGTTCTTTAATTACCTTTGAAACATTATGCTGAATGGCTATAACAGATAGAATTCCCTTATCTAGAGTTGTCTAACCAGTCCCCATTGTTGGACAGTTGAGTTTTTCCTCCACCGGCTTGAAAGTCTTATTTATACCTGTAACTCTACATGTACTGTGAGAATTTTCAGGATAAATCACTTTCAAAAGGTGAATTCTGGAGCTTTACAATGGTGCTAGATATTGTCAAGCTATCAGGTAAAGAATGCGGATCCAATTCTATCTTGTCATTGGTGACAAAAGGACCAGGACTATCTGGCCTCTGAAGTCAGTACCGCTTTACTTTGATATGCCCTGCTGTGACCTTAAGGAAGGCAGGAGAAGTCAAAGAAAGGCAAGAAAGGGAGAACTGCAAACTCCAGTGAGCACAAACTTTCTGTGTACTTGGCTGCCGGACTGCAGTACTTCCTCCAAGAGCTGTTCACAGCTTTGAGCATGGACATTCGAGATGCTCACCCAGCTTCTCTCTGAATGGTGTCAGGCACAGCTTTGTCCACTGAAACCAGAAATGTCAGGAAAAGGAGTCAGTGGTTGACCATGGCAAGCCAGCTTCCCTTTGTTCTTCCCAGCAGCCACCATCTTCCATCTTGAAAATCTCACACTACTGTGGCCAATGCCTCAGACTCAAGAGCCTTTAAATGGCCCACAGATCATCTGAGGAAAGCAATGCATGGAGACTAACCAGTAAGGCACAAAGTCACTACTTCTCAGTTCTTGCATACTAACTAACTATGGCAATGAAATTCATTCATTCACTGGATTACATGATGTGATGACCACAGCTTCCATTTATCTACTCATTCACAGATTCAACTGTAAAGAGAGTGTTATTGTGTGCCAGAAGCTAGAAGAGGCCTTGGGCGTGAGAGAGAACAGACATAGACATGGAGCTTCCTTCCTCTGTGGGAAACAGACAGCAATCAAATAGTCACAAATAGGTATAAGCAAACTATAACTATGTCCAAAAAATGAGGATTATTTCAGAAATTCCAGGAGGTCAAATCTAAAGGATGAGTTTGAGGTCAGAAAGAATGCTGGGAGGAGTGTGCAAGGCAGGAATCCAAGACACAAAGGCATGCAAAGGCCCTGAGGTAGAAAATAGCTGGACTGTGAGAGAAGCCGGTGTGAATGAGCAGTTAGAGATGAGGTGGCAAAAGAGGAAGGAGCATCCAGGCCATACAGAACCCACGCAAGCTGCTGGAAGTAGTGTTTTCAGAGAAAGACTCAAGAAATGGACCCATTAAAGGGAGACACAGGAAGGGACAGAAGTGGGATTTGCCATTGGACTGGTAAGAGACACATCAGCTAGGAAAATATACAACTTGAGTTTCTGTTGGTCCCATACCTTCTGGTCTTCATTGTCTGCCTGGGATTTGTGCAAGCAAAGTTCCATTGTACTAATCATTACTGCATGTTGCCAGGACCTTCTTTTATATCCACTTTGCCTTTCTGCCAACTGGGAGCATTCCAACAAAAGTCCATGCTATGAATTGAATTACAAGAGGCCCTAGAACATTCAAGAAGACTTAATCCATCTCCATGTCCCCTTCCAGTATTCATAGCTGTAATAAGCCTGTTGTGGTGGACCTCTGCAGTAGCCCTTAATTAACACAACGTGGATCACCTGTCTACATGGAATTTGCCATCATAGTGTCCAGAACAATCTACTTCCTCTCTCTTTGCCTTTAGCTGTTGAACTCCTGAGCTATTTTGCTGTGATTCCTGTTAGTTTTGAGCTATTGTTTAACAAAGAACTGATATCTAATGGATCTGTACTCCTAGCTCATGAATTTACTTCTTGGTGTTACTGTGGGATGGAAAGCGATGTGACTGGGGCCTTGGGAACAGGACAAGACCTGTTGATGATACTCAACCATTTGATAACTTCAGCATATAACTCAAAGATTGCAGCATGGGGATTAGGGATGTGTTTCAGTTGGTAGAAAGTTCATCTAGCAACCATGAAGCCCTGGGCATTATTCCCAGCACCACACAAACTGGGCATGGTGGTAAGGTAAACTGAGGCACAGAGGCAGTATCACTTTTCACAAATTACATCTCTAGTAGTGGAGCAGAAGCTTGAATTCTGAGCAGTAGGACCTATCCAAGCTCTTATCTGCCTTGCCTCACATCTCTCTCAGCTGTAGAGAAGTATTAGCTTTAATTTTTTACCAAGGACAAGGAGAAAATCATGCTGAAATGTAAGAGGCAAGCACACAGAGCCTTTGAATAATCCATCAAGGAACTGTACATATTCCAGCTTCCTCAAGTAACAACAGTTGAGTCTACTTCCTGTCTTGTAGGAGGAGGAGGCTGCTTGTTTGTCCCGGTCATCCAGAGATAAAATAATCACACAGAAACTGTATTCATTAAATCACTGCTTGGCCCATTAGCTCTAGCTTCTTATTGGCTAACTCTTACATCTTAATTTAACCCATTTCTATTAATCTGTATATCACCATATAGGTCGTGGCCTACCAGCAAAGTTTCAACACGTCTATCTCAGGCAGCAGATCCATGGTGTCTCTCTGACTCTGCCTTTTTCCTCCCAGTATGTCTTAGTTTTCCCCACCTACCTAAGTTCTGCCCTATCAACAGGTCAAGGCAGTTTCTTTATTCATTAATGGTAATCACAGCACACAGAGGAGACTCCCACATCACTGTCCCTCTTTCTTTCCACACCCTTTGACGCCTAGAAGCTTCATTCATGAAACTTGAGTGATTGAATCACTTTGAAGGCAGGAGTAGTAAGTGTGAGCTACCATCCCTCAGTGTTTGCTTCAACTGTTCTCCAGCTTTCTCCCACCTCAGGGAGCAATATGAGGAACTAAAGTAAGCTGGGTAGCTAAGTTAGGAGGTGTTCGGTGCCTATGACCAGCAAGGCAGAGAAAAAAGCAGTGTCATGCTGTGCTACCACAGGCAGGACTAGAGGCCCTCCCCACCCTTTGCCCTATTCTGAAATCCTGCATTCCACTGAGTCACCTGGTGCTCCTTGTAAGGCCCCTCCTCCCAGTTGTGCTCTGTCTGCTTCCATTACTCATGGGCCTCTTCAGAAACACCAGAAGTTCCTCAGGGTGGGAGGGAGGATTTCCCCAAACATAACTGCGTGATTTACCAAATCTGACATTCCAGAGTCAGTTTGTCCCTGTCCCTCTGGGCTCACCAGCCTAGATTCTTTCTCCTGAGATGTCAGTGAGTCTAATAAGAGGCCAGAAGTGCCACCCAAGAAAGCAGAATCCATGGGTAGTCTTTACAGAATCTTTTCTCTCAGCATTATGCCATGGCTAGGGGAAAGTTCAGGGGGTTTTGTATGCTTGTTTGCCTCCCTCACAGTCTTTGGTTCTTTAACATAGAATCTCAATAACCTGGCTGGACGTCAAACTTGCTGTGTGGCCGAGGATGACATGAACTCCCTATCCTTTTGCCTCCATTTCCTGAACAGTGGGATTACAGGCATTCATGCACCACCTCACCTGCACAGGCTTGATTCTTTTTCTTTAGTATATTTTGTACATGGTACTTAGGTTACAGTCAACTTCTGACTTTGGAGAATGCAATAGTCAAGTTTGAGCTCATGGGCATGTCTGTCTCTGTTTTTGTTTTCCTGTGGTCTTGGGAATGGGACCGAGGGCCTGACACAGACTAGGCAAGGGTTCTGTCCACTGAGTTATGGTCCCACCCCATCACCAGTGTAATACAGCTGGAAGTATCTGGATAGGAGTCACTGGAAAACAAAGTAGGTAAGTCAGAGCAAGGCTGGGTGGGAGAGGATGACCATCTTAGGCTGCCATTGTCCAACACAGAGGAAGAAGCCACACCAATAGGCCCTTGCTCCTGCTTTCATCCTCCTCTGAATCAGGGTGCCCAGGGCATACAAGAGCTCTCTCATTTCTGTCTGCTTTGGTGTTATGCTCCAAGTAACAGCATCTGATTAGAGTGCAGTATCAGTTTTTTGTTGTAGTTTTTGCTTTAAATCTGCTTAAAGCTTTAAAGAGGCCACAGGAGTAAGATACTCCAAGTGAGGCTCTCTCATTCATTCATTCATTTGTAAGTGAAATGCCTAATTAAAGCAGGCCGGGGAGTGCCTCAGCAGCCCACTCTGGTGGATCCGGCAAAAGATCTTTGCTGGTGACATGTGTGGGACCGGCCCCCATGCTTTCTCAGATGTTGGCAGAGGAATACTGTTATGGCTTTAAGTATCATGTGGGGTGAACCGGTCCTGCTGTCTACCAGCCTCCCTTTGGTAGCTCTGAGAGAAACCTGGTGACACTATGTTGGGTCTCTCTCAGTTAACATGGGAGGCATGGGCAAGACAGGGCTTATCCTTACCCTGTGGCCAATGGTCACTCACAGTACCATAAGGAAGAACGAAAGAAAGAAGAGCAGACACTTGGTACAGGCAGTTAAGAGTCTTGTAAGTAAGAATGTCAATGTTTGGACATGGAATTCCCCTCAACACTTTCCACCTCTGCTCTTTTCTGAGGGAAAGGATGTTTCTTTGTGTAGTAGCCAGGGCAGACTTAACAGTGTTTTGTTCTTTGTACACTGTTAGTACCCTAAGTTAAAGGACAGAAGCAGGAACATGAGTGAGCTCATAAGATAGCTGGGCCATCTCAGGGTATAGGAGGAACTTCTATTAGAGGCAGCAGGAAAACAGCTTGAGGAAAAAAGGAACTTGGGGTATTGGGCAAACAAGCTGCACAGTTTTGGTGATGATAACATAAGTTCACCTTTAGGCCTTTTACTCTTTCATAGAAAATTGATATTTTTCTAAAATGCTTTTTAAAATTAACTAAACTGGTGTGGGACACTAATCTATATTCTGTCAATTATATTTTAAATGAACACTGATTGGCCAGTAGCCAGGCAGGAAGTATAGGCGGGACAACTGGACAGGAAGTAGAGGCGAGTCAATGAGAACAGAGAATTCTGGAAAGAGGAGAGCTTGGTCTGCAGTTGTGACCCATCCACAGAAGAAGCAAGATGTGACTGCCCTGTCGGATAAGGTACGGAGCCACGTGGCTAGTGTAGATAAGAATAATGGGCTAAAGCCGGGAGGCAGAGGCAGGTGGATCTCTGTGAGTTCGAGGCCAGCCTAGTCTACAAGAGCTAGTTCCAGGACAGGAACCAAAAGCTACGGAGAAACCCTGTCTCGAAAAATTAAAAAAAAAAAAAAAAGAATAATGGGCTAATATAAGTTATAAGAGTTACTAAGAAGCCTGAGCTAATGGGCCAATCAGTTTATAACTAATGTAGACTTCTATGTGATTTTTTTGGGACTTAACGATTGTGGGAACCAGGCAGGACAGAAAACCTCAGACAACACTAAACTTACTCTTTGACAAGTTAATACATGGGATATAATGCATTCTAAATACTCCTACTCCCTCATGCTCTCCCATTGCCCTCTCTAGAATACTTCATAATAAAATGCTGCCGCTCTAAACAAGTGCTCTCAAAGGGGCATATCCTTTGCCTGGTAGGAGCACTTTTACTTGCCAGGTGAGTTACGTGGCCTGGAAAACATGCCAGCAGAAGTGTACCACAGGTGCCTTATCCAGCTGCCAGTTCTCCTGGGACTGTGTTGTTAGGGGATGGTTGATGACGCTCGTTAGACAGATAGACCTATGGTCAGTCATTTTACAGAGGGAGGTGTTAGCAAGACAAAGACACAGCAGGACTGCAACAGTTGACCTCAGAGCTCAGCCTCTTCCTGTGTTACAACACACAGCAAACAAATGGTCAGCACTAACTGGGGGAGTGAACAAAGCCCTGTCCCCTCTCTCCATGTCATTTTCTTCTGTGTTAAATGTCTTGCTATCAGTGATAGCAGATATTCTCTAAACAGGGCTAATTTTTGGGCAAAAGCCTTATTTTTAGCACTCATTATTTTAGCCAGAAGAAAACACTGAAATCAAGTGGATGCTAGAACACAGCCATCCGGTGCCCTCCAAAGATAGATGCAATAGTTGCCAGAGGTGCAACCTCCAAAAACGTTAGGAAAAATTGCACTGCATACTGGCCTCCCAAGATGAATGTTAGATGCTGAGGAAGTTCATATCTCAGTCTCTACCAGTGTGAGAATAGCCTCACGCGCGGAACTTTCTCACAGAAATAATTGGTGGGGGTGGGGTGGGATTCAACTAAACACCCCCCACCCCCCGCCGGGGAACAGGATTTGAGTGCCTGAAGCCCTACTAAGTGAGACTGGAAGGAATGGAGAGGGAGCTGCCCAGGGAGAACCAGCTGTAAGACATTGGGGACGGGGCAGCGGGACCTCCTGGACCTTATGTAGAG
This sequence comes from Chionomys nivalis, assembly GCF_950005125.1. Classification (NCBI taxonomy): domain Eukaryota; kingdom Metazoa; phylum Chordata; class Mammalia; order Rodentia; family Cricetidae; genus Chionomys; species Chionomys nivalis. Next base: position 72,603,724 of record NC_080097.1, read on the forward strand.
CAGTGTGACCAACAAGACAGTGTCAGGCAGTGATGGATAGTGTCCCTACCTATCTGAACTCCCAGACAGTGCTGGAAAAGGAGCAGGGAAGAAATATTTTTTCCACATTGCGCCTGTTGAACCCCAGGAGGAAAGAAACTGCTAGAAAATGGCATTCCATTTTTCGAAGAGCAGTGATTGGTGGAGTTCATATTGCAGTGACCTCTGTAATCTTCCTGAAAGATCACCATCCTCTGGAGGATTAGTGTTGAAACCCTAGCCTGGGGCAGAGTTGATTAGAATTATGTCTTTTCTGTCACTTAACATCCAGCAAACGGAATTAATCCCCCAGACACCAAACTTACTCAAATTAAAAGTGTATGGAATTAATCAAAGGAGATTTTTGTTGCCTGAAAGCAAAAAGGAATTGAGTCTTTTTAAAAATCTCTACCATTGAACTTGTTAATTGTTATTATTTTGATCACACAAGAAAATCTGAACTTTTGATCATTTTCTTAATCATCAGGTACATTATGTTAGAATGAACAAATGAAGCTGGGGAGATGGGTTCAGTGAGTGAAGTACTCACTTCCCAAGCTGGTGAACCTCAGTTTGAGCTCTAGAACCCATGCCTATAATTCAAGAATTTGGGAAGTGTAGGCAGGAAAACAGTGATAACCTAAGCAATATACAGAGGGCTTGGCTTTAAAAGGAAGGGACGAGAGAAGGAAGGATAAAGAGAAATAGCTGTTTAGACATAATTACTAACATGCCACCCTACCCCCCTCAATCATTTTATTTAGCCTTTCAGTTAGGGTCTCACAGAAGTATCTCTTTGATTAGAGCCAATAATTTAGCCAGTTCATACTGACCATTTTGTCTCTGCTAGGTGTTGCGTTGAAACTTTGCAGTGTTGCCTGACCTACCTACAGGATACCTTAGAGGGTTTCTGAACACTCAATGATAGAAAGATTTGGAAGTCAAGTGAGCTTCTCCTGTTGATTTGAATATGTTCTGCCTTGGTGACATGATCCCATGACATGGTGACATAGCATACTGCATGGGCTCAAAACAGTAGTTGCTTCTTAGGCAGCACATGGGTGGCTAAGATCGTCTTTCAAACAGTGCTGCTGAGAGGCCGGCATGTATTTGTTTAACATAACATATCGTACTCGAGGACCTACTATATACAGGTTCTAGGTATTTCTGGGTAAACCACGTGGCCCCTGTCCTCACAGAACATGCAGAATAGCTGCTGACATGGGAAGTGGACGCACACACAGTTAGATGTAGCTGCAGATCATGTCACAGAACTGGTCTGAGGGGAAGGGGCAGGAGACACAAGGCCGTGAAGTATTGCTGGAAGGGCTTGCTGTGGAGATAATTTATAAGGAGAGGTCTAGGTAAACCCTGGAGGGTTAAGGCTTTTAGAATAAATGTTTGGAGCAGACCCAAGCTCCCTTCCAATCTGCAGGCATTGATAAGAAGAAAGATGGCAGGAATGTTCCCACTATGAGTTTTACCTGTGCCTCCACAAGATGTGAATTCACACAGGCCAGATGAGTTGCCACCAGCAGAGTCATGTCAACATGTGAGCCAGGCTGCTCGGGCAGTGCAGCTGGGACGGGGAGGACTTGGACTCACATCACACTTCATCAGGATTAGAAGGATCTGGTTCAACTGAAACCTTGCCAAGAGCCGACTGTCCTCCCCTAATGCCCACCTAAATTCCTAGAGTCTCATTTTTTTCTTCTTTAAAGTGAAATAATTAAAGTCATCCCCTAGGTACGTTTGGATTCAAACTCTTAAAAGGCTGCTTGGTGTCTTGAAATTCAATCTCATTTTCCACATTCACTCTGCAAGGGTATCCTGCCTCTGACACCTGCTCACTGTGTGGCTTGTAGGCTTCTCACTAAGTCTGTGAGTTCACTTCCTGAACAGTGAAGTTGGGGTATGTTCATGCTCACCACATACTAGAGAATGCCACTGAGTTAACTCAGTACTTAGAACAGGACCTGCAAGACTGTGATCACATCCCCCAAAGCATGCGACTTCCTCTAAGGACCAGGCCCCCATGGAGCAAAGCTGCACGGACAAACATTCAGACAGTGTGAGGGTGAAGAGTGTGCCAGTCCGGGACCCTAGCACAGCCCTCTGCTGTAGGCTTTGAAGGCATGCACACCTTTTTATAGGGGCAACCACATCACACTTGGGGAACTGTCTTCTCTAGTTCTCATCTTGGAATTAAGCACATCCCAACCACAAGCATGGGGTGTGCAACACAGTAAACAAGTGCTCACTTTACCTGGCTTTCAACCTGCACCCCAGACAACAAAACAGCAGAAGGGCCTGGCAGAGCTGGATTCTCTTAGGTGGATGGTGTTTCTACGTAATGCAATGAGTTCTCTGAATGAAACTTGTAAAGGAGTTTTTTGGTTTTGTTTTTTTTTTCAAATCAAGAGAATATTTTTAGAAAACATATGAACACTCACTTTAGCCAATGCTTGTCTCCCATGGAGATTGTTCCAGTGAACCCCCATTCAGCTTCAAGCCAGCCGGCATTGTGTTCTCATCATTTCATGATGTACCACCACTAAGGCTCTGTCATTTCTTCCACACTATTTTCTTAGCATTTTCAACATAAATCTCATGATATCTCCTTTTATATAGTGCTTTTGTATAGTGATAAATTATGATTAAACATTAAGTTAATAAAGAAATAGAGTGTTTGCCCAGCACGCACGAAGGCTTAGGTTCTATCTATTCCCACCTCCATATGAACTGGGTGTGGCGGTGCATGCCTGGAATCCCATCTCTGAGAGACAGAGGCAGGAGGATCAGGAATTCATCTACCTACTGAGTCAAGGCGAGCCTGGATTACAGAAGAGCCTGTATTAAAATAAATAAATTAGACTTTGTGTGGGTGTGTATAAGGTTAGCCTTCCCTGCCTTCTGCAGAGAAGATTTGGGAATGTCTAATATAGTTTTGGTAAGTTTGACCTCTGTAGATAAAGAGATGTAGATCAGAAAAGCCAGCGATGTTGACCTTCGACCTCTACATTCATGTATACACACACACGAACCAGCATGGGTCATGCATGCACCCACACCACACATACATGTGGAAAACAGGTAAATGAACAAACTAGGAACCACTTTTGCAATACCAAACTAGAACAGTTTGTTTGTAAATCTTTGAGACAGGGTCTCACTCTATAGCCCAGGCTAGCCTTCAGGTCTCTGTTGTCCTGTCTCACCCTGCCAAGTGTTAGGATTACAGTTGAAAGCCACCAGACCTGACCTGAATCTGGTCAAACAGAGGACGGCGACTTTTCTGGGAGAAAGAAAAGTAGAGAGGGAAGGAGATAGGAGGGACAGAGAGAGATAGAGAAAAGGTTAGGTTTATTTAGTATCTACTCAGCTGAAATTTTCCTGAAGAACACTGAGTGAGTCTCTTAGATATACCTTGTTGTGGCTGTCTTATTTTTTGGAGGGAGGAGGTGCTCCAAAGTAACTAGATTAGCAGGAGTCTCTGTGTCCTGGCCCCACTCTACAGCAGCAACTGGACACCATCGCCTTCATCTTGGAAAAGCAGGGTTCAACTCCCAGAGCAGGGCCACTAAGCCTTCTGCACCACCAACTTCATGCCACAACAGTTCCCCCACTCCGTGTCTATGTCCTGTCCTCCCAACACCCTGCTAGGGACCAGCTCAGCCCGGGCACTGGGACCAACAGGACAGGGTCTCAGGAATAGATAGTTAAAAAGTGGGCGAATGACAAACATACACAAGACTCAAAGGAATTGCATCTGAATGCGTCTTTACTAGGCATGGGGCTCATCATTTATACAGAAAAGATTGCTTAACAGCATGTATTGCTTTTTCATGTGGTACAGATTATTCTTAGAATCATTATATCAGATACGTGAGAATAGAATTTCATCAGACAGATGTCCCCGGTGTGAGTCTGCAGTTGGTCATGCTAGACATGGCTTGGCATTAGTTTTGATATAAATCTTTATCTAGGCTATGAGTTCATGGCATTTTGAGCTAAGGGTAAGCAGTTGTGGTTAACAGTCACACAGTCTACAGTCTTTTTATATTTCTGCAATCTATGCAGAAGAACTTCTTCTCCTTCTCCTCCTCCTTCTCCATATTTCTAACTCCTTTTCAAATCATTCCCAAAACCAATCTCAAGACCTTACAGGCATTCATCTCTCTCTTCTATCTTTATCCCATCTTTGCTGAAACTGTCTTAATTGTTAATTAAGTTTGCCTTTTGTTCTTTATTTACTAAGCACCAGATTAAACCTCGAAACCTAAAGAGGAAGAAACCTTGAATGTTAACCCATCTTCCCCCATTAGTCATATACTCCTGTGTATGGCAATGACTCATCAGTAGACTCTGGAAGCTTAAACATCCTATCTTCCCTTCCAGAAGAAACCAGACTCTATTCCTTAGAACATAAGCAGGTAATGCCCAAAGTGCAAGGGCTCCAATGCAGGAAGCACAGCACACACCCCTTCTCTGTGGGCACTCTTCCTTGAAGCTTGTGCCACATCTTACATGAGAGCTCATGCAGACTCCACAGGAGGTGGCATGACACCCCCACCCTTCCTGAAGTCAACATCCCCACCCTCCCCAAAGGCTTGGGAAGGAGCTCAGCTTTTCTAAAGAGAAAAAAAACAAAAAACAAAAAACAAAAAGACCTTTGTGTGTGAGTCTGCTGAAGAAATAGCGGCTTTCAGGGCACAAAGACCCCTTTCACTCTGCCCCAGGCCTACAATTCCTGAGCTGTGGGGAGGGTGGCTTAGTGGTCCAGGAAGAGATGGCAGCCACTTTGCCAGGTGGTGGTGCTGCACCGGTGAGGGTAGCTCTGTCCACAGGCTGCCTTGCAGACACTTGGCACAGGATTTACTCCGAGTAACTGCTGGAGCTCCTGTTTAAACAGGAAGATATGCATCTGTGAGTCAAGCAGTTCTGTCTGGCAAACACCTTCCTTTATGGCTTTCCACAGGCTGAGGAGGAGTGGGTACTGTGGGTGGGGAGGTGGTCTATTTTTCATAATACTCTTATTTAAAATATCACCCTGAGCAGAGGAAGTAATAGTCACCCAGCAGGAAATGCCGTCTTCTGTGTGAGGTTTCCTTCTGCTGAAGGTTAGCAGAGCGCTGGAGTCTCAAGCCCACGAACTGCAGAAACCTATAGAGACTGCGGTGAGGGACTGTCACCCAACATCCCTACGTATCTCATAATGACAAAGGGCAACCATGCTTCCAGGAAATGGGAGGTATGGATCTGAACTGTGGTGGAAGAGAGGACCATGTAGAGAAATGTATGGGACCATGGAAAGCAGAGATGCAGATTCGTTTGACCGTGCCATGTGCATGCAAATCCATGTGCACACACATTTGTGTTTACCCATTCTCTCTGGGTATTTGATTTCAATTCCAGTGGAAAGATATTTGTTTGGCAAACTTTAAACATATTCTATCCCATATAAACACCTTCTTCAGTGGGGGGATGGTACAAGTTTTACTTCACTGTACTTTTTGTTGTTGTTGTTAACAAACATGGGCTTTGACTTTAGGGAGCAGTTGTCTGAGGCAGGATGGGCTCACAGACTTCCCTTCTCTCTTCACCCAGCAGATACTGTAGGTCACCTCAACTTAGGACTGTCAATGAGAAAAAAATCAGAAAGATTCTCTGTGCAGAAAGCCCTCCATCCACTCCCTACCTTTGTCATACAATTATAAATCCATTAACCTTTTAGTTCTCGTTTCAATGCACATGTCTTTCGATAAGTGTAAAGTATCGGCCATTTTAGTATAAATTACTTTAAGCAAGCAATATTTTGGTTGGCTGCAAAGACCACATCAGAAACATTGATTTCCTAACCAAGGACTACTTGACAGTTTTGTGTATTGTTAGAATAAACTGATGAACTTACTAGAACTCCAGTTTCTAACCTGAAAATAAGAGTGATTACAGCTGCCTTCATGTCTTAGGATGGCTAGGATGTCAAAGTGGCGTACAGCAGATGGAGGGTCTTGGTGGAACTAGAAAGCTCCCTGGTCTGGTATGGAGGCGCACATATGCACTGAGGGGAGAGGGAAGGAGGAAGACCAACGCCTATCTTAGTTAAGGTTTCTATCACGATGATAAAACACATGACCACAAGGTGAGGGAAGGGTTCCTATGAGCCTACAGTTGCACAGCACAGCCCATCCATCACTGAGGAGAGTCAAAGGAGCAACTCAAACAGGTCAGGAACCTGGAGGCAGTAAGCTGGAAGCAAGCACCAGAGCGGAAGCTGTGGCTTGGCAGAGAACTGCTGACTGGCTTGCTCCTCCCAGCTTGCTCACTCTGCTTTCTTTTATATCCCAGGACCACCTACCCAGGGAGCGGCATCACACACAGTGAACTGGCCCCTCCCTTAGCAACTATCAAACAAGACAGCGCCCCAGGTGTTGATTTTTACCCCACTGGAGGTTGTAGCTCATCCCAACATGACTCATCTAGTGTTCTGTTGGCTGCATATGTGAAAAGGGAGGAGGTTGCTGGGAGCCAGTACTCACTAAGCAACCTTCCAGGGTCTCAGAAAATGAATCTCCATAAATACATTATCCTCCAGCAGTTCCAGCAGAATTTGCTCCTCTAAGTGAGGCACGGGATGAAGACTCTAGTCACTACAGCCAAAAGTGAGCGTAGGTGGCTGGAGGCGATGATCTGGAAGCAATGCTGACTTCTTACTCAGCTTGGTAGTCATGGAAATTTTCACTGGGCTAATACTAACGCTGCTTGCCACAGGAACACAGAGGTCATTTGGTACAGGGAGCTCTGATCCTAGTGGGATGGACAAATGGCATTTCTGATGGGTAATGAATTCCTTGAGAAAGGTTTGCTATGATGATGTTTTTCGCTTTTGTCAGAGCGTGTGTTTCTCTCATTTTAATTCCCCTAGTAATGAAGGATTTGCCTCTAGAAATTTGGTAAATCCCCTTCCTACCCCTTTCTCTGCAGCGAGCTGAGGGAGACTCTGCAATTGGTCACAGCAGGAAGCAAACTGTGAAGAGGTGAGAATTAAAACTCAGTTTAGATTGATTTTGTTAACCTGGATCAAACTCCAAGGAGTCTGATGCAAGGCAGTTTATTATCAACAAATTTAAACACAGTATAATTTGAAGAAAAAAAAGTTTCCCAGTGTAATACAACCCCTGAGGCACAAGGAAGCATATTACAACAAAATTTGGCTCAGGTTACACGTCATTTCTTCCAAGAAGATGGATTCTAGAGATAGGCTACCTGTACTAGCTTAAGGAAAAGTCTGGCCTGATCTCGGTTAGACAGATAGCATAGAGGTTATTTGGGCTGGAGCTTGAAGTGGCCTGGCCCAACAGATAATGCAGATCACCAGGCCATTAATCTCTCCCAGTTCCCAGCTCTCTAGATGGAAGAACAGGCTTTATGTCTTTCCCATTGGCAAGACAATCCTGTGTACTAGCATTTCTGGTTTATTTACAGATCTGTGGGAACAGGGACCTTCATGCTGTGCTCTCAACAGTGGGCATTTGCTTTGGTCTCAATGATTAAAACTAGGTGCCCAGCATTCAACCCAGTGAATGGCAGCCTAGCCGGGCAGGAACTGGCTTCTGTTCTTTCATATGAACTTCCTGTGTTTGGTGAGTGTGCTGTAGAAAGCACTCTTGTGCCCCCTGGCAGAGTCAGCTCTGCTCGTCCAGCCCCATCCTGTCTTGGTAATAAGGGATAGTATAACCACGCAGTGACTAATTCCTACCTACCAGAAGCTAAGTGGTTCAGGATGTGAGCTTTGTCCTTGGCCCCAATTTGGGATGGAAATGAGTGGTCTTTGCAGGCTGAGCCTTTCCTGGCGAAGGAATCTGGCTTTCTGGAGGTTTCTAGTGTGAGCACTAGTTCTCAAGGTGTGAGGATCACTTCCAGTCAGTCTGTGACCTCGGTCAGGTCACCTGACTCTCTATCCAACCACAAAGTCTGTTTCTGTTTTACCTTAGTGGTGTTTCTCCTACACAGAAAAATACAACGAGTCCTTGATGTTTACCTTTCTTTCTACTACCTACCTTTCTAAAGATTAAAGGAAACTAATAAGTCCTTAGAGGTGCCACATAAAGCAGGTGTCTAATTTCCTTATCTATAGGTAAGAGCAAAGCTTAGAGGCCAACAGGAAGTCTTTTTTCTTTATTAGAATTTCATGCATACGTACTGAATTCTTACCATTTCCTCTTTTCCCTCCAACGGCTCCTGTACCGGCCGCCATGTCTCAAATTCATAGCCTCTTGTTCTTTAATGATTATGAAATTAAATTATGAAATTAAATGATTATACACATGTAAACTTATAAATACAACTTGCTGGGTCTGTTTAGTTTTGTTCAGATGTATATGTATTTAGAGCTGTCCTCTTGAGACTAGATAATCTTTCGTGGGATTTGTTCCTGGAGGATTCTCCTCTCAGGTGTCAATAATTGCCTTCATCTAGGGATGGGGTCAGTTCTAGTTTGCTTTCTGTTGCTGTGATAAAGACCGTGACCAAAAGTAACTTGGAGAAGAAAGAGTTTGTTTGGTTTGCATACCCCAATCACAGTCCACCATTGTGGGAAGTCATGGCAGGAACTCAGACAGGACAGGAATGGATACAGTAGCCACGAGAGGAACGCGGCTTACTTAGTTTGCTTTCTTACAAAACCCAGGAACCTGCTCAGGGGTGGCACCTCCTACAATGAACATTAATCATTAATCAAGAATATGCCCCTACAGACTTGCCTACAGGAAATCCGATGGAGGCCTCTTCTCAATTGAGGTTCCTTCTTTCGATGAGACTCTAGCTTCTGCCAAGCAGAAAAAAACCCAACCAGCACAAGGTCATGCGATCCTTGTTGGCATGTCAGTTATTACTGTCATTGTTTGGATCTTGTTTTGGCAATTATAATGTTGAGGTTTCACAAGACACTATCTCTCAGCAGACTCCCTGATCCTCTGACTCTTACAATCTTTCTGCCCCTGTTCTGAGATGTCTCCTGAGTCTTAGGGGTAGGGATTGTGTTGTAGATGAATCAATTGGGGGTGAGCACCCTGTGTTTAGCTGTTCTCTTTGTTTTTAGCCAGTTGTGGCTTTCTGTAATGGTCTCTGTCCCCTGCAAAGAGAAGTTCCTTTGATGAGAGATAGGAGCTACACTTATCTGTTGGTTTAAGGGTAAGTGTAAGAGTACAGTTAGAAAGCACACTGTTTAAGAAAGTGGCAATCATAGCTTGTCCTCTAGGACCCATGTCCTCACAGCCACAGGTAGGTAGTGGGCTAAGATGGTAGTGTCAGGCATGACTACCCTCCTATTGAGCAGGCTTCAATTCCAATTAGGTGACTGTTGGTTACCCCCTTGACATGAGTTCCACTACTGCATCTTTCAGGAAAATTTGCTGTTCTTCTTATCAACAAGTGAAAGCTGGCTTCCATTAAACTTCTTTTACTGTTAATGAAATCCCAAAGCAGCGGACCTCTGAAGGCCCATCTTTAGATGACGCTTGGACAGAAAACAAATATGTGCACCTCATTGATTAACTCATACAATGACTAGTTACTAAAACTGAACATGTGATTTATTCACTCCTTCTATCAGGAGCCAGGCCCCATTCTAGACTTAGCAACAAAACATTATAAAAAAAAAAGTGTTGTTAGAGGAGACACATGACTATTGTGAGTAGGAAGAATATGCCAAACTGCGGCATGGGGAAGTACAAAGGTCCCAAGACTGTTCTAGAAGTAGCAAATTAATGTTGTAATCATACTGGAATAAACAAGTTGAATTCAGTAAAAAGTCAGTAAAAGGGATTCTAGGTCCCTAGCCATTCAGAGCTTTGGGTCCATTAGAAGGGTTTAGACCAGTGACTGTGAATGAGAGTTGTGAACAGACTGACACCCTTGCTAGTGTGTGTGTATGTGATGAGGAATGGGAGTTGAACCTAGGACCTTGGACCTCACATGCGCTAAGTCAGTGTTCTACCATTGAGCTATATCTCTGTCCTTAGTTCTTTTTCTTTTCTAAGGTTTCCTTGAGTTGCCTAAGTTGGCCTTGAGCTTAAGCAATAGACCAAGCAGGTCTTGAACTAAAAATACCCCTGCCTTGACCCTCAAGTAACGCATCACAGACCTCACTCCCTGGTGTGTCTTTTACAAAAGAATGCTATGAGTGGTGTACAGAAAGTGTCCTGAAGGAGACTGGGGCAGAGTGTGGGACCATAGATGCTATTTAAATGTTCAAGAAAGGAATAAATGTGACTATGAGGCAATGGTGGAAGGGTGGAGAAGGGACTGGATTCTGACTGCATTCTGAAGGAAGAGCCCTAAAGTTTGGCGGTACAGTAGAGATGAGATGTGAGAAGTTCTTGTGGGAATGAGGTTCCCTGAGAATTTTCAGTCTGAACCACAGAAGCACAGAGCTGTGGAACTGTAGCAGGAAAGGCCACAGGATGAGCGAGATTGCAAGAGGAAATCAAGTTTGATTGGAGTGACATCAAGTAGGGGCTGCCCATTCATGTGGAGAGAGCAGGCTGGTGGTTGATAAGTGGCTCCAGAAGTCACAGGCAAGATTGGTACTGGAAACATAAGCCAGGGAAATCTAAGTTGGTTTTTTTTTTTTTTTTGGTTTTTCGAGACAGGGTTTCTCTGTGGTTTTGGAGCCTGTCCTGGAACTAGCTCTGGTAGACCAGGCTGGTCTCGAATTCACAGAGATCCGCCTGCCTCTGCCTCCCAAGTGCTGGGATTAAAGGCGTGCGCCACCACCGCCCAGCCTCTAAGTTGGTTTTTGTAACTGTGGCAATGAGTGAGATCACATAGGTTGATGAGTGTGAACACAGAAAAGAACAAGCATGCTACAGGGATCCAGGAGCTAGTGGAAACCAAGCATGCAGAGCTAAGAAGGGGCTAAAAGGACAGTAAAACAAGAATCCAGAAAAGCCCAAACCAACAGGCATTAATGAGATGTGGTTACAGTGGCAAATGAGTGAAAACAGTCAGTGGGCTAAGAACTGAAGAATCAGGGCAGCTCTTCCAGATGTGAAGGCCAGAGGAGACTGAGTCAGCGTTGAGCACTGTTGCTAGTGATGTAATATAGTGCCAATATTATTGAAAACAGTATTGACAATAAGCAGAATGCCATGAGGCTGGCTTCAGTAACTCAGGAGGCTGAGGTAGAAGGCTTATTCTAAGCCCCCCTGGTGAGATCTTGTTTCAAAAAATAAAAAATAAAAATGGATGGCAGGATCCAGCCATTCCACTTCTGGATGGACAGCTGAAGAACTGCAAGCAAGACCTAAAGAAGCTGTTAATACACCTGTGTTTACCGCAGCAGCGTCTGTAATAGCAAGCAGTGGCAGGGACCCCATTGTCTATCACTGGCTAGCTGGATAATGTGGAGTATACGTAAGAGGTCATCATTGTTCTTCACCATCACTCCCTACTTTTTCCTTTGAGACAGGGTTTCTCATTGAATCTAGAGTCCTAGCAATCTTCTTTCTTTACCCAACACCCAACAGTACTGGAGGTACAGGGTGTTTTTTTTTGTTTTGTTTTGTTTTGTTTTGTTTGTTTGTTTGTTTGTTTTACAAGAGTACCAGGGCATGCCTGGTCACCAAGCACTCTTAGTTACTCTTGTTTATTTCTTTTTTTTTTTTTATCTTTTTTTTTAAAGGATTTTTTTTATTGAAAAAAAAATTTTCCGCCTCCTCCCTGCCTCCCATTTCCCTCCCCATCCTCCCGCCCCTCTCCCCCTCCCCCCACTCCTCTTCTCCTCCCTCTCCAGTCCCAGGAGCAGTCAGAGTTCCCTGCCTTGTGGAAAGTCCAAGGTCAGGCTGGGCGGTGGTGGCGCACGCCTTTAATCCCAGCACTAGGGAGGCAGAGGCAGGCGGATCTCTGTGAGTTCGAGACCAGCCTGGTCTACAAGAGCTAGTTCCAGGACAGGCTCCAAAATCACAGAGAAACCCTGTCTCAAAAAACCAAAAAAAATTTTGTCGAATGCTTTTTCAGCATCTAATGAAATGATCATATGGTTTTTCTCTTTCAGTTTATTTATATGGTTGATTACATTGATAGATTTGCGTATGTTGAACCAGCCCTGCATCTCTGGAATGAAGCCTACTTGATCATAATGGATAACTTTTCTAATGTGTTCTTGGATTCGGTTTGCCAGTATTTTATTGAGAATTTTTGCGTCGATGTTCATGAGTGAGATAGGCCTGTAATTCTCTTTCTTGGTTGGGTCTTTGTGTGGTTTTGGTATCAGGGTAACTGTAGCTTCATAAAAGGAATTTGGCAATGACTCTTCTGTTTCTATATTGCGAAATACATTAAGAAGTATAGGTATTAGCTCTTCTTGGAAGTTCTGGTAGAATTCTGCATTGAAACCATCTGGCCCTGGGCTTTTTTTGGAAGGGAGATTTTTGATAACTGTTTCTAATTCTTCGCGACTAACAGGTCTATTTAGATCGTTCACCTGGTCTTGGTTTAGGTTTGGTATATGTACTTATCTAAAAAAGTGTCCATTTCTTTTGCATTTTCCAGTTTTGTGTCAAGCTTAGAAGGAGGGTGCTCAGGTGGGGAGAAGGGGATATCACTAGGGAACAGGCACATTCTCCTTTAGTTGTTGCTGTGTTCTTACTGAGATGAGAACCAAAGTCACCAGCTGAGAATAGGCACAGGGAGCAAGGAGGTACAAGAGGTTTGAGGAGAGAAGGGAAGAGTGGAAAAATCATTCAATGGCAGCTAGGGATGGATATGTGGGTAGGAAGTCGGATCCACTGTAGTGAACTCTGAGTTCTCACTGAGCTGAGCCATGTGGTGTGTGCTCACTTAACACCCTTCAACTGTTTTAGATCCACATAAACACACTGTCTAGCCAGGCCTGGGGTAGGGGGAGTCTTACCAGTAGGTGTGATGGAGAAAGAGCCAGGCAAGGCTGCTGGGAGTGACAAGAGGAGACATTGGGATGGGAACCTGGTAATGTCTGACAGCATTGAGGAACCTTGGAAAGGCAGTAAACTTAGCAGTCTGAGGTGGGGTTAGGGAGCGGGATCAAAGAAGAGTCGGGGTACATGCCCAAGAGTGGTCTGGAAAGCTGGAAAAGGGCACCTCGGATGGGAATGTCTGAAATTGCCTTTTTACCTGTGCTGCTGTTGGCCTCAGAGATTTTCCATATAGTTACCCATGTTTCTTAGGTATTTGATTTTGGAGTGTCTAAAATCTGACAGAGCCCAGATACTGGAGGAAAAGTAATACCATACCAGGTCTCTTAAAAAATAAATAAGAGGGCTAACAGAAAGAACCAGAAAGGAATTAGAGGTCATCATGAACAGTACTGGAAATCCCTCCATGAAGTAGCTCATACAATCACTCAGTAAAGCTGAAATTCAGATCCAGAGTTCTAGCCTGAGCTTTCTGAACTGTATCCTCTCTACTTTGATGTTTTCAGCTGCTTCTTGTGGTCTGCCTGCCGGGGCTATCCGCTCATGCCTTGTCTCAGGTTGCAGCCTCCTGGCTTTGCTACTTTCCCAGATTCTCTGTCTTTCCTTTCCAATTTCCATCACAAGATGCCACATTTACAAAAGAAAAATGTCCTGTAAAAACTCCCTGGAGATCCATACAATTATCTTTCCTCCCTCTGCACAACATTAAACCTATTTTATTGACGTGCAGAGACTTGCTCAGCGAGTACCATTTACACTCTAATCAGGAAGCCTTTGTAGTTCACTTTTTTCTCCCTTTCATTTTAAGTCTTGGTAAAACAGCATAAACATCATAAGAAGGTGAGCAAATCAAGGCTGGTGCCTTTGATCTCATTACAGAGCCACCACCAGACCCCACCTGGGAGCTGGCAGGTTATCAGGGCCCCTCACTGACTCTGCCTTTATTTTCTCCTCACAGGGTTGCTCTAGTTGTGGCTGATGATTTGAAGGGGAGGAAAAGACAATTAGTGAGAAGTCTGGACCTTAATAATGCTCCCAGTGTGAGGGAAAGGGGTTGTCAAATGCTTTTCTAAGATTTCAAGACCAGTAAATAAGAGCATCTAAGTAGGTTAAAGATGATAACGATGATTTTAAGCACTTGGTTCAGACATTTCTTTGTAGTCATGTTTTCTAAGGCAATTCAGGTAATTGTTCTGTCTCTTGTGTTTAATTTACTCAGAACATAAAGGTCGTGCTTCAATAGGCTTCAAATGTCTCATATTGCATGCCTATTTAAAGTGGATGAAAGAAATGTATATTAGAGGTTTCTATTCCCAGAAAAATCCTCAGCCAGTTCCTGGTGATGACTTTTTTCATGAGCTAGTCAACGCCCCCCAAATATAACCCATGTTTGTTAAGTAAAACAATGCCACTCTGGTCGCTAAGTTTAGGAGGGCTTTCATAAACCTGTATGACAACTGCTTAAAGTGTTTACTTGGCAGTTATAAAAGAGATTCCAGCTTTGGATAGATGGTTATATCTACAGGACAATGTTTGGCTTCTGTTTAATGCAAGGATTTAAGGATTTCTGTGTGGTACCTAAGATTGGCCCTTTCAGAACTGCTCTTGGTCCCTAAGGTTCTCATTCTATGATGGTAGGATGGAATGGAAGAAGATGAGCATCAGACATGGCTTAACAGTTCCCTAAATTAGGACATGTGGTGATGATGGTTTTGGAACTGTGCAGTTATTGACTCCCCAGGTGAGGTAAAGGAACACATGCATGTTGTATATATTGCAAGTTGAGCTTGTCTTTATAAAACTTTGGACCCAAAAGTGTGGATTTTTCTGTCCTGGACTTTGTAGTACTTTCTCATATAGTGAGATATTCCAAAGACCCTCATGGTAATTCTATATATGTTTTTAGTATTTCTGTATTTTGCCCACAACCTGTCACCAAGATCAGGAGTGGAATTTGTGTGTCACCCTGGCATTTTTTTAGCACTCAGCTCCCAAGTCAACTTTCAAGTAAATTCTTCCATCCTTTGGGGAAAATGTACAGCCCTCTGGAGAAGGCTCCTTCTTGGTTCACCATCCCACCAACCTGGGCATTTCTGAATAAGCAAAGGCAGTAACTGTTACACTCTACCAGAGTGATGTTGTGAATGGAAAGTTACATGCCCCTCCCACATTTGCCTCTAAGCACTTCTTATTAATAAAAGGATATTGGCATGGCCATTTATTTTTATGTACTTAGAGAAGGAATTTAAAGCAGTATTGACTGCAGGAATAAAAAGAGGCTCTTTTCTGTGTAGCATTGCTGATGGGACTGCTCATTATGAGGTACAATATAAACCTTGACACATGTGTGACAGGAAAAACTCAAAGTCACCTCATTCTCTAGAGGGAGTGTTTGTATAGTGGTAACTCATGCAGTATAGATAAAAATAACTCACTCCAGAAAGTCAGCCTTGCATGGGGCCCAGCAAATGACCACATATTAGCTAACATCACTTTCTCAGCAGTGGGACACACACACATACACACACACACACACACACACACATTAAGCAAACAAACAAATGTTTTTTAAAAATGGAAAACAAGGAAGTAGTATGGTATAGCTTAGTGGGAGAGCACATGCTTAGCAAGCATGAAGCCTGAGGTCCTGAACTCAGTCTTTAACACCACAAAAGAGAAAGAGAGCAAAGGTAAAGTAGGTAGGAAGGCCGACCAGACAGATGCTGGGAGAGAAGGAGAGACAGTGAGAATTAAGTAGAAATGTGCTCCCTACTCTCCCTAGTATTAAACTGTCAAAAGGAAGCTGAGCCACGTATGCTGCGTAGTCAGGGACACACACGGCCTTCGAGTCCATGGCTGTGATTCTGTCGGAGACCCATGCTCATAGACTGACAGCGGAGATCCTAGCTGGACCAAAGTCTGTATTTCTAATGGAGCATGTGTGGGAAAAGACAAAACCCAACCTAGATTGCATCTGGTCCCATGAAGATCTCAGTCCCTTCCTGAGTGGTTGTCACAAAATGGTAAGAGGGACGATGGCCCACTGGTCTCAGGCTTATTGTTCGTCTCAAGAATGTGTAAATACTCAGAGGTGAGAAGCGCTAGACTCAGAACCCTTTTGGGTACTTGACATGTGGCCTTTCTGCCACCAAAGAGCCCTGCAGTTAGACGTATCCAAGAGCATTGTGGTAGGATAAAGTGGAAGTCTCTGCTGAGGTGCTACTTGTCTTTAAGGGTGGCGCACATTTGCTGGGCACTTAGCTGTAGAAGAAGGTTGGGCACAGGCGTCAATAAGAACAGTACTAAATAGTATTTAGTAGGCACCTACTGTGAGGACTTTCAAGTTGCTGCTCTTAGTTTACATTAAGGAAGGAAAGAAATTGTTGATAACTAAGTTACTTCAACACTGTACAAAGGGATTATAGTGCACCAAATAAAAGAACCGGAGTGGTGTGCCAGGGAGTGGCAGGAGCGAATGGAGGCCTTTCCAGAGGCATGATCAGGAAACTTGATATTTGAGCCTGGGCTTGAGTCAGAAAAGTTCATGGGCTGTACTACCTGACAACAAATGTAGCGTTGCAGGCAGGGGAGGCAGCACGTGCAAGGGCCCTTGGGGGGAAACCGGAGCAAACTATATAAGGAAGCTAGACACCACAGCTATTGTGGTGGTTCTGTAGCAGGTCTAATGAACATCTATTGTATAAATGTCTGAGCAAAATAATGATCTTTAATAGTGCCAGTCAGCAAGCAATAACATAAAAGAGAAACCGTTTGGATTATCCTGGAGGTTTCCGCAGGATTATACTGCAGGTTTCTGGACCCGAAGGAGCTTAGAAGGTTAAAGAAAAGACACACGACAAAATCACTATGGGTGCTATAGGCACAAACTGTGTTGGGAGAATGGAGGATTTGCCTGAAGATGAGAGATGGTGATGTGGGCCCAGGGTAGGCAGCATTTCTCTGGCTAGAAACACTTTCTCTGGGTGCTGTCAGTCCTTTGCCTACAGGAAACAGGCCTGGCTCCTAGGTCTGCCAATTTATTCACTGGTACAAGAAACCTTTCCAGGCCAGGTGGTAGCGGTGCACGCCTTTCCTCCCAGCACTGGCAGAGGCAGGCGGATCACTGAGTTCAAGGCCAGCCTGGTCTACTACTGAGTGAGTTTCAGTACAGCTGGGGCTGTACAAAGAAACCCTGTCTCAAACCTCTTCCATCCCCAAAAGAAAGAAAGTAAATAGGAAAGAAAGAAGTAAGGAAAGAAACCATTACAGCTGCATTTGTGGACATGGGTTTGTCCTGCAGAAGGGAACTGTGAGAGAGAGGCTGTCATCCTAGAATCATTACTGAGGAAGCTCACAGCTTGTTCTAAAATCGCTTACCCTCTGGTTCCTGTAGAAACTTAGACCATGTGATTGTTGCCTCTGGATGCCCCCCGTTAAGTACTCAATACTTGACTTTCAATTGATCACCATCCTTTTGATAGGACAGGTTGTCTGTGTTAATTAGAAATTTCAATGGTAGATGTGAGGATTTCCATACCCTCTCCTCCAAAAAAGATGCCCACCCCACCCTGAGTTATTTAAGTTCTCATTTATTATTTAAGTTCTTTCTTAATAGAGTTCATAGATTCTTCTTCTTTGCCTTTCTCATTCCTTGATTCTTTGTCTATGTTCTCTGCTGTATGGAATGTAGATGTGTATAGTATTTTTAGGTCACCGTGCTCAGTGGTCGTTCCGCAGACAGTAGAGTCATTGTTCTCTGTTCTTTGCACAGTACTCCATATTTACAATGATCTCGGCCCACCTGTGAAATGTTCACTTTCTTGATAGGCAAGAGAAGCCAAGGAAGACTGGCATTTTCGCATTTCCACCCTAGCATAGCTCCTGTACCAACCAGAATCCAGTGTTTCTGTCCCCTGTGCCATTTGTCACTTGCATCAAGGGAACACCCAAACAATACAGCAATGAAAGCAAATTTGAGTGGAACAGGTCCAGTACGCATTTGAAGAGCTCAGCATCTCTGAAGACCTGCTGGCTGGTCTCATTTAGTAAGCCGGTGAGAACACTGGAGCCTCGACAAGGCAGCTCAGCCACAGAGCTGAGCTCTGTGGAACTCCAGGAACCATTTTTTGGGTTTGGGATCTACTAAAGGCCGGGGATTGAAAAAGCATGGGACAAAACCGGTCTCACTGAACATAATGGACAATGAGGACTACTGAGAACTGAAGAACAATGGCAATGGGTTCTTGATCCTATTGCATGTAATGGCTTTGTGGGAGCCCAGGTAGTTTGGATGCTCACCTTAATAGACCTGGATGGAGGTGGGTGGTCCTTGGACCTCCCACAGGGCAGAGAAACCTGCTTACTCTTTGGGCTGAGGAGGAAGGAAGACTTGATTGGGGGAGGGGGAGGGAATGGGAGGTGGTGGCGGGGAAGAGGCAGAAATCTTTAATAATTAAATTAATTAATTAATAAAAAAAATCAGCAAGAAAAAAAAGAAAAAAAAAGAAAAAAAAACAAAACAAAACAAAAAATAGAAAACTTAAGAAAAAAAAAAAAAAAGAATGAGGCAATGGCTTCTTACAAAGAAATTAATTAGCCAATAGATAATCTCCTAAAGGAAGCAGAAGGCTGCTGCAAGTCAGAACCCCCACTGCCTGCTGTTAAAGAGGATTAGGCATGGTAGGTTAACAGTCATTTCCATAGAAACTGGTTTGTATTTCTCTGTCCTCAGGATCCTGTGGTTCATGGTCTAGGCTTCCATATGTATAATTTATTTAAAAAAACAAACAAAAACAGCCTATATCATATGGAATACTAATCTTTTCTTGGTGGGAACAAAGCTTACCTAGTATCTAATAATGCCAGCTCCCACTTACCTAAACAAGCCATTGCCTTATGCAAGGCGCACATGAAAATGTAAAGCTGACATGTAATGTTTGAGTGACAATACAATCTATTCCCTTCTGTTTCTTTTTACAAAATTTGTGACTTTGAAGGAAATATTTTTTTATCAAGGCCTATGTTTTTTGTGAAGGCCATGACAATCACGCAGCCTGTGTCCACTAGGAAGGCTCTATCTTGTAGAGGTTAATATTTTCAAAAAAACAGCAATTTGCTGGGAAGCAGAGAGCTGTCTTTTCTGGCAAAGGCAATTTTCAGGGAAGCTCTGTCTTCCTCTCCACCCACACAATGGAAGCCCCCCTGCAGAGTGAAAGGCAACCATGGAGTATATAGACAGTATGCCTGTCTTCTTTCCTTCCTTAAGCCACATTCACTCCCCAGGGAAATCTTGTGGAAATAGAGCTTGGATCTGAAGTCATTTCTGGGCCAGTGTTCTTCCCATTTGGCCCAATAGCAGGTCTGGTTGTTGATTTCATTCACATTGGCTACAGAGACTCACAGAGCATAAGAAATGGCTTTTATGTGTGTGAAAATGACTGAACAGGTACCATAGACCCAGATTAGGAGCAGGCCAATGCTTCCGAAGCTGTGAACTGGAAAGTGTACACAACCCAAGCCTCCTAGGAAACTGATTTCCTAGGAGGAGGGAGATGGTGCTCGCACTTCCCTGCTGTGGATTAAAGAGAATAATGCTTGAATGAACCAGGCCCAACTGTGACGCATGGCTAACTTTTGGTGTACAAGTAAAATGTATTCACACAAACTCCTTGTCCCTTAGTGAAAGACAAGAGCCAGGAGAGAGGATTTGGGGTTGGGGACTGCTCTTGGGAGCCTCCACACCCTTCCTCCTCACCCTCTCTGTTCTCTCTCTCATCCCTTGCCTTCCCTGTCGCCTACACACAAGTCAATGACTCTTGAAGCCCCAAATCATGCAAACTTCTCCTTGCTGTTGGTGTGGATACACACACACGCACATTGCATACATACACTGTCCAATCTGTTTTCTTTCTCTTCCTCAAACTTTCACAGTGCTGCTCAAAAGTGATCAAAGGCAAGAAAACCAAGACACTGTGACACCAAGAAGATCTTTGTGACCACCCAGTTGTTGAAATACATGACTGGGACTGGATAAGCAAAGCAATGTGGATTCTAAACCAGATACCCCAGGGCATGACAGTGTTAAGGGAGAAGCAGTAACTCATGATACATCTTGTATTGATTTAAACTGTCCCTTGTTGCTGGGGAACCAAAGGAAATGATGCGTGCTAATTGGCAGAGATCGATGTGCTATTTTGCTGTTTCCAAGTCCAAATGGCCAACTGTTAACAGGAAGAGATACAAGACCAAAATCTACCATGAGACTGGCAAATTCATGTTTTATCATTATTTGATTTATTCTACAGCCACTGGCATTAAGTTCACTAGTGTCCTGATGGTGAAATTGTAAGTATATATAATCTAGTATTTGATGAGTAACCTCCTTTAGCCAATGGCCTTTGAGAGGCTAGACCAGCTTGGGTGTGACTTTGGTACCAAAAAGCTCGTAGGAGCACCTACGCAGCTTCCTCCAGCTTGCACACACAGATGTTGTGTTCCATTCCTGTTTCCTCATTGTGATCCATGAGTTTCCCTTTTAATAAAGAAAACCTTATTGTACCCTTAAAAAAAGGTAATTAAATGGGAAAATACATAGATTAGTGTGAGCTTACTCACTATAGTAGTAGTAGTAGTAGTAGTAATAATAATAATAATAATCAGAGTGAATACTTGTGTGATGTGGGATTCCCCTCTGCATTCTGGGAATACCCTTGGTTAATAAAGAAGCTGTTTTGAGTCCATGATAGAGTAGAACAGAGCTGGGGGAGAGGGGAATAAACTAAATGCTGGGAGAAAGAAGTCAAGTATAAGCCATGTAGCCCCACCAGACACAGATGCTGGAACTTTACCTGGTACGCCACAGCCTTGTGGTGATACACAGATTAATAGAAATGGATTAAATTAAGAAGTATGAGTTAGCCAATAAGAAGTTAGAGCTAATGGGCCAAGCAGTGCTTCAAATAATATGGGTGATTGTCCAGGTAGCCAGTTGTCTCTGTCATCTACTGAATATTTTAGAAGCTGCTTGATTGTACTTCCTGCCTACTCAAGTAATATTATCTCCCTTCTCGGCCTTCAATGGGGTTGAAGATTACATAGTCTTAGTTACCTTCATCTTATGATATAGCCAAGCCTTTTTCTAATACAAGACTTAAACTGCTTAGGATAGAATAATTATTGAAACATTTAGCATTTGTTTCTTTCTTAATATTGCCTATATTGGTTGTAATACTAATTTTTATACTTGATATCTGTTCTTATTATATATGGTTTTGTATTGGGTTTGGAACTCTCTTATTTAAACAAAACGGGGAGGTGATGGGGAATAGCCTTTGAGAGGCAAGGCTTTGGGTACCAAAATCCCACAGGAGTGCCCGCTTGGCCTCCTCCAGTTGGGCCTCTTCCTGCTTGCCACACCTGGATGTTGGGTTCCATTCCTGTTTCCTCATTGTGATCCATGAGTTTCCCTTTTAATAAAGAAAACCTTAGTATACTCTATTAAGAGCTAGTGTGGGATTATTTGATTCATGTTCCTCCCATCTTACTCATTCTGTTTCAAGTATTAGTATATATGCTAATCTCATAGGTATATATATATATATATTAATTTGATGGTATATATAATATATAATGTAGAATTTCCTCTATGATATGTGTTGTATATAATATATAATGTCAGTTTGATGTCAGTGTACTTGCAATAAATTTGAGTAGTGGCCAAAATGCCAAACTCAACTTGGATGATTATGGTGTGATTCCTTAGCACAGGTATATATGTGAATAAATATCTGTAGAATCTCTGAAAACTTTTTAATTGGTACATTTAACAATTAGTCTTCCAGTTTTAAAATGAACTAAACCACCAAACACCAATGATATTGCTAGCCAACAAATGAAAATAACAATGACATTACCAAGTTGTGAGAGCCTGATTATTTGTTCCTGGCTGCTCAGCCCTGAAATAACCACACAGAAACTGTATCAATTAAATCACTGTTTGGCCCATTAGCTCTAGCTTCTTTCTTACTAACTCTTACATCTTAATTTAACACATTTTTATTAATCTGTGTATCACCATGAGGCTGTGGCTTATTGGGTAAAGTTTCAGCATCTGTCTCCAGTGGGGTTACATGGCTTCTCCTTGACCCTGCCTTCTTTTTCCCAGCAGTCAGTTTAGTTTTCCCCGCCTACCTATATTCTGTCCTGCACAGGCCTAAGACAGTTTCTTATTAGCCAATGGTATTCATAGCATACAGAGGGGACTCCCACATTACCAAGTGGTTGGGAGACTATAACCTATAATTGGTATTTTAGATCTATAAATTGCTTATTACCAGTTTAATATAAAACAAACTAATCAACCTCCCCTACCTACTGCAAACATAAAAACATGGTACAGAGAAATGCACAGTTGTAATTAAAATAAAAGTTCCTAGGAAGTTTATCTGAATGCTTAAATAAAATCTATTAAAGGATAAAAAGAAAAGAATAAAATACTCTACAATTAACCTACACTCTCCAAGGCAAAGATTCCAATTTCAAAACACGTATTTATCTTTATGCCATGAATTCAAGTGCTGTATGGTTTTTTAACAAAGCCCAAGTGACAGGAAAATATACGGTTCTTTAACCAAAATATTCCTCCTGAAGAAGAGGAAAGTGCTGAATGCGTTTTGAGAAAAGAGAAATGTTATCACCCCCATATAGTTTTTCTGGTCCTTGGAGTAGGTGGAGACTCATAAATGGAATACAATAATGCTTTGTGTGTACTTCTTGCATTTGGAATTCAGGTGGGATGTGACATTCCTACAGACTTCTACCAGTCCCTCACATATAATCCCTGTGACTGTTTTAGAGATATTTGTGGGGTTTAGGGGGGTTCTGTTGTTGTTTCTTTGTTTTCTTATGGGCAAACTCAGTTTAGTATAATCTTTGTCTACTAGGACACTACACAAAGAGACTATGTTCTATTTTAAATGAGCAGGAAGCACAGATCTAAAGCACAGAGATGCTAATGAGAATCATGAGCTCTTAGCACTCATCCATCACTATGAGGCCATGG
Organism: Chionomys nivalis; assembly: GCF_950005125.1. Taxonomy (NCBI): domain Eukaryota; kingdom Metazoa; phylum Chordata; class Mammalia; order Rodentia; family Cricetidae; genus Chionomys; species Chionomys nivalis. The sequence continues at coordinate 72,626,755 of NC_080097.1, forward strand.
GAATCATAAAATATCAGGTTCTACAAGTAGGTAGTAGTAGATGCTTTCTGCCTGATGTGTATTCTGGGAGCAGCTTTGTTGTGTATGACTCAATGGCTATTTTTTGAGTGTTTTTCCACCAGGGCACCAGGGGCATTTGGAACAACTACCTCATTGTTATGGGTATGCTGCAAAGAACAGAGTGTCTGCATCAGCACATTACATATCACATACCATATTGTCACAACTAGAAGTACTCACACACTTCTGAATGCCTTCTTTGATCATTGCTAGTGGGTCAAGTAGAGGGTGTGGACTAAAGATATTCAAAATTGCCGTAAGGTAGATTATTAAAATGAGGAGGGAAAAGGAGAAAGGGAAAGGAGAGAGAAATATCAAAATTCAAAAATGTAATTATATGTATCCCATACTACATGATGGCTGCCAAATGATGCAGATGTCGTGGCTACTACAATTGCTAGGTCCAGGACAGTTTGTTGTCTAAAGAATGGTGCTCCAGCATTTGCTTACTATTGTCCATCTCCCCAGTTGACTCCCAGAAATGCTCTGAGGTCTAACTAAAATCAGACTCTGTTTCTCTCTACCCTACAGACTCTTGGGTAAGATGACCACCACTGCCCAGCACATCTCTCTTGGAGTCTTGAGGGCTCAGGGTTGGGCTGGGCTCTATGGAACTCTAGTTTGTCACCAAGAACCAGACTGATGAGAGAGCAGAGAGGCAGTGTATAGAGATAATCATTATGGGTTTGGTTTTGGTTGAGTTGGATTTGGTTTTTGTTTGTTTCATTGTTGTTGTTGCACTTAGGGTTGAATTGGCATGCTAGCAAATGCTCCACCACTAAGACACATCTTGTCTTAGGGTTTTTATTGCTCTGAAGAGACACCCTGACCACAGCAACTCTTGTAAAGGAAAACATTTAATTGGGGGGCTTACTTACAGTTTCAGAGGTTCCATCCATTATCAACAAGGCAGGGAACAGGCAGACGTGGTGCTGGAAAGGTATATGAGAGTCCTACATCTTGCAGGCAACAGGAAGTTGACTGTGACACCAGGTGGTCTGATCATAGGAAACCTCAAAGCCCACCCCCACAGTGACACACTTCCTCCAACAAAGCCATACCCTCTCCAACAAAGCCACACCTTCTTATAGCACCACTCTCTATGAACTTATGGGGCCCAATTACATTCAAGCTACCACACACCCCAACCTTTAGCAACAAAAAAGCAATTTTTTTGCCACTTGTTTTCAAGAGGTTTGTGCAATTTGAAGCTTTGTCTGCAGAATGTTCCTTTCTTTTTAGAGCTTCTTCAGAGATTACCAAGTAAGAATTAGTTCCTTATCTTTTAAAAATAAATGCTTTTCAACTTGAGTTACATGTAAAATGAAAGAGGAACATTAGCCAAGCGTTGACTATGTGCTGGTGCTTCTCTGTTGACATGTCTAGGCTCTAGATGAAGACCATTGTGTTTACAAAATGCAGCACCATTCATCACCCATGCTTCTCCACATATGTAATTGCTTTCAACTCAAGTTGGGAATTAGTGAGGTGTCATGTCTACATACTAACAAAAAATGGTCTGAAGAGAAATTTTAATAAAATAGTTGCACTTATAATAGCACCAAAAAGGAATAATTTGTAATTAACTGAAGAGATAAAACTATGATGAAAACTGACAAACTTTGCTGAAAAAGATTGACGAATGCACATACACACAAAATGAAAATATCCTAGAACCACAGATTGGAGACTGACCACTGACATGTCAATACTATTCCAAAGAATTTTATATAATAATACCTACCAAAATTCTAGTTATGAAGCAGTAACAAAATAATTTTATGGTTAGGGGTCACCACAACATGAGAAACTGTACTAAATCCCTTTCAGGTCCAGGCAGGTCCAGTCACTCTATGATTATCTGCATTCTAATTTGATGGATGAATTCTTGTTCGGCAGAAACATTAGCTTCACAAATCATTGTCCAGGGGCTTAGAGACCATGGCCGTTTCTATCTCAGGTTGACTGGGATATTAAATACTCCATCTTGGCTTTGTAAAGTTTTGCTAGATTTTTAAATATTTATTGGGTTTTGGAAACACATTATCTCTGTGCAATGACTAGTTCTTAATGATGCTGATTAAATCATAGCCTTTAAATTTATTTGGTGTGTGCGTGTGTGAGTGTGTGTGTGTGTGTGTGTGCATGCATTAGGGTGCACATATGGAGATCTAAGGAAAACTGGCTGGTATCATTTCTTTTCTTCCACCATGTGGGCCTTCAAGGGATTGAAGTTGTCAGACTTCGCAGCAAGTTCGTTTACGACTTGAACCATCCCTCAAGCCTCTTTCTTTCTTTCTTTCTTTCTTTCTTTCTTTCTTTCTTTCTTTCTTTCTTTCTTTCTTTCTTCTTTTCTTCTTCTCCTCCTTTTTTACAAGAATTTCTCCCTTTCTTTAAGTATCTGAAGGCACAGTTTGGAGTTCCTTGTTGCTTCAGACGTTGCTCCAATTCCTCCCTCATTGTATTATCTCCAAATCCTTTGAAACAAAGTTGAGGGAACAGTTAATTGCCTTACACTGAAAATATTGGGAGGTTTGTTTTGCAGCATTCACACTACTCTGTCTCAGAAGAGACTCAAGAGAGAATTATACATAATGTCTTCTTTTATCTTGAAGAATTTTATATGAAAAATTACTAAACAGATAATTTATAGACTTTTTCTGTTGTAAGGAGGCTGCTTGTTTGTTCCCAGTTGTCCAAGACTCCCGAAATATTCACACAGAAACTATATTATTTAAATCACTGCTTGGCCCATTAGTTCTAGCTTCTTATTTGCTAACTTTTACATCTTAAATTAACCCATCTCCATTAATCTGTGCATCACCACGAGGTCATGACCTACCAGCAAAGTTTCAGCACCTCTGTCTCTGCCAGAGGCTCCATGGCTTCTCTCTGACTCTGTCCTTCTTTCTCCCAGCATTCAGTTTAGTTTTCCCCACCTAGTTTTGTTCCCCTATTATAGCTCTGCTATAGGCCCAAGGCAGTTCCTCTATTAAACAATAATATTCACAGCATACAGAGGGGAATCCCACATCACCTCCCCTTTTCTGTTTAAGTAAAAAGGAAGGTTTTCATTTTAATATAGTAAAATTACATATAACAAAGCAGTTATCAAGCAAGAATTATAGTTACAATATTTATATCTACTTTATTATTTATCATAACTAAGGAAAACTATAACTATAAATTCTTCAACTCCATCAAAGACTCCAGAAGGATATAATATTACCTAAGTTAACAAGAAGTACATTGTAAGCAACTTTCAAAACTCTAGAATTGGCAGAGACGTCTCACTGCCTGGACAGTCACCCAAAGTTCTTCTGTATTATTGGAGCACCCATCTTCACCTATAGGCCCATAGTATCCAGTGGACTTTTCCATGAAGCAGGAAATTTCAAAAACAGTTCCACCTATATTGTCAGTCACTTTTTTCTGTGTCCTGCAGAATGTCTAGCAGACTCTTTCATGAAGCAGGAACCCCGAAGCTCATATCACCTTTGGGCAAGTTCAGCAGTCATTTCTCTGTAGGTCCTGCAATTCAGTTTACACAGCATATCATAAAGCAGTCCAGGCATGAGCAGTTTCTTGCCTAAATGGCTAACAAACTGCACTCGGAGCCTCTTTGGTGCCCATCTTCCTCTTGAAGTAGATTGGTGCTGCCGGGAGCAGAAGTGTCTCATGGTCATGAAAAGTCCTAAGTTTTAAAAACACTTTAAATGCCATATTCTGTAGTCTTTGAAAGGTTTGAAGAGCCCTTATTCATCTGAAATACATCTCTGTACATCTAGAAAATCTAACTAACATGACTACAGGCTTGACTATTACAGATGACTCTCTATTAACCTATATTTTGTAATTACACATTACATTTTTAAATGAGCTGCACAATCACAATATCTTAACCAAGAGCAGACATAATATATATATATATATATATATATATATACAGTATAGCAAAATTGACCTTAAATTTTCATCAATAAACCAAGATCCATATCAATGCAAATATCTAGCATATCCCCCTTAAATGTAAACAAACATCTATAAACAATATTTGGGAATATGGACATAGTTCTCCAGACTACTTCCTGTTGATTAGGAGCACTGTTAATCAGGTCTTTCATGGTGTATCCTGTGTGCTAAGTTCATTTAAGTCAGCAGTTGGGCAAAGTAATTTTTATAGCAACCTTTCTAGGGGTCTTGTTGCATCAAACCATATTAGTCTGGAAGCAAACCATAAGTTCTCATCTTCTATGGAAACAAAAGAAGAACCTCTTTTGCAAATTCTGAAATCAAGATACCTTTAAAATGTATATGTTGGTTACTTAGCTCTTTCACAGTCAAAAAATTCAAAGAAAACACATTAATATACATAATCCAGACTCTGTGAATTTTCCATCTTTATGTGGTTTATTTTTTCTTTACTCCTTTTAATCTATGACTGTACTCTGTCTCATTAAAGACTATTTTTTAAAAACAATTTACTTCTTTTCCAACTCTCTATACTCTTTCCCTTCTCTCTCCCAAGCCTACATACAATTATTCAACACTGTGACACATTTAGAGATCTTTTTAAATCTGGATTTGTCTTTATTGCATATCTGTAATATTTTCTGATCAGAAGCACTTTTTAAAATTGCTAAACATTTAAGGATCTAAGTTGTGGCATTTCTAGGGTATTTACAGTACTTCCTGCTTGCTCTGCATAATCCAATATGGTGGAAGTCCATTTACTGCCTCTGCAAGCCATGCACATTGCCCCATTTTCAAGCACACAGAGGGTCTATGTTGTCATTAAGCAAGTTTTAACACTCTTCTAACAAAACCCATTTAAGTGCTCAGCCTTCTGAAAGAGCTGAAGGTCGCGCTGGCAGCATGGCCCAGAAACCCAGCATTTCAAAATGATGTGGCTTTTTGTCTGCTATCACTGAATCAGGAAGACCTCTCTTATGAGAGCTGTGGCAACCCATCAGCAAACAAAGCCCATTCAGAACAAAAATGTGGCTAAACTTTGTTTTTTAGTGTCTAGAATTCCTTTCCAAGCCCTCTCAGGTTTTCTGTGAAATTTAGTTGGCCACATTGGGTGCCAATTTGTTGTAAGGAGGCCACTTGTTTATTTCCCAGCTGCCCAAGAATCCCAAAATAACCACACAGAAACTATATTATTTAAATATAGTTCACTGTTTGGCCAATTTAGCTCTAGTTTCTTATTTGCTAACTCTTACATCTTAATTTAATCCATCTCCTTTAATCCGTGCATCACCACAAGGCCATGGCCTACCAGCAAAGTTTCAGAACTTCTGTCTCCAGTGAAGGTTCCATGGCTTCTCTCTGCCTAGCTCTGTTTCACTATAGCTCTGCCTTTGGCTCAAAACAGTTCCTTTTTTTTTTGGTTTTTCGAGACAGGGTTTCTCTGTGGTTTTGGAGCCTGTCCTGGAACTAGCTCTTGTAGACCAGGCTGGTCTCGAACTCACAGAAATCCACCTGCCTCTGCCTCCCAAGTGCTGGGATTAAAGGCGTGCGCCACCACCGCCCGGCTACAGTTCCTTTATTAACCAATGATAGTCACAGCATTCAGAGGGGAATCTCATATCACTTTTTCTTAATACTAAAAAGATCATTCATATCTTTTGCTTTTTGGTAATTAAAATAACAACAACAAAGCAGAATTTTATTTTAGTGTTAGGTAAATTTGTCTATGACTTATTGTGGTTTACTCTTCATGCCTTGGGTTTTCTTTGTGCCCTTGTTCTTTTTTGAGATGAAGAATCTGATTCCACTCTATCCCTATGTAATAAAGTTTCCCAAAGAGAGCCAGGATTACAACTTGTAGTATAATGGATCAAGAACAAGACTGTATCAATGTCAATCAATGGCCTGTATCATGTTTCATTTCCTGGGTCTGGCACTCTAGTTAAACTAAAGCTCTAGGTCATTGCTACCCCGCCAAATGTCAGTAACTTCCAGGGGCAGCTTTAAATGAGAGCATGGAACCTTGATAAGAGCAAGATCCCATCAAATCTGGGGGAGGACACCAAACACAAAGCAGAATGCTTTTCAAAAAGGAACAATAATAATAATAATGGAAGATGATGTGCTGGATCAAGAAAGAGTTAGAGTAGAAATAAAATTAGGATAAGTTTGGAAAGGTTTTGGGGACCCACCACATGAGAGGCCCTGAAAGTTCTAGCTGAGATGCTGTCCCATGATCTACAACAGGGAGAGAATGTAATTTTCAAAGCACAAGGGCACAGTTTCGATGACCCAGAAGAAGTCTTTTGTGTTTAGTTTAGAAAAATGCTATTAAACTAATTAATGTCCTTTAGACATTATTAATTTAGACATGGTTCTGTCTCCCCTTGACAATGTGGATTTATTCCTGAAGGACTGTGAGAAAAACAACTGTGAACTCAGCCACAGTTCCAAGTGTGGAGGGATGGCTCTTCACAGTGTGCAATTAAGTGGCATTGAAGAGTAACACTCTCCCCATTCACCACCACCCCTGCTGTCCCTATGGTAACCAATCTAAGCAGAGGAGTGGAGCTTGATTCTATCAGAATATTGGAAATAGTGTTGAGACTGAAGAACCATTGAATTTTCTCCCACCCCCCAGCTCAGCTTCTTTCTCATTTTGTAAGGATAGTTTACCCAACCTCTGACAACAGAGCACCCACAACCCACAGCAGCCACACAGTGGTGGTATACACCACTACCCTACCACTTCCAGAGAATTTTATAAATTAAGTTGACTTTCTCTCTCTCTCTCTCTCTCTCTCTCTCTCTCTCTCTCTCTCTCTCTCTCTCACACACACACACACACACACACACACACACACACACCAGTGTATTTTACTCTGCCTGACTTGGTGAACATTACTCTTTGGGACAGGGAAATCAAGTCCTGTTAGTAATACATAATGCTGACTGGGATATAGATGACCAGGGAATTGGACCTAGTTACTGTCATGTTCTGAGATCTGCCTGCTGTGAAGAACTGTATGTTCCGCAGTTTGTGAACTCTCTGATGCAGTCTTCCTCTTTGCTTTCTAGAGTGTCTGAAAACCCTATCCAGCTCCCCGATGGCCAGTAACAACACCGCTAGCATAGCACAAGCCAGGAAACTGGTGGAGCAGCTGAAGATGGAAGCCAACATCGACAGGATAAAGGTGAGGGTGACATCGTCTGTAGCTCATTCAGCTTGACTAAATTACAGCCACTTAGTTGATTTTCTGTACAAATGGGTAATATCAGAAAGAATAGGTGTAATAATCCTGGTGATACTCATCTTTCTAAGGTATCTCTACCTTCATGGAGTGTCCCGAGGGAATGGGCTAGCACTTGAGACTTCCACCCTCTAGTCATCTCCCCTGATCAATCAGGATGCTTTTCTCATCCTGGGTTCTAACATTTTCTATCCCATTCAGTATCTAAGACTAAATGACTGTTTTATAAGTCTATTCTGTTCTTTTCATTCACCATCGGAAAAAATTTCATCTTTATATCTTATTAAATTTTTTTTCTTCAAAGCACAAGAGTCCCACTTGAGGCCTAAGTAGATGGCTCAGTGGGTGAAGTACCTTCTGTGCAAGCGTGGAAACTTAAGTTTGGATCTCTAGCACTCTTGCAAAAACTCAAGTTTGGGGGCCTGCAAGATGGCTCAATGGTGAAGCCGCTTGCTCATTACCAAACTGGACAATCTAACTTCAATCTCCAGAACCCACTTAGTAAAAGAGAGAACTGACTCCCTCTGCCCTCTACAGGTGTACTGTAGTACACACACACACACACACACACTACACACCACACCACACACCACATCACACATACACACCACACCATACACATACACCATACTATATACCATACCACACCACACCCAAATACAATAAATACACACACCACACCCACATAACACCACACCATACCACACCACATACCACACACACACACACACACACACACGGTGTGGGTGGGTGATGTAAATTAATGTAAAAAGAAAAAAGCCAAATGTGTTAGTGCACAGAAACAGGCAGATCTCAGGGACTTGTTATCCTGACAGTTAATAGAAACAGTGAGCTCTAGGCTCCGTGAGGGACCATGTCTCAAAAAATAAGGTGGAGAGTGATAGAGGAAGATGTCTGGCGTTCACCCCTGGCCTCCACATGCACATGCACATGCACAAAGTCATACTTGATTTCTCTAAAAAAAATTAAAATAGCAGAAAAGTTAAATGAATGTTAGTCATTTACTTTTTTGTTCATGCCCCAGACTTCATCAGCTTGTTGAGGTTGGCTTAGATGCAAGGTTTTTGTTCAAACCATTAGTTTGGCATATTTTAAATGTGAAGTTAACTCCACTATGTCATTATGAGTAGATAGCTATTATAAGATGGATTATGGTATGATAAAATTTGTCAATAATCAATTTTACTTTCTCAAAAGCATTTTAGGAAACAGAACTCAGAAACATATCCCATTGTACTCAAATTAAATAAAATAGAACATTATTCCAAATGCATTTTTAAAAATTTTAGTATCTTTTTTTACTTTTTTTCTCTACACTTGAAAAAGTCTGGATTGTTCAGTGGATACATTGGGGTATGCCACAGACAATAAAACATGGCTTAGGATTCAAATCTAGTCCATGCTATGTTTTTATTTTTTTTTTTTATTTTTTTTATTTTTTTTTTTTTGGTTTTTTTCGAGACAGGGTTTCTCTGTGGTTTTGGAGCCTGTCCTGGAACTAGCTCTTGTAGACCAGGCTGGTCTCGAACTCACAGAGATCCGCCTGCCTCTGCCTCCCGAGTGCTGGGATTAAAGGCGTGCGCCACCACCGCCCGGCTCATGCTATGTTTTTATAAATAAAGTATTATTGGCACACAGGTATACTCATTTGTTCATATTTTGTGTGTGGCTCCATTCCCACTCCAGCCACAGAACAGAAGTGTTATCAGGGATCGCATAGCCCCTGAAACCCCAAATAATGACCTTCTGTTCCTTTATGAAACAAGTTTGCTGGCTCCTGGTTTAGAGCAGTTGTTCTCAGCCCATGTGTATGTTTATATCACCCAAAGGACTCTATAAACAGACCAATTCCCAAAGCACACTAAAGGAAAGCCAATTAAATTAGGATCTCTTGGGTTTAAGAGTCAGGCATCAGTATTTTACTATTATTATTCAGTTAATTCAAATATAATAGCCACAGTTAAGAACGGCCTCCTCAAGACAAAAGGTTTGAACCTTCTCACCACCATTTCCTCAGTTCTGGATAGTGAAGGGAGAGCTCATCCATCTTCACAAAGAATCTGGGCAAACATCCAGGACATGTCCCATCCCCTAAAAACCTCCTTTGTAAACTCAGACTCCCGGTGGTTGGCCATGCTGTAATCAGATCCTGCTCTGTTTTCCATGGAGTTTACTCTTTGCTTGTGAATGAGATAAGGGCTCCTTCCTGTGTGTTTTCTTCCTCTGTCGCCTTCTGCCTTCTCCTCCTTTGTTGCCTCTTCTTTTTCATCCCCCAACTGTTGGGAGAAGGGAGGTGTCTCAGGGACTTTCCTTTCTCCTTTAAGGGGAATGCAAGCTCCACACATCCTCCTTCTGAGAAATAGTGGTTTTGGCCTCTCTGTGAAACTCTGCTGGGGCTGGCGTTTCCTGCCACTCCTCAGAATCCCCAGACACTGGTCTTGAGGGAGAGTGTGATGTTCTGATGGGTGATAAATATGACCAACAGGCGAGGGTACTGAAATGCCCTCCTCAGCCATCTTCCTCTCCCACTGAAAACTTTATTATACCACAGTTCTGCATCCCTTGTACAGTGAATCTTAAACTCCTTAATGGAACCTACAGAGTTCCCCTGTGCATGTCTTCAGCATTATTTCCCATTCTCTTGCCCACACTGGGCATATTAACTGCTTCTGATTCCCCCGAAAGAAACCTCCAAGCTTTGACTGTCCTTCATCCACCCCTTCACCTCTTCACTTTAATGGAAAATAGAACTGATTCCCTAAGATTCAAACCAATCATTAGGTTTTCGATAAAGGTTTCCAGGACCCTCCTTGTGAGGTTGGTGTTTTTATCTGTCCATTTATTCATCTGTTTGTCTAATAAATATTTTATTGAGGTTTTCCATATTGCCAGTACTTACTAGGTTTTAGAGGTAGAAATGAACAAATACAGGTCTTAACCTTGATAATCTGTCTCATAGTGAGGGGTTACAAAAGATATGAACAAAGACCTACTATCAAAATAAGAAAATATCCAGGAAGCATAATTACCAAAGGTGTCAAAGCCAACTCCTAACTGCCCTCTGAAGAGACATAAACAAATAACTACAGAGAGAGAGAGGAGAGAGAGAGAGAGAGAGAGAGAGAGAGAGAGAGAGAGAGAGAGAGAGAGGAAGAGGGAGGGAGAAAGAGAGAGTGAGAAAGAGAGAGAGAAAGAGAGAGCTCATGCAAGGGTTAGCCTAATAAACTATGCACCAAGCCACCATCTCCCAGGCAATCTTCATAGTTCCATGTCTGAATCTTGTTGCCATCAGATCTTCTGTTGATGGAAATCCAGCAACTGCCCGTACTAGGGCATTTGTTCTGCACCACACAGCCAGGCAGGCATGCTGGAGTGAAGTACCAGATTATTTTTAGTTTCCCTGCTGGGTAAAATTGTGACTATATTGACACAGTTGTCAGCTAGCTGGTTATCTGCTTTCAGGGGTCTTTCAAGGGCCCCAAGATTTCTAGCTTCTCCACCCTCTTTCTATGCATGAGCCTGTGGTGGTGGGGGGGCTTTTTGGAGGATGCCAGGCTGATGATTTTCCGTACAGAAGTTACCTCATTATATGATAGCTTTATGCACAGCTGAAAGAATCATCTGTGGCTAAGGTGGCATCAGTAGGACCCTTAATAAGAGGTGATAGAGAACAGCTGCCTGGAGCTTCTAAAGGTCTCATATAAGCAAGAGGTACCTTATCCCTCCGGGCCTCTAGAGAGACCCAGCCTGCTCTATTGGACCCGAATAACACTTTCTGTTTTGAAACTTTGTATCACATCTCCTGGGAGATTCAGACTAATAAACTAATAATTATTATATCTGTTCATAAGCCCCAGGCATATATTAATGACACTTACTACCTTCCTCTCTTTGTTAGCATTTACTTCAAGGATGGGGAATGAAAGCAAAGGAGTCAGCATGAAAGCGTAGTAAGGGGCTGTGGAGTGGCACTTGAATTTCTGAAGCAGGACATATACAAACACTAACAGTAGAATGAGGAGTGCAGGGAGGACAGACAGAGGTAGAGGACGGCAGGGTTTCAGGAACTTCTGATTATCACCATATTAGAACTCTTTGGGTATCAAATAGAAACTGAAGCAGAAAGTGAGGATTAATTATAGAAGATAGAAGGTCTCTCAGAATACACGGACAGAGAAGTGGTGGGGTCAGCAGTTGAAGGGACAACTGGAAGCCACTGGGAACCACGTGTGCTCCATAATCAGCCATTGGGGTTCCTGGGAAGAGTGGATTCTTGGATGACTGGTGCATACGACAGACCCGAGATGCCACCCACTGTCCCCAGGATAGCAGATATTGGTTGTGTCTTTTCAGTTTTGCATCCATAATCTGGCATTCCTGATTAGCAAGACGCAGACACCTCAAGCTTCACTTTCCTGCTATCAAGATCACACCACAGTGTGAAATCAGGGTTCCTAGGAATTAACCCACCTGTACGGATAAGAGAATGGCCAGGGACTGTTGTAAGTTAGGGTGATATTATTTGACAGAGTCAACTCTTACCATTATAAAAATAATCTAGAGGTAAGAGAGAAAAAAAATCCAAGGCCAGGAATATGAAGGAAATGGTTGTTTCTTAACTGATAAGTCTCGTAAACTGATCTCACATAAAGATTTCAAACTTACTCATCTCTCCCAATTATTTCCTATGTTCCTTTCAACCAATAACCAGAATAACCTGGTTATTCTGGGTTCCTCCCTGGGATACCACACCCCAAGCCCTCTTTTCTGTGCAAATCATATGCTTTCACTAAGTATCAGCTCAAATCCCCACCCGTTCATGAATCTTTTTCTATTTCTTCCAAATTTGCTACTTTAACTTTTATTAACTAAACTATTCCAAACAGACTGCATGTTCTTAAAGGTGAAGGCAGTGCTTGTGTTCTCCATGGTTCTTCGATGACTCTAGTGTGAACATAATTAGATAAATAAAATTGCATCAATTAGAGAGAATTCAAATGCTGTATAAAAGGGGGGTAGGATGAGTGGTTTTAAAGTCAAATTATTGTGTACCATAGTGTGGTTGTAAGTAAACTCAATTTGCAGTGCACCTTTTTAAACAATTCAAAAATAAACAGGTAGGCTATTTTTAAATGATTAAAAAATACGTAAATTAGTGAGTCAAGTCTAGGCCTTTCTAATAACTAGATCATCTTTTTGATGACAGAGTCATAGTACATAGGAGTTGAACTTCAAAGAGCGCCGTACTGAGAGACAAAATAGTTTACACCAGGACAAGGTCTGGTGATGTGCACCTGTAATCCCACTTGAGAGACAAAGACAGGATGATTGCTGCAAGTTCAAGTACAGCCTGAACTGTATAGCAAGACTCTGAAGAGAGAGATTGAAAGGGGGGGCATATCCTAGGTTTGGGGCTTTGCAAATATTTTCCCAGCATTTAAGTTGAAAGCTTTAATATTCCTTTCTCAAAGCAATATGTTTAATTTTATTAGAAAGAATATGCTATAGTCCTCTTTATAGGACAATTGAGAACATCTCTATGGATGATAAAATCAATAAAGCATACAAAGAACTTACAGATCTTCAAGTACGGTCGTTGCAGTTTCTGGAAATGAAGCAAATGTTTTCAATTAAATTCTGTTCTGTATTGATATGAGTGTGAAACTTCAGTTTCTTGAGGGCTAGTACAATTTTTAACAACTGAGGACTGTTTTTCCATCAGAAAGTATATACTTAGCCTTATGCATTGTACATAGCCACCAGGAAAACATTATACCCTAACACTCCAAATTTAGCCAGGCGGTGGTGGTGCACACCTTTAATCCTAGCACTCAGGAGGCAGAGACAGGCTAATCTCTGTGGGTTTGAGGCCAGCCTAATCTACAAGAGCTAGTAACTAGTTCCAAGACAGGCTTCAAAGCTACAGAGAAACCTGGTCTCAAAACAACAAAAACAAAAAACAACAAAAAAAAATGAAAACAAACAAACAGAAGAGAAAAAGAAAAAAACTCAAAGTCTTCCCAAACTTCCTAAGCACCAAGACCCTGCTACCAGAGGAAAGCTCCACACTGACCTCATTTGACAAGTCATAGTTAAATCATAAGCTTTCCAAAAATACTATATAGCATTACCTTCAGGTTATATGCATGAAACATGTGAAATATAAATGAATTTTGTGTTTTGACATGTCAACCATAAGACATCTCATCATATATATGTATGATATATAATATATATATATAGTTTCATTTTTATTTAAAAATTTTCAAAATACAAGCATTTGAGATCCTCATTTGTACTATAAAACCTTAGAAGTTTCAAATCCCTGGAAAATTAATTTTTTAAAATAGCTTAGTTTTCAGGGAAAACGGAGTCTTAGCCAAGCCTGATGGAGTAAGCTTGTAACACCAGCTGCACCAGAGGCTGATATAGCCCTGGATGACTGCATTAATGCAGGCGAGCCAACAGAGGAAGTGACTTCATGACTCATACCCTTCAACACAAGGTCACTTCCCACAGGCAGAGGCAATGGCGGCCTCTCAGGGGGTTTGTTTCTTTGCCTGATAGCTTGCATGCATTCTGTGACATCGATTTGAGGAGGGAACTCAACTTTGGAATGTAATATAGATGGAACTGTATCTTTTCATTTCATTTAATTTTGGCGGGAGGTCTGGTTTTTATTTCAAAAGAAAGCTGCCTCTTTTGCAACTTCTCAGAGACATCAAGGCATCTCTGTCTACCTAGAACAGGTTCTTTTTATTTCAGAGCTTACAGTCATAGTCTGATGGCTTTTATTGGGGCTGTTCAGAGTTCCCCTCTCCTTGCTCCTTGGTTTGAGTTTAGTGAGGTTACACATAGCTGGAGTTCAACAATTGTCAGTCTTGGAAGACAAATGCTGCTGTCCTAAGTAACCTCCTGGGCTAGAGACATCACATCTCAGTGATGGACAAGTCACAGGTACAGTGCCGAGGGCTTTTATTTTCCTACCATTCGGAATAAGTTAAGGAACGGGCCATCTAAATATTGAAAATTACCCCAATAATACCTTCTTTAGCAAAGGATCTGACTGAAAATCCTGTTTCGCACTTAGCTGTCCTGTGTAACACAGTTGCTTTCATGACCTTGACACATTTTAAGATTGTGGGCCGTTTATTTTATGTAAGGTCACTCAGTTTGGGCTTGTCTGACATTTCTTTCCTTTCACCACGTGGGCTTTGAGGATCAAACTCAGGAGGCTTGGCCACAAGGACATTTAACCACTGAGCCATTTTGCTGTCCCCCTTATCTGCTATTTCTCTCTGAATAAATTCCAGTTAGAAAACTTCGACCATATGAAGTGTTCCTTTGTTGTGCCTTCTCCCTCAAGTGGGACTTGGTTTTGAGTTATCAGTTACTAGTAATGTTATCTTTGATTATTGACTAAGATGTTGTCTTCAAGGTTTCTCTGTGAAAAGCAGTTCTTTTTCCTTTTGCAGGTCTTCAGTACTTGGGAACTTGAGTAGCTCTAGATTGTGTAATTCTCTTATTCCTCAAAAACATTCCATTTTTAAGTGTATTTAATTACATTGCTATGGGCTCAGGGTGCCCCCTTTTAATCAATGGTTGATAATCTTTGTTTAATTTCTCATTATTTTATTTTATATGTGCACATGTTTTGCCTGCGTGTATGTCTGTGCACCGTGTATGTGCATGGCACTCTGGGAGGGCAGAAGAGGGCACCAGACCCCCTGCTAGCAGCCATGTGTATGCTGGAAATTGAACCCCATTCAGCTAGAAAAGCAGTCATGCTCTTAACCACACAAACCATTACTTCAATCCCTGTAGTAGTCAATTATTTTTATGTTAAATTATCATGGGTTAAGAACTAGTTACTGGGTCCTTTTGGTGTGAGTCACTCATTTCTTGAGCACTTGCCTAGTTTGGAACAAAAGCAGGTGCTCCTTCCATTTTCCTTGCCCAGCCTTGCAGTCATCCTTTCCTCCAATGAGGACATTTGAGAACAGCTTTTAAAAACAAAGATCTAGATATGCAGCATGCTCATTGCTCCAGGTCCTCTCCCTGGATGGAGCTAGAAAATGCACATGCATGTTCGCGTATAGACACACAACACATATGCATTCACGTACACTTCATATCTGTTTTTCCTTTGTCTGTATGCATGTGTATATATAACTATGTATTTATACCCAAACCACCAAGTCCTATTCTATACCTTAAAGGAGCAGTATCATTTTTTGATTTCTACAATTTTAACCCCCTTTACTGGCAATGAGACAACACCTTGCCTCAACCTTGTCTGCCTCCTCTCCTGCAGAGAACCAAGTTTCCACTCTGCACCTCCCCTTTGCCACAGAAGATGCCTTGCACATCCTCCATGTCTCTTTTGGTCATGTTTTCATTTTTTCTGTGTTCTTGATCATATAGAGAATATTTAAATAGCTTCATTGGCCCCATCCCTGTCTACCCATTTCATGGACCATGTCAGTCATATGTCTATCTCACCACTACAGTGAAACTCTCCTGCTTCTTTGCAGTTGGCAATATTTTATAGAGACTAGATACTGTGAAGCTGATCTTGTAGCTTACTGTAACTTTTAATATTCCTTTAAATTTTTTGAGTTTTAATGTGGGGTGCAGTTAAGTTGATCAGAAACATTTACATCTATTTGGACTTACTTTAACACTTTGATAGAAGAACCCCCTCCCTCAGCCTCTACCTCCTTTCTGGAGTCCTTGCTCAAGATTTTGTGTATGAAGAGGCATTCTCTTCTGTCTGGTGAAGACAAACACTGCTCAGATCCTGTACCATCTCCAGGGATATCCTTACTGCTCTTTGAAGAGCCTTTGAAGAAGCACCCTTCACACAGGTGCTTCTCAATGCTCAGCAGAGCCAAGAGGAGCCCTTTGGGCCTCTGAAACTTTCTCTTTCCCATGTAACTCTTTCTTCTCTGTTACCCTCTTTTCAACTCGTGAAGACTGCCGTATTCTGGACTTCCCTCTTCATTGCTATAGCCGAGGTGATGGAATGAAGGTGATATTGTCATATGCTGCTTGTTCACCATCATGAAAACATTTCCTTATTTGTCCAGTTGACTTTGAGGTGGGAGAATTCAGTCTCTGCTACTCCATCACCATCCTTTGTGGAAGTCTGGACTATTCAGAGCTCCCTGAGGATAGGCATCTTTCTGTATTGTGTTCTCTGATGGTTGTAGCATGCAGAACCTGCATTAGGCACATGGCGACTAGTAGTTGAATGAAATATCTATTGACTAAGGTTACATCTGAGAATTCTTTCAGTGATTGCTTGAGCCTCTTTTGTGTGTCAGCACTGAAGATACAGCAATGCGTAAGACAGATAGTTACTGCCTTCATACCAAAGAGAACTTGCAGAGTTAGAAAATACTAATAAACAAGCTCAGAAGGATGACCATACTGGGAGGGGCGTGGCATCCGTGAATGAGAAGATTCACACTTGGACAGAAAAAGGTGAAGAAAGTCAATTTGGACAAAGTGATCAATGAGTGCCCTGTCAGGAACTGGGTTTCTATTGATTACTGGCAGAAAAAGAAAAAAGAAAATAAACATAAAGCAGACTGCAGAGGATGTGAAGAAAGACGATGTTTCAGAGTCAGATACACAAAACTATGAGGCAGAAAGGACTGCGGAGTTTTCAAAATTAAAAGGGGGAAGTAGGGAGTTATGAAAGGAGAGAGGACCGAGTCCCAGACTTCCGGATCCACAAGCTACTATACGATGATTTTGTTTCTACAAAGCGTAGTGGGGAACAACTGACGATTTCAAATGGGAAGTTACATAAGGCAATCTGAATGTTTGAACTGTCTTCACATACACTGTATGATGAGAACATTTGTGACAGCTTCAAAAGCAGTCATCCAGCTTCCTAAACATTTTGGTATCCTTGACCTAACTAGTTGTTGCTGAAGTTTATCGTCCCCTTCTCAGAGTGATGCTTTTAAACTACAAAGGAAACTAATTATGTTGAAATACAGTGTATCAGAATGTTTTTCTCAAATATTTTAGATAATAGCATACCTTGAAAAGTATTTTCAAAACATATATATAATATATAATATGGTTATAGATATATTCCTTTATTGTATAGTCTAATGCCATGTCTATAACCATTAAAGTGGATAAAATAAATGCAGTGTTGAAATATAAAGATGACTGTAATATGATTGAAAATATCTGATTCCATTAACTGACTGGCTTGCCCGCACAGCTCATGCTAGTATCCCTGTTTATAAAGAAAGGAGATGATAAATTTCCATTTGACATGAGAAAAAATAAAGGAATAGTTTTAATCATCAAAGTTCGTAGGATACTCTTTAAATTTTATCCTCATGCCCATTGGGGAATCCAATTAAAGACTTTTTATATAACCAGTTATTTCAGTTGTCACAGAGAAGATGTTGCTTTAATCTATGGAGATGACAGCAAGGCATCTAAATGTAGGATATTTTTGGAGGATGAATCAACAGGACAGAAAAGGTAAAAACTATTCTAAAGTTCTGAGACAAGTTTTCATGGAACACTGGGCCTATAAATATAAAAATAATTCACATGCCAAGTGTTAGAAGGGATAAGCCCAAAGCATAGAATCTAGGCAGATTGTTGTATAATTTACACTAAGGTAAGGGAGACATGTGGCAGTCTAAGTAGAGCTTAAATCAGGAACATAAACACTCACAATTGGCTGTTCCTGAGCTGAGACCTAACCCAAGCACTTGCTTAGTGAAGCCTAGAATTCACACACGTTGAGGACAGTGCTGGATATGATGGCACACATCTGTAATCCTAGTGTCTAAGGGATTGAGACAGGAGGATCCCAAGTTGTACACAGGTTTGAACTACATAGCAAGGGCCAAGGAAGCACAGTAAGATTCTGTCTGCCCCCCTCAAAAAAAATAAAAAAGCTAGAAAAACGGGAACAAAAACCCAGAAAGAATAAAGCATGAGGATATTAAAAGCCTACAGATACACGGTACTGCTCTACAGATACATGGTACTGCTCTGCAGATACACGGTACTGCTCTACAGATACACGGTACTGCCCTACAGATACACGGTACTGCCCTGCAGATACACGGTACTGCTCTGCAGATACACGGTACTGCCCTGCACATACACGGTATTGCTCTACAGATACACGGTACTGCCCTGCAGATACACGGTACTGCTCTGCAGATACACGGTACTGCCCTGCACATACACGGTATTGCTCTACAGATACACGGTACTGCCCTGCAGATACACGGTACTGCCCTACAGATACACGGTACTGCCCTGCACATACACGGTATTGCTCTACAGATACACGGTACTGCCCTGCAGATACACGGTACTGCCCTGCACATACACGGTACTGCTCTACAGATACACGGTACTGCCCTGCGGATACACGGTACTGCCCTGCAGATACACGGTACTGCCCTGCACATACACGGTATTGCTCTACAGATACACGGTACTGCCCTGCAGATACACGGTACTGCCCTACAGATACACGGTACTGCCCTGCACATACACGGTATTGCTCTACAGATACACGGTACTGCCCTGCAGATACACGGTACTGCCCTGCACATACACGGTATTGCTCTACAGATACACGGTACTGCCCTGCAGATACACGGTACTGCCCTGCACATACACGGTACTGCCCTGCACATACACGGTATTGCTCTACAGATACACGGTACTGCCCTACAGATACACGGTACTGCCCTACAGATACACGGTACTGCCCTGTACATACACGGTATTGCTCTACAGATACAGATACATGGTACTGCTCTATAGACTATGTACAACACAATCTACAGATTGGTATAACATGGTTTTGACACATAGCAAAGGTCACAGATATCAGCAATTATTGTAGTTATTAATAAGATTTTGATGTTGTGTTGGATTATCATCCACAGGAGACTGCAATCTAGTTGAGGAAACAAAATACATTTGAAAAGAAAATCGTTCAGAATAATTTGTTCAAATATAAACTAGGAAAAACTCCATGTTATTAATTTTTCCCAATTTAGTATCTTCTGGGTCATAGAAAGTATGTTGGGAATAAAGATGACTTGGTGGCTAAGAGCACTGGCTGCTCTTTCAGAAGACCTGGGTTTGTGTTTGATCCCCAGCATTCACATGGCAGCTCACAACAGTTTGTAACTCCAGTCCCAGGGGATCAAATGCCCTCTTCTGATCTCTTGGAGCAATGTACACACAGGATACACAGACTTGCATGCAGCACTCATACACATAAAATAAAAATAAAATCTCAAAAGAGTTTCTGCTTCAGAAGCTTCATGCCACTTGTTTGTATGTGAACATCATGGGTGAGTAGGTGTGGGTGGCACCAGATCTCTTCCTAACAAATGTGATTTCAGTGTTGCTGTTTTACAGTCTCTGCTACTTAGCAGTTAAGCTCCTGTTTAGTGAATATTGCTCAAATAAGTAAAAGTCATGACAAAAAAAAATGGCTGCAGTTCCTACTCTAAGTCTGACATTTTCCCTTGTTTCGGGGAGCTGAGCCTAGAAACAGTCAATTCCCTTTTATTTTGCTATTATCAAGTTAGGTAAAGGTATGTGGAGAATTAGCTTCCGCCTTTGGAACTAGCCAGGGATTTGACTGCTTTGCATGCAGATGGGACACCTTAGTGGAATTAGTGGAATTAAATTTACTTCCCCAAGTAACAAAAAATGTGCAACAACCACAAAGAAAAGCACCACTGGCAACTTCTCACAAGGATCTGGGGTGTGCAGCCCACCTTTTCCAAAAGCAGGGCAGCACCTCTACTGGAGACCACAAACAGTGATACTGTAATGTATATATTCTGTACTACATGGTATCACTGTGTGTGTGTACACTTGAAATTATGCCTCCTTGGTAATACCAGTCTGGCTTTGGCATTCCTAGCAGAATTCCGAAAAGCAGGGGAATAGCTATAGATATGTATATACACATATATATGAACATATATTCTATAAGATATATGTTATCTACAGATATATAGTAACAATCCTGTGTGAAAAGCTTCCTGTCCATGAGGTCTTGGATGTCTTTTCTGGGTTATCTCACTGGTATAATTCTTGCCACCAGGTACAGCAACTGAAGTATAAGGGCGCAGAAGTAGAATAACAGGGTTGGTACTTGCAGGACCCTGATGTTAAGTGGCCCTTTCCTTTGAGGCTCCTTTTACCCTAGATTCTCACCTCCTGGCAACAGTCCTGTCAGCTCAATTCCACTGATCCCTTGTCTGCAGATCAGGAAGCCAAGTTTATGCAGGTGGAGTGTCTCCCTTCACTTTCAGTCTTTGGCCTTCCAGCTGGATGAACCCAGACGTGGTGGACCACAAAGCTGAGACTTGAGCAACCGCACCGGGGGTGTTTGGGTCCATGCCTGTCTGTTCTTCCAAGTTTCTGCCTTCCCTTGCAGGTGTCCAAGGCGGCTGCGGACTTGATGGCCTACTGTGAGGCACACGCCAAGGAAGACCCACTGCTGACCCCAGTCCCGGCCTCAGAAAACCCCTTTCGGGAGAAGAAGTTCTTCTGCGCTATCCTTTAAGTCTCTGAGAGGAAGATGAAGACCGCCGGGGCTCCAGGGACATTGATGTAGAGTTTCTAGCAAAGTGGGCGCCTTTCTGGTCTGCAGCATTTAAAGAGAGGAAGGAGAACCATCCTGGACACTCCAGGCTGTGCATGTCTAAAGAATTGTCCCCTTGTGAGAATGGAAGCCAATTCCACATCCCAACTTTATAGATCTGACCCTGCAGACCTGTCTGGAGGAGGGCAATGTATAAAAAACAAAATCGATGTCACTTCTTTCCTGCTATCCCTTTAAGATCTCACATTTCTGCTTCATATTTAAAAACAAAATAAACATTAAAGCCAGTGTCTTGAGCTGAGATATGACTGACCTTCTGGGAATGAGAATTGTCTTTAAATGCCCTCTGATAAACTGCTGTCTCGTGTAGCCACAGTTCTATTTAATGGCATCCATGTTTAGTCCTTCGTGCCTTGTTTTTTTCCTTCCCTTTCTCTTTCTCTACCCCTCCCTATTAGAATACTGTGGAGATAAGTCTGGGTGTATGTGTTAAACTGAACTCTAAGGATAAGTGAATAGCTGTGATGTTTAGAAAGATGTTCCCCATGGTCTGTCTCCACGAGAAGAATAATAATAAAAGGAACGCACACACACACACACAAAATGCCGGCTGTCTGTGTTCTCTTACCACTGTTCCTAATATTTGTATATAATAGTTTTGATTCTGCAAGTAAATGTAAATCATGTGTTGTGACTGGTGCTTTCATATCTTTGTGATAGTTTTTGAGTAATACTGCATGAAAATGTTTCTATGTTGCATCCATTCAGAAGTTTTGTTGTTCAGCTGGAAAGCTAAGAAGAGAAGTGAGAGAGAAAAAAGATGCCAGAGAGGGGAAAAGGTTCTCTGTGTTTTGAAAATTGAGATCACTTCAGCGCCTTAGCCATGCCTGAAATACCTCCTAGTGAACTGTGGTATAAGCACCTCACATCAAATTTTCCCCAATCCACAGTATTTGGGTTTACCCAGGATCCAGGACAGTGCAGTAAACCCACACTGAATGTCAGGCAGGGATCCACCATGACCTAGGAAGGCACTGTCAGAATATCAGCAAGTTCCCACTCTTCAGGAACCGTGGAAATCATATGTAAAAGAATATTTTCCATGTTGATAACTAGAAAACTATGGCCCTCTTTAACTCATACATCAGAAGAAATAAACTCTCAGCTTCAAAGAAGGTGCACCCCCAGAATACCTGCTGTTTGAGAGACAAAGCACCCCAAGCACACTTTGAGTAACCCCACAGCTGGCCCTTCTTCCCACTGACATGTTCCTCATTTTTCACTTCCCCAAAATGTCAAAGCAATCAGTGCTTTGTTCCCTACCCTGTTTGTCAGAGCCTCTTTGCTCTATTTACAGCTTCCTTTGGCTAGCACCCTCTCTTCCCACAAAAAAACATTGAGTCTTTTCTCCTCTCCTCTCCCCTCTCCTCCCCTTTTCTTTTTTCCATTGTACTTGTAGCCCCCAGCAGCAATGGAAGGCCCTGGAAGCCTTTGTATGTTTCCTGCATTCTTCCCAGTCAAAGAGAGTCTCCTGTACATCTTGTTTGTTTTCAAATCCTAAAGACCACCAAATTCAAGTTAACTTTACTTTCTCTTCTTGTCATTCTCTTCCCTCATTTTTTAAAAGTGTGTTGTGTGTTGGGGGGAGGGGTATTTTGTGGGAAGAGTAAGATGAAAGAACCCATTTTAAAAGAGATTTGGTAAATATTTTTCTTAACTCTTTTATGGGTCTTCAGATAAAGGAATAAATATGTCCAATTAAAATTGATGCCTGAGGTGGGAAGAAGAGGATACCAGAACATTTATCAATGCATGAATGCAATTTCCACGAATTCTTTCTGGTCAGATCTTGGGGGTTTGTTATAGTTGGTGGGATGCTCATGGAGATTTAGTGGTTGAAAAAAAAAGCTATCAGTCTTTACAGAATGACACCATGTGCAACTGAGAATACCATGGAATCAGTTGGAAGTGTCACACATTTAAAGTGAACTGAAACAAGATGTGTTCATGTGTTAACTAGGGGCACTCTTTGCTGGGGAGAGGGCATCACTAGGATTCTGGTCTTCTGTGCAAATTTAGACCTCTGCAGCTATTAAAGTATAATCACAGCCTTCACGGCACACCTTGCACAGGTCTAGCAATTAAAAGTTAAGGATTAATGAATTTTTTGTGAGCATGCCTACAGAACGAGAAGGCAGAAAATGCATTCCCCTTCTGAAAGGAAGTTTCAGGAAACTATCTTATCTCTTTCACAATTTCATATCCTTCAGTATAGAGCCATCATCAAAATCAGTTTTGACTTACTAATGTTTGTATTTATTAAAGAGGAAAAGTTTTCATTTACTTGGGTCTCCAAAGAGCTTCATTCTTTTCAATGTCAACCATAGTTTTCATCAGCATAATTTTATCTTAAGATAACTGATAGAAAACCAACTCGGTTATTTAAGAGCCTCATTTCTATATGCATAGTAGTTAAAATCTGTCATGGAATTATAAAATAATAAATGTCATACTTATAATGCAATGTCTATTAAGATACTTAAACCATTTTCAATACCAACTCTAAAATGTTTTTCAATTTGAAAGTAAGTAAGAAAAAATTTAAATCATCGGATTTAAAGAAAAAATAAGTGTCATACTTTCCCTCATATGCTTATATTCACATAATGAATTTTGAGAAAATCAAGCCAATGGACTTTAGGAGATTTTTATACCTTTTCTTTTTCCTTAGCGCTTTGCTTCTCACTGCTCCTGGAAATGATGGATATTATGTGTAAAATACTGACTCATAGTCCAACAATTGTAGAGATCCCCATACTTTTCCTGTATAGGATCTCTGGAAAGTACCTTTAAAGAAAAGGGAACACGAACATGGCGGGAGGTTGTGTTTTAGGTTGGTTTTTTTCTGTTTGTTTGTTTGTTTTTCTTCAAGACAGGGTCTCACTATGTAGCCCTGACTGTTCTGAAACTTGTTCTGTAGACCGGGCTGGCCTCGAACTCAGAGATCACCTGCCTCTGACTCTTGAGTGCTGGGATTAAAGGTGGGAGTCTTCATGCCCGGCTTAGAATGTTAAAGTAGGAAAACCTGAATGTGGTGTGCACATCTCTATTCCACATGAACCGTGTATTTGTTTTAATAAATGGAATTTTCAGATTCATTTCCTATGGGGTCATTTTCATTGCAAAGATCCTATGTCAGTGCTGACCTGGGGAAGCAGGGATGGGGAAACAGAGATCCATGGTTTTCTTTAGGAGTCTGCTCATAGCAGGTTTTAAAAAGAGAAAATACAACTTATCTGAAGCTCTGTCTAAAAACTTCTCCCTTTGAACCTGTGCCTCATGTACAACCCTTGGGAACAAAGACACAAGGGAGGGAGAGTGCTCAGGATTCTGAAGGCTGGGAGAGACAGAGACTCTAGTTGTGTAGATATTTTAACCTGCTGTAACTACACCCCAGTAGTACCCCCCTGCTCTCACTGTATGTGGAGTGTGTTATTATCCATCTGTGATTTTAAAACTGTACTGGAGAAGACAGAACCTTTGAATTCTAGAGTCAGCAGTCTCCTCAAAGACCTTTCTCAGTCAACAAAGACTTTCTGTCAGTGCTGGATTTGAACCTAAGGTTGCATAAATGCTGGGAAAGCATTCTACCATTGAGCTGTATGTTCAGCTCTTTTTCTACTTAAAAAACAACCACCAGGATCTTGCTGTATTGCTCAGACTGACCTTGAACTCATCCCATCCCATTCACACATGCAATCCTCCTGTCTCAACCCTACCTCCCCCAATAACCAGGGTTGTAGGTCTATCCCACCAGACCCCCTCTAAGAAAGCCTTCTGAGTATCCCTCAGATTGTGGCAGTAGAAGCTACTGCTAGTGAAGAAAGAAGCGCTGGATTCTGAGGACTTGTACTAGCAAGAGAAGCAGCTACAACCCAGAGGAGCCACATGGTGGAGTTGGTGCATGACTATTCCAAGTCCATCACTGTTTCTCAAATGCTGCCTGCCTGCCTCAGAATCACCTGAGATGTATTTTAAAAGGGAAGATCCCGCCCTGCACCCCCCCACACACAATCATATTCTCTGATGGTGACTTAACAACATGCATTCTTTTGCATGCTACCTACCGAGCTTCATTCTCTAAGTATCCAGCAATGCTTGCTTTCCATTAATGCTCAAGAAAGGCACAGGTCACAAGCATTGCAGGAGTGAGCACAGAACAGCAGGTAAAGTTCCAGGCAGTTCCTGGTCTGAGCCCTTGCCAGGAGGATGCGGGGGGTGGGGTGGGAGGCTTTTGGCTCTGTTCCTGTTTCATCAGTCCCTCTGGGAGGATCCCCTCCAGCACTCCTTCTTTAATAAGCCAGTCACATTTTAGGCAGTGCTCACAACGACAGAGGGAATTAGAGCTGGGTCAGCTCCAACCCACAAATTGCAAATAATTTGCCAAGGGAAATCCCTTTCCCTTCGGTTCTGCCCCAAATCTACATTTTCTTCTATTTAAAATCAGGAAAGTTAAACAGAATTGATTTCAATGAAAGGGTCATTGGGTTCCCAACCTTTCTTTCCCCAGTGAGAACTCCCATGGTAGCTGGTAAGTTGCAGCCCTAAACTAAGTTACAGGTTGATGGTAACTAGTGACCTCGAGCACATTTGGAACTCACTGTGAGCCCATTGCACTGAAGAGTCAGAATGAGGCCCCAGCTTCTCATGTGATCTTCAAGTTATAAAACCGAGGGAAGACTACTGAATTTATTTGTCTTACAAAGCAGCCAAAGAGCCTGGTGTGGTGGTACACACCTTTCATCCCAGTGTTCAGTAGGCAGAGGTAGGATAATCTCCGAGTTCAAGACCAACCTGGTCACAGAATGAATTCCAGGACAGTCAGAGCTATACAGAGAAACCCGGTCTCAAAAAGCCAAAACCAAACAAGAAAACAAAGCAAAGTGGCTAAACCAAATGAAACAAAGCAGAAGAAAAGGCATCACGAAGGAGGCAGTGATAAAGGATGGTGGCCCTTACGTGCTGGCAACCCTCGACAATGGAAACACTAGGCAGCCCTGCCTCAACTCCTGAAAACACTTTCCTCTCCAGCCATGCCCCTGGCTCAACCCTTGTGTCTGAGTTTAGCCACACCCACTGCTACGATCACTCTCACAGCCCCCCACTCTAGCAGTGGAACCAAAGAGGTCTGTGATAATCAGGCTCCCTCGGTTGCAGGAGGCAAGATCATTTTTTTCCTTTGATTTTTCAAGACAGGGTTTCTCTGTTTAGTCCCTGCTATCCTGGAACTCAACTTTGCAAACCAACTTGGCCTCAAACTCAGAGCTCCGCCTGCATCTGCCTCCAGAGTGCTGGAATTAAAGGCACATGCCACCATTGCCTGGTCAGGCAAGATCTTTTTTAAAAAATAATTTATTTTTATTTTATGTTCATTGGTGTTTGCCTGCATATATGTCTGTGTGAGGGTGTGTCAAAGCCCTGGAACTGGAGTTAAGACAGTTGTGAGCTGCCATGTGGGTGCTGGGAATTGAAGCAGGGTCCTCTGGGAGAGCGGTCAGTGCTCTCAACCTGATTGAATGGGAGGCAAGATCTTAACTGCCTAAGCGGGTCCGTTGTTTGCTCAGCTGGATCCCAGTGCTAAGTTGAGTTTTTCACATGCCCCGTCCTCTGTGTTTCCCTCTGGAGCATCGTGATACTGTCAGCTCTGACCAGACCAGCAACTGCAGGAAAAAGACAATGACAGACCCAGAAAAAGTCCCGGCCATGTCCCTGGACAAGGACCTCACAATATAGACTGCGGGAAGATTCAGTGTGGCCATGAGGGCGGAACAGGGATTCCGAGGAAACTGAACTCCTTGCCAGACTGTTATCTCTAAACTCAGAATCCCATGGTGCTCTGCTTCGAGGTACTCCTGTCAGGCACAGGTTCTAGGGCACCAGGCCGTGCTTCTGCAATCTTTCTATCTCACCAGGCCTCTCTCTTTCACTGCCCTGTGACTCTCTACTTCCTCAACCCCTTTGCTTATGGGCTTACCCCCTTCTGGACTGCCACCACATGTGGCAGGAAAAAATAACTGATACAAAGCACACCTCCTAAGCCAGGCAAGAGTGGTGCATGCCCTTGATCACAGCACTCAGGAGGCAGATGGATCTCTGAATCTGAGACCAGCCTGGACTATGGAGTGAGTTCCAGGACAGCTAAGGCTACGCAAAGAAACCCTGTCTCTGAAAACCAAACAAACAAAAAGCCACAACTCTTTGAGCAACTTCCTTTTGCTCCTCTTCGGAGGTCAGTTCGAAGTTCGTGCTGTCTTTGAATGGCTTCACCCCTTTCACCTCCAAACAGATCAGTATTTTGTAATATTTCAAGGTAGACAGCACTGTTCTGGTTTTATGGAACTTGTGGATCAATGGTGAAAGTACAGTCAATTGCCAGTTACCAAGGACCCAGGAAGCTGGGAGGAATGCAGAGGTGGATTATGGACTGGACGGGTTAATAGTCCACCTTGTGAGAATCTTGTCTCTCGGGTAAAATGTAGCCATCTCCGGAGTAAACTTCCCTTTATTCCTTCTGCAGTCTTAAGGCCACTGAGAATGAAGTTCTCCACACAAAACACAAAGCTGAGTGGAGATCTTGGCACCCTTTTCTGACCTGTGTAAACGAGTTCCATGCCCCACGCCATGGCCAGAGCATTCTGTCAGACAGTGATAATACCGAGGGGTCAGTGACAAGAGACGTACAAGGCTGACTGCAAAATTCATCTTTAGCTTAGGGCTGAGGAAGGGGCCTCTTCCTCTGCCACTGAAGTCACCACTGATTGTCCTCCATTCTGCCTAAGTGTTACTATTCACAGTTAGATATAAATTAGCTAGGCTTCAGTAAAGTTAAATTTCAATTCCTCATATAAGATAATCCCGTGTTAAGTGTCCAATAGCCACACTCAGCTAGCAGCTAAGCAGCTACATTGAATGGCACAGATACAGAATATTTCTATCCTAGTAGAGAGAACTGTCATATGTTATTTTAGAGCAATGGTAGCTGGCTTTCCACCCCTAACAGCTGACTGAGTGTACTTTATCCTTGTACTCAAATTTTGATAATACATTTTTTTAAAAAAAAAAAAAGTAAGAAAGAGAAAGTGAAATTCAATATGAGCTTGCTGTCCAAGGGTTCTGCAGCTGCATAAGCGCCTGTGGGTAGAAAAAAAATTTAAAAATTTCATCTTTGTCAAACGTGTCGTGATTTTGTTTCTTGTCCTTAATCCCTATATAATACAGTATAGGATTATTCTTTCCATAGTATTAACATGAGGCTATGTATTATAAGCAAGCTAATGGTGTCCCCCTAAGGGGCAGCTATACTATAATAATCCACTATTGGCACACTTGGCCATAGTTCATGGCAAGTCATACAGGCTGATTATGTCATTCCTGGAAACCTCTAAGCCACATATGTCACCTGTGTACCACTCAAAAAAGTACAACAAGAAAAACCATGAAGGTGATAAGAGCAATAGCAGCCACAATGAAGGGAACATGCAGTAAGTACTACAATGTTCCACTCCATTCCCACAGTAACTCAAGGAGCACCAGGCATCTTCTGAAGCAGATACCTTTCCTGCCTCCTAACACATGCATGGCCCACTTCTGACTTCAGAAGCAGTTGTGGCAGAGTGTTCTCAGCAGTATACAGCTTCCCAGAGGAAACTAGGACCCCCAATCTCTCCTTAGCCCCTACTCTTCCCTTCCTCCCAACTCCCTCTGCCCTGAAACAACCCTCAGCCAATGAGGAAGAAGAGTCTGGGGCAATGTCAGCAGCTCCACCCAGCAGAAGGATCATTTTGGGCACAGTCTATATATAGCTGACCTGAGAGTTCCTCACAGGGTTGTTCCCAGTCAACCACAATAGTAACCAACCCAACAAGCACTTCAGTGACTTCTGCATCTTCAAACTGCTTCCTTTGTCTTCATTAAAACTTTTTAAATTTTTATTTTTAATTCTCTGTATGTATATGTAGACTATATCTATATCCAGATGCCCCTAGAGGGTGTGGGTATTCTGAAGCTGGAGTTGGACAGTTGTGAGCTGCCTAACATGAGGGCAGGGAACTGAACCCTGATCCTTTGTAAGAATGATAGATGCTCCAACAATGGAGAACGTCCGTCCAGCGCGGCCTCCTTTTCTCCTATTACATTTGTGTCTGCTGCACTCGCTCTTTCTCAACATTTCCTCTCAATAAACTTCCTGTATTCAACCCACAGACCCAGGCCTTGACATACCAAGTGCTCAAACAAATCCAGCCTGTTTGGTAGATAAAGAACTGGAGGTTTGGAAGATTGGCATTCTCCCAAACAGCAGATGAATTCATCATGTAGATTCTTCTTGATTTCAAAGCCTCTGCTCTTAATTACTCTCCTGGAGTGTAAATTGGAACGCAAGTGAAAAAAGGGAGGGTTTTAAGGAAAGTTCTGACTGTGTTGCTTTTTAGAAAGTACACGCTTTGTGAACATCAAGCCCCTGGATTACCTCTTTGAATGAAGAAATCAGTGTTGTAAGTCAATACTTAAGCACTTACTCACTAAGCTAACTTGGGGCCTAGACAGTGTCAGCAGAAACTATTAGGATTGCCTTGCACAGAGAATATTTCTTGATATCATGGATCCTGTACAAGGAAAAACCCAGAAGATTTATTATATCTGGGATGATGCAAATTGTTGCTTTATTTCTTGAAGACTTTCAGTAGGGGAGAAAGAATTCTTCCTTTTCCAACTACTGTTCTAGTAAAAGCTGCTCTGTCAGCTGAACTCAGCAACTGTCTGTGGGTCAGAAGTAGAATCTTCCAAGTGGTCATGAACCTTTCTCCCTCCAGACAAGATCTGGGTAAAGTTCAGTAAGAAAAGCAAGACCAGTGCCCTCACCCATGAAGCTATAGGCCTCACCGGCGCTTTGGAGAAAGATAAGAGAAAGGGTGCTCATTTCTGCCCCAACAACCTCTGGTTGGTCAAAAGCATCGCCTCAGCTCCCTGGCACCCCTTTATGCAAAAAGTCTGGAATATTTGGTTGGGGCCTCACCCCAGCTCCTGGCATAAGTTCCCTCCCCTGGGAGTTGCCTCAATCCAAACTTCACCTCTGAGAAAGCCTGCCAAATGGTGACCCCTCTCCGCTGAGGGTCAAGACCACCCTCTTAGGCTATTTAAGCTGCCCCCAGAGAATGAACACGTGGTCCCTGGGTTACCAGTTGTCTTCCCTTCTCTCTCTTCCCCTCTCCGTGTTTCCCTGGGGCCACCCAGGAGTGCTGGCACCCAATTAAACATGTATGTCGTTTAATTTGGTTTGATTGGGATTATTTGTGTCGGCGGAGAGGTTTGTCTATGAAAATACTTAACATTTGGAGGTCCCATAGCAGGGGGCTGTTTTTCCCATGGGCCCGAGGCCACATGTTGAAAAATATCCTTCTCCCACGTGTTCTTTGCTTTGCTAAGATAGCCTTCGTCTCAGTAAGTTCCCCTTTCTGAGTGCATGCCACTAGGGGCCCTTTCGCATTTGTTTGTCGATTTTTGAACTTTCCTGATGGAGTTATGGCCTGTGCCAGGTGCCTGACGCAAGTCGTGAGCCATGTCTCGCTGAGGTGGGACTGGGTGGATAGAGACATCTGCCACTCACATTCCATGACCCCCCTCCCTACCCCCCCCCCGTTTTTGACTCAAGAGCCCTGTCCTGGTGGACACATTGTGACAGGCTTGAGTTCCAAGATTTGGCATAGACTCCTAATGTGATTCAAAGCCTGATCCTCAAACGACATTAGATTGCCTTTTACAAGAATCCTTTTAAATTGGGGCTAACACCTAATGTAAAAAAAAACAAGGCTCCAAAAGCCCATGGTTTCTGGATGCATGCTCCCACCCCCACTCCCATTCCCCATTCCCCTTCCCGCTTCTCCAGCTTTTTGTCTCTCACTGTTTGTTCTCTACAATGGATCCGGGTCTGTTTCTCCCCCTGTTTTTCCACTCTAAAACTGCATAGTTCTTGCATTCTTTTGTTTTTGTTCCCTCTTGCAGCATCTGCTAATAGGGATCTTAATGGGACCACCTCTGTGCTTCCCTGGCTTCTACTGCTTGCCTACATCAGGTTTTTTAAGTTGGTCGGCTGACACAGGTTCCTAAAAGAGTTTTATTTGTCTGTCTGTTAAAATAATGTGGCCACAGTGTGCCTGTTTTATGTCTATGTGAGTATGGGGGTGTGTTTCCACAGTATGCTTGCTTTATGTCTCTGTGAGTGTGTGTGTGTTTGATTTCACAGTATGCTCATCTCATTTCTCTATGTGTATGTGTGCATGTTTTAAGATCTGTAAGGCTTATAACTCCTGATTACAACAGCTCTGGAAAAATACAAACACATGGGTAACCTCCATTTTGACCCCACCACCATCTCGGGTAAGAGTACCCACATGTGCTAGTATTCTTTGACTTATTAAAATATTCCTTTTAATCGTCTTACATTTACTATCAATGGTAAGCTATAATTAATTGGGTAAAATACATTTCTATAACTGGTAATGGTACCCAATTCTCAAGTGTCTTTCCAGATCTGAGGGTATGGCATTTAACAAAAGAGCTTCTAACACAGAGACATGCCAGTTCTTGCAGCATCCTATAGCTCCTCCAAAAAGATATGTGGTTGCAAAAGACCTTCTACCTTGAGGCTTGCCTTTGGGCTTGGAAAAGTCACCTGCATAGCAAAAAGCAGCGTTCCATCTCCTCAGCTTCCTGGATGCTATACCTGGGTATAGATCTTCTCATCTTGCCAAGACAGGTAGACTAAATCTTTCCTCCACAGGAAAATCTTTGATCCCCTTGGACTCAGCAGCTAACAGCAAGCACTGATTCTGAGGCTGGTGTTCTCCAAGGACTAAGGAGCGACTTGGGATTGCCTGCGGCACTAAATAAAAGCTGTCTCATTTCTGCTCATTTGTCTCCCTTAGATCTCTCTAATGGCATTTGATGACTTAAGGTACTGATAGCTTATTACTTCATGTGTTATATTTCCTGATAAAATACAGAGAGATGTGCCTCTTTAACAGGCTTCATAGTCCAAGAATGATAGGTTTCAGGTGTATGCTTAAAAATTCAGAGTTCTCAGTTCTCTTTGTCTTCTAAAACATTCCTGTTCCTGTTGTCTTACCGAGACCTGCAGGTCCCTAAAAAGTTATGCTGCTTTAGCAACAACTCTGTTCTGGTAAAAAACTAACAGTCTTGTCTCCAGAGCCTATTTTAACCCCACCCATTTTCAAGCATATTTTACAGGTCACTCCTGCTGTCTGGGCCATGACCAACTTACAAAGCACTGTCCAGACAATGCCAACACCTGCACCAACTCCTGGGACTTCACCATTGGAACTGACTCTCTTGGCTTAAAAGGACACCAACCAACTGAAATCTGGTTTTAAAAGGGCATATCTGCTCAGTTATTCACCCAAGCCTCATCTGTACAACCAGGGCACTTCTCTGTCCCATTCTTTCTGGCAGTTAATAATTTGTCCCATGGTTAGCCCCATTCATAGGGCCAATAATAACAATATTTTTTTTCTCCTAGCCACCTGCCTTCTCATTCTCTCTCAAGAAACAGCTGCCTGAGGTCTCCAGGATGACAGTAAACTGGATGCCTCTCCAGCCACACCTCTCATTGAGCATGAGCCCACCAACTCCCAGATCTCCCATGTCGCCCCACACCCACCCATAGAAAGTAGACAGACTTGAGCTGGCACCCCTTTATCCAAGAAGTCTAAAATATTTGGTTGAAGGGCTTAACCTCCGCCCACTGGCACCCCTTTATCCAAAAAGTCTGTAATGTTTGTTCAAAAGCATCACCTCAGCTCCCTGGCACTCCTTTATAGAAAAAGCCTGGAATATTTGGCTGGGGGCTTCACCCCTGCTTCTGGCATAAGCTCCCTCCTCTGGGAGTTGCCTCAGTCCAAACTCCACCTCTGAGAAAGCCCACCAAATGGTGACTCCTCTCCAGGAGGGTCAAAAAGCCCACCAAATAGTAACCCCTCCCCAGGGTAGGTCAGTCCCACAGGCTGTTTATACTGGTCTCCAGGTTTCCCATGGTCTCACCTTTTCTCTCTTCCCCTTTCCATGTTTTCCCGTGGCCATCCAGAAGCACTGGCACCCAGTTAAACCTGGGTATCTTTTAATTCAGTTTGATTTGGTCTGACTGGGATTATTTGTGTTGGTGGAGAGGTGTAACATATGAGGGGCCTACTTGTGGGGTTTCTGTCCCACCCGGTACCCCACAGCTGGCAAGCCCCAAAGGAAATCACACAGAGATTTCTATAAGTTATAAAGCTGATTGAACCATTAGCTCAAGCTACTTATTAGTTCTTGTAGATTATATTAACCCATTATTCTTATCTATTTTAGCCATGTGGCTCAGTACCTTTTCCAGTGGGGCAGATCACATCCTGCTGCTTCGATAATCTGGGCAGGAGTGGGAGAAATCAACTTCCTCCTTCCCAGAATTCTCCTGTTCTCATTGCATCATTTCTACTTCCTGTCTGGTTTTCCAACCTATACTTCCTGCCTGGCCAATCAGCATTTATTTAAAACATGATTGACAGAATACAGACAATTCTCCTGCACCAGAGAGGTTTGGCATTTAAGAAAAGTACTTTACAATCTCCGTCCCATTTCTGTCCAAATGCCATGAACACATGAAAGCCCATGTAAGCTTGGATTTGAATTGCATCATAGAGCAACCAATGCTCATCCACATGTGCACATACAAAGGAAAGCTGTCCCAGAAGGCTTGCAGAAGCAAACCAGAATTCTCAGATGGGGACTAGTATAGTGTACCAGAACATCCCTCCATCAGAATGTCACTGGCTACACTTGTAGGTGATTTTTAATAGCACTTCTCACAGGGTATTCCAGGAACTCTATAGGGTCTCTGAGGTCCCTCTGTAGATTCTCTAAGGTTTAGTAATAATCCTGGAGTATTGTTTTTGCTTCCATCTCCTCATAGAATGAGGCATTTCAGGGCTCCATATGAGACTCTACCTGCCTTCTAATAAACTACACATTAAAAAGATCTCCAAAAATTCTGAAAAGAAGTTCATCTCTTCTTACCATAGTTTTTGTCTAGGGAAATGAATTTTATTTCATTAAAAAGCATGCTAACATGAAATGGTTTGCTATTGTTGTTTTCAGTGAATTAGCATGCACAATTTATGTTTAGTTGTTGTTTGTATGTCTTTAAGTCTCACCCTGTAGCCCACTGTGTAGCTCAGAGTGACTTCATATTCATGGTTATTCTCCCACTTCAGCTAAGGGGTAGAATTACAGGTGTGAATCATCCTGCCTGCTAAATACACATATTTCAAAATGTATTGGTCTCTAGTACAGTGAGTGGTGATAGGTACAACTCACATAAGCTGAAGTCCTAATCACAGCAGGGTGTAGTCAGTAATTTAAAAACATAAAGGAGTATTGGGGGCCTTGAGTACCAGCCTCAGTACCCCCTCAGGGCTAAGAATTGGATGTCTACAACAGGTGAGGATCTAAGGGTAAAATATTAACTCAAGCACTTTACCTCTGAATGTCCTTTATCACGCAAGGGGAGAAAGTGAGGTGAAAGGGTGCAGAGGAGAGGAAGAATAAGGAGAAGAAAAGAAGGAGAGTAAGGGGAAGAAGTACAAGAAATAGCAAGGAGAAGGAGAAGAGTAAGAGTAAGGGCTGATCTCCACGAGGTTTCTAGATTTTACAGTCATAGTTGGAAAATTTTATAGACAAGGATAATGATAACTTGCATTTCAAAATCACAAAAAGACAGGTAGAATCTGACAAAGCTTTACTCTGGAACAGGTAACCCAACCCAGGGAATAACCAGTATTCAAGGGGAAGTACCTGACATTCCAAACCATTAGATTATGTTACTTAACATCCCTGAATCCCGGATTCACCCATTCTCCTCATCTAATCCCTTTTGTGATAATCAGATTTGGGGATCCCCAGATTTGTTTGTTAGCAAAGGTGGGGCTGCAGCTCGGTGTGGTCTGCTGGCAGGTAATTTTGTTGGATTGACCCTGTAAATTTGACTGATAGAACAAAGAGTGAATACCATCGCTCCAAAGCCTCAAGGTGTGGGGAAATGGAGCGAGATCACTCAGTTGCCAGTGAAGAAGTCACACTGTTTTGGGGATGAATCCTATTTTGAGGGGAAGAATCATGGCTTCACAAGGTTTTTACAGATATGATCATGACTTTTCCAAAAGAGAAGTGTTCCCAAAGGTCTGCAGAATGGGTTATTTCATGTAGATGTGCACGTATACACTTCCCTTCCATGTAGATGTGCACTATACACTTCCCTTCCATGTAGATGTGCACGTATACACTTCCCTTCCATGTAGATGATGTGTACGTATACACTTCCCTTCCATGTAGATGTGCACGTATACACTTCCCTTCCATGTAGATGTGTACGTATACACTTCCCTTCCATGTAGATGTGCACGTATACACTTCCCTTCCGTGTAGATGATGTGTACGTATACACTTCCCTTCCATGTAGATGTGCACGTATACACTTCCCTTCCATGTAGATGTGCACTATACACTTCCCTTCCGTGTAGATGTGCACGTATACACTTCCCTTCCATGTAGATGTGCACGTATACACTTTCCTTCCATGTAGATGTGCACTATACACTTCCCTTCCATGTAGATGTGCACATATACACTTCCCTTCCATGTAGATGATGTGCACGTATACACTTCCCTTCCATGTAGATGTGCACGTATACACTTCCCTTCTATGTAGATGTGCACGTATACACTTCCCTTCCATGTAGATGTGCACGTATACACTTCCCTTCCATGTAGATGTGCACTATGCACTTCCCTTCCGTGTAGATGATGTGTACGTATACACTCCCCTTCCATGTATATGTGCACTATACACTTCCTGTGAATCTGTCTATTGGAATATCAGCTGTCAATTCTATGTATAGTCTTGTGGGCTCCAACAAAGGAGTCCATGGGTCACTGAGTTTGAGGACAGCTTCTTGCCTTCTCTTCTATTTTATGGATGAAAAATTTAGGCATCATTCAAAGTCCTTGGAACTATTGAGGAAGAGTCACAAGCAAATGTAAGCAGAAAGAGAAGATGATTTTTTTTGGTGGGGGACAGGGTCTCACTATACAGCTCTGGCTGCTGTGGAATACACTGTGTAGACTAGGTGGGTCTTAAACTCACAAAGATTCATCTGCCTCTACCTCCCGAGTGCTGAGATTAAGAGAGTGTGCCACTAGCACCCAGCTAAAAGAGTAGATGATTAAAAGAGAAAGAGAGAAAGAGACTTTCTAGGAAGACATTTCTAATTTTATGTTCATATTAAGCAGGCAATTAAGTGGTAATTTTTCATGCAAAATACAAAATCACGACTAACATAAGTATTGAAAGAACACATATCAAAGATTGTATTTAAGTCATTAATAAGTAAATTAGGCAAATGTCATAATGAACTAAAATGGAAATCAAACGCCAGAGGCATTTATAGATTAGGAATACTAAAACACCTCCCAGGGGAGGGAGCTTATGCCAGAAGCTGGGGTGAAACTTCCAGTCAAATATGCCAGACTTTTGTATAAAAGGGTGCCAGGAAGCTGAGGTGATGCTTTTGACCAACATTCCAGACTTTTTGGATAAAGGGATGCCAGCAAGCAGAGGTAAAGCCCTTCAGCCAAACATTTTAGACTCCTTGGATAAAGGGGCACTGGCTCAAGTCTGGCTACTTCCTATGGGCATGGGATGACATGGAGAGGGGAGAGCTTGGAGTTGGTATGCTCATGCTCAGTGAGAGGTGTGGCTGGTGAGGCATCCTGTTATCCTGGAGACCTCAGGCAGCTGTTTCTTGAGGGAGATGAGAAGGCAAAACTGGCTTTGTTCATAAAGAGGAAACAATCAACCGAGCTTCTATGGGGCAGAATTTGGTTCTGCAAAAGCAAGAGATATTTCAAGTTGTTATCAGTGACTTACAACATCTAGTGCTAGCAAATACCTTAAAGGCAAGGGAAGGTACAGAGATCCTATAATCAGAATCAGGTAATCCAGGAGCCAGGCTGTATAACCCATGGCCTCATGGTCCACATGAAGCCAAGGAGAATTAAGAATAAGGTCCAATACTAAATAGTATACTCATTTAAAATATTTGAAGGATTTTGTAATTTGTTCATTTATCTGTAACTAGGTTGCATAGTTCTCTAGTGTGATGTTTATAATTGCCATGTCATGACATCAAAAGGTCAGGCATGAAGAACCAAAGTTCCTCCATTTTGTCCTCCACCTCTGTCTTGTGTCTTGTGTAAGCTATTTCCTGTAAAATATTCTAGTCCCAGAAATGGCTAGGGGCAAAAGTAACAGGGTAGTTGCCTGAAAAGTACAAACAACCACAAAACATTCCCACCCGAAGGTCAATCAATAAGAAAAACTTGGCAAGCAACAGGCAAGGTTTGAAAATAAAACTTCTGAAAAGTCCCTAGATATGAACCAATCAGGATTGAACCTGTCACCCCACACTCTGCTAATGTAATTTTCTGGGTTTTGCCTTAAAATAATGTACTCTAGATGGTTGGGGTACCTCTTCTTGCTGCTGCACTGATGAGGTCCCTGACAGTTTGTATCATGTACACAATAACCTTGTTTTTGCATTTTGGTGAGTCGGTCTTCCTGGTGGTCTTTTGGAGTTCCACAGACCAGACCCTGTAACTCTGAGAGAAAGAGAGAGAGAGAGAGAGAGAGAGAGAGAGAGAGAGAGAGAGAGAGAGAGAGAGAGAGAGAGAGAGAGAGACTTGGATTGCACTCTGATCTCAAGGTCTTGCTCTTGCAGGTTCATTCTAATCCATAGCCCTTATCCAGCTTCTCATACATGGGCATTTCTTGGAGTGTCCCTCCATCTATCTCTTAGTGCTAAAAGTTAGTATGAATTAACTGTCTACTTTAAGATTATAATACGAAATGCCCACAGGTTTATGGTTTCTAGCTAGTGACACCATTTTGGAAAGATGTAGAAACTTTGAATGGATGAGGAAGTAGGTCACTGAGAGGTTATCTTTGAAGGTTACGTCTGTTCCTGCCTGGACTGACTTTCTACTTCCTGCCCACCATGAGGCAAGAAACTGCCTGAGCATGCTCCCACTAGCTGGCCACAGAGCCAACATAGAGTATGTGAGCTCAATTCTCTGCAACCATGAGCAGAAATAGAGTGTTGCCCCTTTACACTGCTTCTGTGAGATGTTTTGTCAGAGTGAAAAGGAACTAACATTTATTTTATGCTTCAGGTTCTTGACAGTCTCCACAAAGTCCCACCAGATAATCTTTCCTTACAGCATAGTAAACAAGCTAGAGAAATTGAGTCACGCCGGGCGGTGGTGACGCACGCCTTTAATCCCAGCACTCGGGAGGCAGAGGCAGGCGGATCTCTGTGAGTTCGAGTCCAGCCTGGTCTACAAGAGCTAGTTCCAGGACAGGCTCCAAAACCACAGAGAAACCCTGTCTCGAAAAACCAAAAAAAAAAAAAAAAAAAAAAAAAAAAAAAAGAGAAATTGAGTCACTTGTATAAAACCTCTATCAATGAGGCTTCATTTGGGTTCAAATCTCAGTGCATCAAATTGCGCCTTTTCTTTTGCCCCTTAGTTCTGCACCAGGCCACCAGAGGGCCTGCTTGACAAGAAGCACATCCTACCGTGGGTTATTCATGAAAGAGAGCAGTAATCTCTGCTTACTCTGAGAATCTTCCTGGAACTGGAATCACAGAGGCTTGTAAACTGTCACATGGGTGCTGGGAACTGAACACTTGGTCTTATGAAAGACTACTGAGCCCTTAAATTCTGAACTGCCTCTCCAGCTCCTTGGTCCCAGTTTTTAAATGCCTTCTCTGCTCAGCAATACACAGTAGCACCTGAAAGAGAATTTTTCTTTTTTTGATAGTTTGTTTTGCTCTTTGAGGCAGGATCTCTCTCTATATCCCTGGGTGTCCTGGAACTCACTATGTAGACCAAGCTGGCCTCCAACTCACAGAGATCCACCTGCATCTTTCTCAAGATTGCTCAAAGAGGTTTTGTTTTGTTTTTTCGTTTGTTTGTTTTTGAGGCGACTACCTCTACATGAGTCCAAGAATAAGACATTTATATAATTATTCCTGAAGGAAAACAAGATACAGATAAAGTTCAGAGGCTGGGCTGAGAGTTGGCTTAGATCAGAAATTAATAATCAAAGCTATAAACCAAGTGTAGCTGCTATTTGTAGCCTACAGACTAAGAATGCTTTCACTTTAATGATTAAAAACTCTCAAAAGAGCTTCAGGGTGGTGATACATGCCTATAATACAAGCAGTCAGGTATGAGGGCAGATAGAGGCAGGGAGATCTCTCCCTGAGTTGCAGGCTAGCCTCATTTGCAGAGTAAATTTCAGGACATCCAAAACTACAAAATGAAACCTTGTCTTGGAAAACAAAACAAAAAGATAAATAAAACAGTTTAAAAATTGTCAGATGGAAGTGACACACACCTTTAATCTCAGCACTTAGGAGGAAGAAGCAGGTGGATCTCTATGAGTTGGAGGCCAGCTTGGTCTACAGAGCGAGTTCCAGGACAACCAGAGCTGTTACACAGAGAAATCTTGTATATATGTTCTTAAAAATTAAATACATAAATTTAAAATTAAAAAATCAAAATAGAAGTGGGCATTACTTGGCATTCAAATCGCAGTTTCTGTGCCTTCATTAGATTATCACCTATCCGTCAGTGCTTTGTTCTTGCTGCCTGCCTTCAAGCTGCAAGAAAGCTAAAGGTCAAGTAACTGCAGCCTCTCTACAACTCCCAGTCAACAGTGACTTTCTGTTTGGGAATAATTTCTTAGAAACCCCAGAGTCAGTAGCTCTGAAGAACCTAAACACTGCATGCCCTAAATGCCATGGGTTTTTAAGTTATGTAATGGGGAATGAGGCCTGGAACCCTGAGCTTAACAAGCATTTTTGAAGGTTCTCTACTGTGTTTCCTGCCCTTGGCATCTCAGTCAGTTCGTGGCTGTTCTGGTTCGTGTTCTGTGGCAGTTTGCTTGAATTTACCATTAATTACGATAATTAAAGTCACAGAGCCAACTTCTGTGACTCCTGGACTGAAGTGTTTCCTCACATTTCTTTCCCCAAAGCTCCCTCTACTGGCTAAGTTCTCAGAATGACATTTAACTGCAGATGAACTTGAGACCAGAAAGAAGCCAAAGCCATAAATCTATAGAAAAAGGTTATTTGGGATATTATTTCCAGTCCTAGTCAACTTTTTCACAGTGTGTGAACATCAACATCTGAGTATATAAATTTTTATTTAATATTTTTTAGAAATGTTGTACATAGGCACTATGTCTATATCATCCCAGCTCTTCCTTCTCCTTACCCCAACTACTCCTGTGTCCCCAGCTATCAATTCATGATCTCATCAATTAAACTCATGATCTCTTTCATTATTATTGTTACAGATATATATATATATATGTATATGTATATACACATACACATGCATATATGTGTAAGCAGAGACTGTGCATTTGTTTCCCAGCTGCCCAGACCCAAATAATCACACAGAAGCTATATTAACTACAACACTGTTTGGCCAATGACTTAGGTGGATTCTTAGCTAGCTCTTACATCTTGAATTAACCCATTTCTATTCATCTGTGCATCACTATGAGGCTGTGCCCTACCAGTAAAGTTCCAGCATGCCCTTCTCCTTTGGAAGCTTCATGGTGTCTCCTTAACTTCGCCTACTCACTCTATATATCTCTGTTCAGATTTCCTTCCTGGCTTTGCTCTGCTAAACTATTGGCCAAAAAAAAAAAAAAAAAAAAAAAACAAACAAAACTTTATTCATCAACTAATAAAAGCAACACATATGCCGGGCGGTGGTGGCGCACGCCTTTAATCCCAGCACTCGGGAGGCAGAGACAGGCGGATCTCTGTGAGTTTGAGACCAGCCTGGTCTACAAGAGCTAGTTCCAGGACAGACTCCAAAACCACAGAGAAACCCTGTCTCAAAAAAAAAAAAAAACCAAAAAAAAAAAAAAAAGCAACACATATATAGAAGGACATCACACATCTTCTTCCCTTTTCTGTCTAAATAAAAAGGAAAGTTTTAACTTTAACATAGTAAAATTATATATAACAAAACAGTTATCAAGCAAGAATTATAGTTACAATATTTAGCATTTACATTTGGTAAATTAAGGAAAATAATATCTTATCTTTGTGAGTCTAAAGTTTTATATCTAATTTATCTTTTATCATAACTAAGGAAAACTATAACTATCTGTCTTCAACTCTTCAAAGACCCCAGAAGGATATAATACTGCCCAAGTAAACAGGAAGTGCATTGTAAGCAACTTCCAAAGCTCTAAAGTTGACAGAGACATCTTGCTGCCTGGACAGTCACCCAAAGCTTTTCTGTAATGTTGGGACATCCATCTTCAGCCTATAGGCCCATATTACCCTGCATACTTTTTCATGAAGCAGGAAATTTGAAGATCTGTTCTATCTTGTAATGGAAAATTCATCAGTTGCTCTCTTCTATGTCCTTCAGAATGTCTGGCAGACTCTTTTATGTAGCAGAAACCCTGAAAGACTGTCTCACTTTCTTTGTTTTTGAATGATTTATTTTTATGTGCATTAGTGTTTTGCCTGTGTGTATTTCTTTTCCTTTTCCTTTTTTTCTTTTGGTTTTTCGAGACAGGGTTTCTCTGTAGCTTTTGGAGCCTGTCCTGGAACTAGCTCTTGTAGACCAGGCTATCCTCGAACTTATAAAGATCCACCTACCTCTACCTCCCGAGTACTGAGATTAAAGACATGCACCATCACTGCCTGGCTGTCTCACTGTCTTTAGGTAAGTTCAGCAGTCATTTTTCGTTGGGTCCTTCATGTCCAGTTTATATAGCATACCATCAAGCAGTTCAGGCAAGAACAGTTTCTTGCCCAAATGTCTAGCCTTGTCACATTGAAGGCAAATTCCGTAGCAAGTTTCTTCAAAGCCTGTCAACCTCTCTGAAGTAATTGGTGCTTCCAGAAGCAGACATGTCTCACCATTGTGAAAAGACTAAGTTCTTAAAACATGCAATGCCTGTTCTGTAGGTCTTTGAAAGGTTTGAAGAATACCTATTCATCTGAAATATATCTCTATACATTTAGAAAACCTAACTAACATGACTACAGTTTGACTATTATAGATGAATACTATTAATCTGTATTTCTTAACTATACATTAAATGGGCTTTTTTATTTTTCTTTTTTAAATGGGCTGTGCAAATACAATACCTTAAATAAAGCAGAAATACATATATACAGTGTAACAAATTTATTTATTTATTTTTATTTATTTATTTATTTATTTTGGTTTTTCGAGACAGGGTTTCTCTGTGGTTTTGGAGCCTGTCCTGGAACTAGCTCTTGTAGACCAGGCTGGTCTCAAACTCACAGAGATCCGCCTGCCTCTGCCTCCCGAGTGCTGGGATTAAAGGCGTGTGCCACCACCGCCCGCAAATTGATTTTTTTTAAAAGATTTACTTATTTATTATCTATATAGTGTTTTGTCTGTCTGTATCCTTGCTGGCCAGAAGAGGGCACCAGATCTCATTACAGATGGCTGTGAGCCACGGTGTGGTTGCTGGGAATTGAACTCAGGACCTCTGGAAGAGCAGTCAGTGCACTTAACCTCTGAGCCATCTCTCCAGCCCACAAACTGATCTTACATTTGTATCAATAGACCTAAACAATCATCAATATAAAGTATTCATTTCTATATCATATTTTCCATAAATGAAAACATGTATAAATAATCATTTTGAGAATTTGGGTGTTGTCATCTCCAAACTGTTTCCTGCTGTTTGTTGAGCAAAGTATTTTTAGGGTTTATGGAAACCTTTCAGGGGGGTCTTAGTCTGGAAGGAATCCACATGTTCTTATATTCTGTGGAAACAAAAGTAAAACCTCTTTTCCAAAGTAGCACATCCTTAGACTCAAATTTTGAAGTCAAGATACCTTTAAAATATATATGTTGGTTTAGCTTAGCAGCCCCCAGAATCAAATATCTCTCTGCAGT
Organism: Chionomys nivalis; assembly: GCF_950005125.1. Classification (NCBI taxonomy): domain Eukaryota; kingdom Metazoa; phylum Chordata; class Mammalia; order Rodentia; family Cricetidae; genus Chionomys; species Chionomys nivalis. The sequence goes on from NC_080097.1 coordinate 72,669,826, forward strand.
CAAAAAATTCAAATAAAATACAATAATATACATAATCCAGCCTCTCTATATATTCCAGCTTTATGTGGCCTTTTTCTTTACTCCTTTAATCTATGACTGTCTGTACTCTTTTATATTAACAGTCTATATTCTTTTTCTTCTCTCTCCCAAGCCTATGTACATTTTTAAATCATGCTATGACTCATTCAGAGGTTTATTTCTGTCTGAATTTGTCTTTATTGCATAGCTGTAATCATTTTCTAACCAGGAGTGCTTGTAAAATGGTAAGCAATGTTGTCATAGCAGCCCTAGGTGCTGGCTCCACCTCTCTTGGCCTTTCAATATGACAAAGGTACATATACCACCCGCTCTGAGACTTCTGGGTGGGAGCAGTGCTCACACTCATTCTGGGAAGCACTATGCAGTACATAAACACCCTTTGTTTGGGTTAAAGCTAAATCTGCCATGCAGCATGCTGTGCAACCTGGAAATGTGTCCCCCATGCTTTTCTTGCCTGTGCACACCTAACAGACCTGATCCAGCTGCTTGCCAAGGTAGGGGTGCTGAACGGCAGGCATGCTCTCAGCTACCTTTCTCCTAACTCCAAGAGGGCATACAACCACCTGCAGTCAAAGTGTGTGGCTGGTCACATGGGCTAGCCCCAAATGTATGGGCACCATTTGTAAGTGGAGACTGTTCATTTGTTTCCTGGTTGCCCAGACCCAAATAACCACACAGAAATTATATTAATTACAACACTGTTTGGTCAATGACTTAAGAGTATTCTTAGCTAGCTCTTATATCTTGAATTATCCCATTTCTATTAATCTGTGTATCACCATGAGGCTGTGACCTACCTGTAAAGTTCTGGTGTGTCCTCCTTCGGGATCTACATAGCGTCTCCTTGACCCCATCTTTTCTGTCTCTGTCTCTGTCTCTCTGTCTCTCTGTCTCTGTCTCTCTGTCTCTGTCTCTGTCTCTCTCTCTCTCTCTCTCTCTCTATATATATATATATATATATATATGTTCAGGTTTCTTGCCTGGCTTTGCTCTGCTAAGCCATTGGTCAAACAACTTTATTTATCAACCAATAAAAATAACACATATACAGAAGGCCATCCCACATCACATATGTGTATCTGAACTACTAAGTCCATTTAGTTTTGCTTATATGTACATGCATCCCAGTTGACTACTTAGGGTTGGACAACCTATGTGAAACTCCTCCTGGAGAGACTGTTTATCCCTCTCTCAGTAACTTTTCATCTAAGGGTGGGATATGTGGAGTTTCCCTTATCCACATTGGCATGCAGCTGATGATATCATTACACTGGCATTGTTAAGGCAACCATATCATTGAGATCTCCTGTGAGCAACTTCTTTGTCACATGTAGAATACTTTATCTTACAATAGATACCCTGGTCTTCTGACTCTTACAATCTTTTTATTACCCTGTTCCACAATTTTTCCCTGAGCCTTGGGTGTAGGTGTCGCATTACAAATGTATCAAATAGAGTTGTGCAATCCACACTCACTCATTCTCTGCCTTTTTACAAGTTGTGGGTCTTTATAATAGCCTTTGTATGTCACCAAAAGAAGTTTGTTACAGGACAGGCTCCAAAACTACAGAGAAACCCTGTCTCAAAAAACAAACAAAAAAGAAGTTTCTTTGGCCAGGTGGTGGTGGCACACGCCTTTAATCCCAGCACTTGGGAGGCAGAGGCAGGCGGCCTACAAGCAGCCTGGCCTAAAAGAGCTAGTTCTAGAATAGGCTCCAAAACTACAGTGAAACCTTGTCTGAAAAAAACCAGGAAAATAAAAGAAGTTTCTTTGATGAGAACTAAGAGCTACACTTGATTGTAAATAGAATATATATTTAGAATACAGTTAGAAATCATATTTGCTTAGGAAAATGGCAGTAGTAAGTTCTTCTCTTGGGTCTCTCTGATCTCTCTAGCCATGGGCAGTTGGCTAAGTCATGGTTTCTGGCATAAATTCCCTCCCGTTAAACAGGCGTTAAGTCCAATTAAGTGACTGATGGTGACCCTCCACACACGATAAAAGCGTTGGTGACCCGCCACACATGATAAAAGTGTCACCGTTGCACCGTTGGTTGCAATTTAGTCATTGTGTAGTCTTGTCAATTTACTCACTGTTGTGGTTCATTGACTTTACATAGAACTATCAATTGCTCCTGTCTCTTGGCAGCTTACATAGAATCTTCCTATACTATGAAAGCTAGTCCCTCAGGGAGGAGGCTTTCAGGTCAGTTCCAGCTCAATTCCTCCAAGTTCTGCATTGGAAGTATGGTATCTTCAGCAATAAGATTTTACCTATCAACCTTCTGGTGATAACTAAGGGCTATAACCATACCTTATATTGTTTGTACATGGGATGTCTCTTGGAATCCTTTGAGCAACAACTAAAAGGAAAAATTTCTATGCCCTGCCATGGGGTTAGAACAACATACTATTATGTTTAATTAAAATGCATATATAGGGACTGGAGAGATGCCTCAGAGGTTAAGAGAACTGGCTGCTCTTCCAAAGGTCCTGAGTTCAATTCCCTGAAACCACATGGTGGCTCACAACCATCTATAATGAGATCTGGTGCCCTCTTTTGGTGTGTAGGCACTGTATACATAATAAATAAATCTTTTAAAAATGTATATAAAGCAATGTCTTCCTGAAAACAGGCTCCTCAAGCACCTTGCTAATGATACACAGCTGCTCTTACTGCTCACCCCTTGGGAAGGATGATCATGTGTAGGCAGGAGAAGTGATGCCTGCTTTATTAAGGCTGCTTTGGTTGGAGACAGCCCTTCTAATGTGGGAGAGGGAGGCCTGATTGGGACTGAATAAGGACTGTGGTATGACATGTTATGAGTGATGGACGAAGCAAGGTCACAGGAGTCTAGAAGTATAAATTGTTGGTAACTTGAAGAAATGTTCCATAAGTTTCTGCAAACAACAACAACAACAAAAAAAAAAACAAAATAAAAACAATCTGTAGCTTGCTCTTCTTGGCCAAGATTTTCCATGATACAATTATACATCACCCCAGAGGTGCTACCGAGTCCCTGAACAGTGCTGAGGTTTGACCTGTTACTTAGAATATCACCCCAGCTGCATGGGGTTAAGTGGATGCAAAACAGGACCAATAGCTGGAAAATTTTGCTTGCGATAACAGAGAGCGACGACCTTCTCTAAGAAAGTGGCTTTGTGGACGAAGAGGAGACTGACTTGCCCTCCTGGCTGCAGTAGTCAGACGTGTTGTTGCTGTGACAGAATGTCTGGCGTAAACAGCTCAAGGGGTAAAGGTTTATTCTGGCCCACATTTTCAGAGGTTTTTATCATGGCGGGGAGAGAGCTTGGGCTACCGAAGTGGCTTCCATCATAGCAGCTAGGTAGAAGAGAGTGCGAGAGAACCCTGTGTGTCCTGATTTTCTCCTTTGCTCCATTTTATTACATTGGGGCCCCAAGACTAAGGAATGATACCACCCATGTTCAGAACAGATGCCATGCCTATAGCTAATCCTCTGTGAAAACTCTCTCCCAGATGTTCCTGGAGGGCATATTTCACTTACATCCTAGGTGCTTCTCAGTTCAGCCAGGCTAACAACCAAAATTAACCAACACAAGCCCACCCATCCTCAACTTGACATCTAAACACAGCTCCTTAAACTGTAACTAAGGCCACTGATCACAAAGACAAGAACGAGTCTCTGCTTTGATGGTGCACTAGATTTCGGCTCAGTTAACTGAAATAGGAAATCAAATGGAATAAGTGGATATGGACATACTGGCTGAGTCCAGAGGATGGGGCTATCCCAAGAAATGCTAACTTGGAGCTCCCCTGTGAGGCAGAGAATGAATACACAGCTCTAGTCTCTCTGTAGGTAGGAAGAAAAAGCCACAGTAGAGATGTAATCACCAAATGAGACAGTGTAAATCATAAGTAGAAATTAAGACAGCCCCTGGAGGAAACAGCCATTTCCACTGACATGTCAGAGGCTGAGCAGAGCTGACTGACTGAGCTCTGCTGCTGCTCCCTCCACCAACATAGGGGCAAGTGTCTTAGGACCTGAACCATCACTGACACCTGGGGGCCCGAGCCACCTGCAAAATGCAAACGGGAATGTCCCTCAAGGGAAGGACTCTGCCCCCAGGAAAGAACAGGGTGACAGGGAAGGAAATTAGTTTTTGTGGAACAGAAGAGTTGACCTATTTCTTACTCTGAATTTAATCAACTTAATGCCTGAAAGCTTGGGAACAACAGAAGTCAGAAGAAAAAAATTGTTACAAATGAAGGCTGCCTCTCCAGGGATCTAAACGGCCCTGAAGGTAAAACAACCAATGCCTGGGCTGGGGCTCATGGTTCAACCATTGAACAAAAATGAATCTATTGGGTCCTGAAAGGAGGCAGGGAAGAGGAGAGGCCCAATAAGGGGCCGGAACTGGAAATTCCTGGCGGAGAGGATAGCAGTGTAATGATCCGCTTTAGACAGTTACTGACGAAAGGAAGCAGAGAAGGAAGCATCACCCTTCACCATAGCCACAAACAGCATAAAATATTTTGGGGTAACTCTAACCAAGGAAGTGAAAGGTCTATTTGACAAGAACTTTAAGTCTTTGAAGAAAGAAACTGAAGAGGATATCAGAAAATGGAAGGATCTCCCTTGCTCTTGGATTGGGAGAATCAACATAGTAAAAATGGCAATTCTGCCAAAGGCAATCTATAGATTCAATGCAATCCCCATCAACGTCCCATCAAAATTCTCCACAGATCTTGAGAGGACAATAATCAACTTTATATGGAAAAACAAAAAACCCAGGATAGCCAAAACAATCTTATACAATAAAGGAACTTCTGGAGGCATTACCATCCCTGACTTCAAACTCTATTACAGAGCTACAGTAATGAAAACAGCATGGTACTGGCATAAAAACAGAGAAGTCGACAAATGGAATCGTATAGAAGACCCGGATTTTAACCCACAAACCTATGAACACCTCATTCAATAAAGGAGCTAAAAGTATACAATGGAAGAAAGAAAGCATCTTCAACAAATGGTGCTGGCATAACTGGATGTCAACCTGTAGAAGAATGAAAATAGACCCATATCTATCACCATGCTCAAAACTCAAGTCCAAAGGGATTAAAGACCTCAATATCAGTCCGAACACACTGAACCTGATAGAAGAGAAAGTGGGAAGTACCCTACAACATATGGGCACAGGAGATCGCTTCCTATCTATAACTCTATCAGCACAGACATTAAGGGCAACATTGAATAAATGGGACCTCCTGAAACGGAGAAGCTCCTGTAAAGCAAAGGACACTGTCACTAAGACAAAAAGGCAACCTACTGACTGGGAGAAGATCTTCACCAACCCCGCAACAGACAAAGGTCTGATCTCCAAAATATATAAAGAACTCAAGAAACTGGACTTTAAAACGCTAATTAACACAATTAAAAAATGGGGCACTGAACTGAACAGAGAATTCTCAACAGAAGAAGTTCAAATGGCCAAAAGACACTTAAGGTCATGCTCAACCTCCTTAGTGATCAGAGAAATGCAAATCAAAACAACTCTGAGATACCATCTTACACCTGTCAGAATGGCTAAAATCAAAAACACCAATGATAACCTTTGCTGGAGAGGTTGTGGAGTAAGGCGTACACTCATCCATTGTTGGTGGGAATGCAAACTTGTCCTTCAGTGGAAGAATGGATGAAGAAAGTGTGGAATATATACACATTAGAGTACTACTCTGCGGTAAAAAAACAATGACTTATCGAATTTTGCATGCAAATGGATGGAAATAGAAAACACTATCCTGAGTGAGGTATGCCAGACCCAAAAAGAGGAACATGGGATGTACTCACTCATAATTGGTTTCTAGCCATAAATAAAGGACATTGAGCATATAATTTGTGATCCTAGAGAAGCTAAATAAGAAAGTGAACCCAAAGAAAAATGTATAGCCGTCTGTCTGTATAGGGGAAGTACACAAGATTGCCGGGCAAAAACTGGGAATTTGCGGGTGAGGTGGCATGGGGCTAAGGGGAAATGGGGTGAGAAACGTGAGAAGGGGAGGATGGGAGGAGCTTGGGGGATTGGGATGGTTGGGATATAGGAAGGGTGGATATGGGAGCAGCGAAGTGTATATCCTTCATCTGGCGATGGATGGAGATAGAGACAGAGACACACATTGGAGCACCGGACTGAGCTCCCAAGGTCCAAATGAGGAGCAGAAGGAGGGAGAACATGAGCAAGGAAGTCAGGACCGTGAGGGGTGCACCCACCCACTGAGACAGTGGGGCTGATCTATTGGGAGCTCACCAAGGCCAGCTGGACTGAGCCTGAAAAAGCAAGGGATAAAACCGGACTCTCCGAACAGTGGACAATGAGGGCTGATGAGAAGCCAAGGACAATGGCACTGGGTTTTGATCCTACTGCATGTACTGGCTTTGTGGGAGCCTAGCCTGTTTGGATGCTCACCTTCTTAGACCTGGATGGGGGGGGGTAGGACCTTGGACTTCCCACAGGGCAGGAACCCTGACTGCTCTTTGGACTGGAGAGGGAGGGGAAGAGGAGTGGGGGGAGGGGGAGGGAAATGAGAGGCGGGGAGGAGGCAAAAATTTTTAATAAAAAAAAATAAAAAATAAAAAAAATAAAAACTGAAAAAAAAGATAGTTACTGACAAATTAAAAAAAAAGAAGGGAAAAAAAGATAGTTACTGACAACCACTCTGATTAAGCCAATTAAGAGTTTTAAGTATCTTTTATAGATGGCGAGCCAAGAGCAGGCTTGAGCCTCTGTAAAGTCTCTTGGTGACTAAATTTAGTGATATAGCATTTATAAACGCAAAACCTACATCAAAGTTAGATGACGGTCAGAGTAACCTTGAAGCCTTCATTCCTGGCAGAACATAGTAGTTACTTTGCCAATTATTTTGGTTAACACGTATGGTCCATAGTCAAGACCATGAAAATCTCAAGAGCGTTGTTAAGGCAGATGTGACTGCTGAGGGGAGGGAAAGTAAAGGACTGAGAACCGTCCAAGCCAACACAAAATGGGGTCAGAATGTGATGACATTACCTTGGTCATTTCATCCCCCCATTTTTAAAAGTTATTTTCAAGTTTTTGGCCTTGGCTAAGGGGTAACTACTGAGTCCTGAGGTTCATTAGCTTAATGGAGGTGATTTATTCCACACGCTTCACAGCAGGGCTCATAAAGCAGGCATGGGGGCTGTCTGCAGGGCCAGTGAGAAGGGTTGTAAGCCAAGGCTTTAACCCAACATGTTATAGTATCAGAGACTATTTGATTTACACTCCTGTTGTCATTTTTGGTTTGTTTTGATGGGGTTTTTTGTTTGTTTTTAAGATGTTGTTTCTCTGTGTGGCCCTGGATGTCCTGGAACTCTCTCTGTAGACCAGGTTGGCCTCTAACTCACAGAGATCTGCTTGCCTCTGCCTCCAAAGTGCTAGGATTAAAGAAGTGTACCACCACTTCCCATTCTCTGAAATTTCTTGATGTACACTTGGCCCTGGGTCAGAATGAGTGATGAGGCACTAAGGAGCAGTCTCCCTCCAGGTAACAAAGGCTTTTACCCATCCTGAGACGGTGTTCACAGATGTTATCAGATACCTGCCATGAGTGGGTTTCATTTCTGTGAAGCTGACTTTCCATTTCTCATCAGGGGCTGGTCCCTCCAGAGGAATGGCAGGCCTTTGGGCCCTTGCCTTAGGTAGACCGATATGCAGGAGAGATATTTAGAGGCAGCCTGATGGCCATCTCTCAGAGACGCAGAATCTGGTACCAGGAAGATAATAATTCAGTCTGCTAAGATCCACCAGCCAGTTGGATCCTGTTTAGTGTCCCGGAAGCAGGCCTTGTTCTTTTCTTCCTGGGAGTAGGTAAGCTGGGGAGGAGCTGGGGATCAGGGAAAGCATGGTCAAGGCAGAATGGGGCGCTGCAGGAATCCCTGCTGCTTATTGGACTGCCTGATCTGCCCTATGATTTCCTTGGGCTTCGGGTGTGTTGGCTGATTGATGCCCCTTGCAATGTATAACAATCATGTTCTTGGGGAACCAGATCTCTTTAAGGAGAGCAATAATTCCTCCTTTGTTTTTAACAGTCTTTCCTTCAGTAGTCAGTCAACAGGTCTCTGCCTCAGGAAGGGGAATATCTGGAGGATGGTCTGAGATATGTTCAAGTCCCCACAGTCATGAAGGGGACCTCAGGGTTGTCACCAGCATCAATGTCGCAGGATTAAGATTGTACAACAACATTTGGGTATTTGTCTTTCTTAGGAGGGCTTGCACAGTGGGGGATCACATAAAGTCGGGTTCTGGCCAGGTGAGTTTGTCAGCTTCTCTCACTATTATAGAGGTTGCGGTTATGGCACACAATCAGGGTGGCCAAAGGGAGGTCACCACATCCAGACTCTTGCACAGAGTTCCAGGCCTCTCAGCTAGGGCCTGAGACAAAAAGATAAATCAGTTTAGTGACATCTGGTACCTAAAGCTCAGATTGGAGTCTGCTTTAGTTCCTAGAAAGCTTGTTTTTCTGTTTCAGTCTGCTTTAAAGGCTGGTCTCTTCAGTGATGGACTAATGGACTGGGCTAGTTCAGCAAACTCAGGAATCCAGAGCCTGCAGTATCCCCACTCTCCCCAGGAAGTCTCATGCCTGTTTCTCGGTTTGGGGGGTGGGCCTTCCTCCCTGCAGCCCTGAGAGTTCCCCCGCCTTGAGTGGGCACGTACCACAAACAGGAGACTTTGTTTGACAGAGCTGAGTTTTTCTTCCAGCGGTGAAATGTCAGCCCTTTGTGACTTTCAAACAGGTGGCAGTGTTGGCAGCTGGCAATCATCTACATGTCGGAGCAGAGTAGAATTGGGGTGTGACACTGAGAATCCTGTTAAGACTTTTTGCAACACCTTCTCAAAGAGTGTAGGGAAAGTTTTGAACCCTTGGGGTAGATGTGCCCAGGTTAACTGACTAGCTTCATTGCACATTGGATCAGGTCATTCAAAGACAAATATGGGCAGGCTAGCTGGAACCAGAGAAACAGAGAAACAGAGAAGCAAGCATCCTTAAGGTCCGGGACTGTACAGACCTGGTGACTTGGTGGGAGGATACTGAGCAAAGTGTACGGATTTGGAACTGTAAGATTTCAGTTCATTTATTTGCCTCTTGTAGGTCCTGGACTGGCTGATAACCCAAGATCCCTGGCTTATGTACAGGCAGTAAAGGCAGTAAAGTCCAAGCTACCTGGCATGGGGTGAGGATATTAGCTCTAAACATCCTCTTGATATTTGTTATACCCAAGTTACTGATCCCCAAAAAAGAACTTCATAGAACCTGATGTAAAGCACAAGAGGGTTTTGAATACATAAACTCAAGTTTGGAATACACCTCCTGCACACCGAGGCAGTGGGTGAGGAAGTGCAATGTCGAGCCTGGGGAAGGGGAGAAGTTTTAAAGGGGAAAGATCATAATCAGGGGAGTTCATGTCGTGTCATCTTGGGATTGGTAAGGAGGGTATAGGGTAAGGTAGTTTTTGAAACCATTGGTCAGTTTTTGGGTGTGGACACCTAACAAAGAGCCATTAATACCTGACAAGTATCTTCAAGGACAGGATGCCTCCCGGGAACATCTGGACCTCGTTAAATTTTATGGCCCTGCTCCCTAGTTTCTTAATTGGCTATTTTCATGGTGTCTGTTCAAATTCTGAGATTGCAGCACATTTCTGGAACTGAGATCAGACCCAACTCATTATTGGCTTAAGATACAGTCCCTTCTTTAAAACGGAGTTTACAAAGTCAGGTACTCACAATATGGGGAACAATTTTCAGTCTAGCCTTTTGGTTCAAGGGATATCAACAGACCCCTGTTGGTACATCTATAACCAAGAGACTTACCACAGCTGGTGGGTGCCCATACCTTAGGTAGCTGTTGTTGTAAGTCCTTAAGCAGGGGTCCAGAGTCTGGATTTGTTTCTGCTGTGAGTGGAGGAGTTAGAAAATGTTCTTTAGACAGAGGGCAGTTAAGCTGAGGTAGGGTAGGGGTAAAGGAAATTTTAGTTTCTTGTAGATGAAAAGTGATAGTGATGTTATGGAGTTCCAGAACACCCAGAAAAGACCACCAGACTCAACCCAGATTCCAATTAAGCAAATTTATTAAAGTTGTTATCAGAGCCACAGTCGGTAGC